>NW_027363355.1:600000-1002684 GCF_046119375.1 Phyllobates terribilis | reverse complement strand
ATATCCCCTCTAGCTGTCCTGTCCATCACCAAGATAGGTGCGTTTTCTGCCATTTTAGGTAGAAGTAATGTTCAACCAATTTGCTTCTAATTTAGACAAAGTAGTAGGAAAGTTTATCAAACAAACTCTACATATGAGCTCTATCTATTTTACAATACGTGTAATATGTATTCACAAAATGTCCATTTTCTATATGTGTGAACTTCACATCTTTTTTTTTTTTAGTAAGTTTTAGTGCATGATGAGGTGGTGTTTACCTATAGGATCCACCATCTCTTGGACTGGGCACCATTGATGGTATTTATTGGGCCCCACGTTCTTAAGTAAATCTCAATATTGCTTCAAAAAGGTAGCTATGCATATACAGTTTACAGACAGAATGTTAACATATTAAGCAAGAGTGTGACAACTTATCAGTGCTAAATGTGCCATAAAAAAACCCAGCATGTAAAATTCTTAGCTTTGACAAGTGACAACATATCTGGCAAAATGCATTGTAAACCAAATGTAATTTTTAGCTGCAGTAAATTTTAGACAATGAAAATGATGTTAAAATGTGTGTGTTTCTTACAGTCTAGAGGCTGCTTATTCTGATGGAGGAAAACACTGACAGCATCCTTCATGATCACTGAAAGAACTGTTCTCCTTTCTCCTGCCCCACACTGATCTATCTGATCGGTGCAGTGCAGGGGAGAAAGTCACCAGGACTTGCACGGATGTTGCGCATCCTGTGTAGCTGAAAAAACTTCTGCAAGACTAGCCCTTGGACCTCTTTATGAAAAGAAGAACGACACTCCTGATATGTGAGGTGGCATGGATAGGGTCCCAATCAAACAAAGTTGTTGATTAGCCATTGAACCTTTCAGGTCATGTGATCAGTCACATTCCTGGAAGGAATTTCAAGATGTGGTAATGTATACGATGGATGAGTGTACATATATATATATATATATATATATATATAAGTGTTTGTGTGTGTGAAGCTGCATGAGTATATAAGAGAGCTGTTGGTGTATGTAAGAAAGCTGTGTACAAGTATGTAGCAAAACAGTGCGTGTATGTAACAGAGGTGTGAGTGCATACTTCAAAGCTGTAGAAAAGCTATATGTGTTAGAACTGTGTTTGTGTATGGAGGAGAGTTGTGTGTGTATTTCGGAAAATTGCGTGTGTGATAGTAGTAGAGTTGTGTGTATGCAGGAGAGATGTGTGTATGTAGGAAAGAGGGTGGAAACTTATCAATGCTATAGGACCTATGCAAGAACCTAACATGATCAAATTTGACTCATGACAATACAGCTTTAAAAAATGCATTGGCAGCAATTGTACCGATCATCTACTTTCAATGAATTATCAGCAAATTGGTGAAAGTACACCTATTAAAAAAAAAATAACAGCCTCCTCCATATCCCCTCTAGCTGTCCTGTCCATCACCAAGATAGGTGCGTTTTCTGCCATTTTAGGTAGAAGTAATGTTCAACCAATTTGCTTCTAATTTAGACAAAGTAGTAGGAAAGTTTATCAAACAAACTCTACATATGAGCTCTATCTATTTTACAATACGTGTAATATGTATTCACAAAATGTCCATTTTCTATATGTGTGAACTTCACATCTTTTTTTTTTTTAGTAAGTTTTAGTGCATGATGAGGTGGTGTTTACCTATAGGATCCACCATCTCTTGGACTGGGCACCATTGATGGTATTTATTGGGCCCCACGTTCTTAAGTAAATCTCAATATTGCTTCAAAAAGGTAGCTATGCATATACAGTTTACAGACAGAATGTTAACATATTAAGCAAGAGTGTGACAACTTATCAGTGCTAAATGTGCCATAAAAAAACCCAGCATGTAAAATTCTTAGCTTTGACAAGTGACAACATATCTGGCAAAATGCATTGTAAACCAAATGTAATTTTTAGCTGCAGTAAATTTTAGACAATCAAAATGATGTTAAAATGTGTGTGTTTCTTACAGTCTAGAGGCTGCTTATTCTGATGGAGGAAAACACTGACAGCATCCTTCATGATCACTGAAAGAACTGTTCTCCTTTCTCCTGCCCCACACTGATCTATCTGATCGGTGCAGTGCAGGGGAGAAAGTCACCAGGACTTGCACGGATGTTGCGCATCCTGTGTAGCTGAAAAAACTTCTGCAAGACTAGCCCTTGGACCTCTTTATGAAAAGAAGAACGACACTCCTGATATGTGAGGTGGCATGGATAGGGTCCCAATCAAACAAAGTTGTTGATTAGCCATTGAACCTTTCAGGTCATGTGATCAGTCACATTCCTGGAAGGAATTTCAAGATGTGGTAATGTATACGATGGATGAGTGTACATATATATATATATATATATATATATATATATATATAAGTGTTTGTGTGTGTGGAGCTGCATGAGTATATAAGAGAGCTGTTGGTGTATGTAAGAAAGCTGTGTACAAGTATGTAGCAAAACAGTGCGTGTATGTAACAGAGGTGTGAGTGCATACTTCAAAGCTGTAGAAAAGCTATATGTGTTAGAACTGTGTTTGTGTATGGAGGAGAGTTGTGTGTGTATTTCGGAAAATTGCGTGTGTGATAGTAGTAGAGTTGTGTGTATGCAGGAGAGATGTGTGTATGTAGGAAAGAGGGTGGAAACTTATCAATGCTATAGGACCTATGCAAGAACCTAACATGATCAAATTTGACTCATGACAATACAGCTTTAAAAAATGCATTGGCAGCAATTGTACCGATCATCTACTTTCAATGAATTATCAGCAAATTGGTGAAAGTACACCTATTAAAAAAAAAATAACAGCCTCCTCCATATCCCCTCTAGCTGTCCTGTCCATCACCAAGATAGGTGCGTTTTCTGCCATTTTAGGTAGAAGTAATGTTCAACCAATTTGCTTCTAATTTAGACAAAGTAGTAGGAAAGTTTATCAAACAAACTCTACATATGAGCTCTATCTATTTTACAATACGTGTAATATGTATTCACAAAATGTCCATTTTCTATATGTGTGAACTTCACATCTTTTTTTTTTTTAGTAAGTTTTAGTGCATGATGAGGTGGTGTTTACCTATAGGATCCACCATCTCTTGGACTGGGCACCATTGATGGTATTTATTGGGCCCCACGTTCTTAAGTAAATCTCAATATTGCTTCAAAAAGGTAGCTATGCATATACAGTTTACAGACAGAATGTTAACATATTAAGCAAGAGTGTGACAACTTATCAGTGCTAAATGTGCCATAAAAAAACCCAGCATGTAAAATTCTTAGCTTTGACAAGTGACAACATATCTGGCAAAATGCATTGTAAACCAAATGTAATTTTTAGCTGCAGTAAATTTTAGACAATCAAAATGATGTTAAAATGTGTGTGTTTCTTACAGTCTAGAGGCTGCTTATTCTGATGGAGGAAAACACTGACAGCATCCTTCATGATCACTGAAAGAACTGTTCTCCTTTCTCCTGCCCCACACTGATCTATCTGATCGGTGCAGTGCAGGGGAGAAAGTCACCAGGACTTGCACGGATGTTGCGCATCCTGTGTAGCTGAAAAAACTTCTGCAAGACTAGCCCTTGGACCTCTTTATGAAAAGAAGAACGACACTCCTGATATGTGAGGTGGCATGGATAGGGTCCCAATCAAACAAAGTTGTTGATTAGCCATTGAACCTTTCAGGTCATGTGATCAGTCACATTCCTGGAAGGAATTTCAAGATGTGGTAATGTATACGATGGATGAGTGTACATATATATATATATATATATATATATATATATATAAGTGTTTGTGTGTGTGGAGCTGCATGAGTATATAAGAGAGCTGTTGGTGTATGTAAGAAAGCTGTGTACAAGTATGTAGCAAAACAGTGCGTGTATGTAACAGAGGTGTGAGTGCATACTTCAAAGCTGTAGAAAAGCTATATGTGTTAGAACTGTGTTTGTGTATGGAGGAGAGTTGTGTGTGTATTTCGGAAAATTGCGTGTGTGATAGTAGTAGAGTTGTGTGTATGCAGGAGAGATGTGTGTATGTAGGAAAGAGGGTGGAAACTTATCAATGCTATAGGACCTATGCAAGAACCTAACATGATCAAATTTGACTCATGACAATACAGCTTTAAAAAATGCATTGGCAGCAATTGTACCGATCATCTACTTTCAATGAATTATCAGCAAATTGGTGAAAGTACACCTATTAAAAAAAAAATAACAGCCTCCCCCATATCCCCTCTAGCTGTCCTGTCCATCACCAAGATAGGTGCGTTTTCTGCCATTTTAGGTAGAAGTAATGTTCAACCAATTTGCTTCTAATTTAGACAAAGTAGTAGGAAAGTTTATCAAACAAACTCTACATATGAGCTCTATCTATTTTACAATACGTGTAATATGTATTCACAAAATGTCCATTTTCTATATGTGTGAACTTCACATCTTTTTTTTTTTTAGTAAGTTTTAGTGCATGATGAGGTGGTGTTTACCTATAGGATCCACCATCTCTTGGACTGGGCACCATTGATGGTATTTATTGGGCCCCACGTTCTTAAGTAAATCTCAATATTGCTTCAAAAAGGTAGCTATGCATATACAGTTTACAGACAGAATGTTAACATATTAAGCAAGAGTGTGACAACTTATCAGTGCTAAATGTGCCATAAAAAAACCCAGCATGTAAAATTCTTAGCTTTGACAAGTGACAACATATCTGGCAAAATGCATTGTAAACCAAATGTAATTTTTAGCTGCAGTAAATTTTAGACAATGAAAATGATGTTAAAATGTGTGTGTTTCTTACAGTCTAGAGGCTGCTTATTCTGATGGAGGAAAACACTGACAGCATCCTTCATGATCACTGAAAGAACTGTTCTCCTTTCTCCTGCCCCACACTGATCTATCTGATCGGTGCAGTGCAGGGGAGAAAGTCACCAGGACTTGCACGGATGTTGCGCATCCTGTGTAGCTGAAAAAACTTCTGCAAGACTAGCCCTTGGACCTCTTTATGAAAAGAAGAACGACACTCCTGATATGTGAGGTGGCATGGATAGGGTCCCAATCAAACAAAGTTGTTGATTAGCCATTGAACCTTTCAGGTCATGTGATCAGTCACATTCCTGGAAGGAATTTCAAGATGTGGTAATGTATACGATGGATGAGTGTACATATATATATATATATATATATATATATAAGTGTTTGTGTGTGTGAAGCTGCATGAGTATATAAGAGAGCTGTTGGTGTATGTAAGAAAGCTGTGTACAAGTATGTAGCAAAACAGTGCGTGTATGTAACAGAGGTGTGAGTGCATACTTCAAAGCTGTAGAAAAGCTATATGTGTTAGAACTGTGTTTGTGTATGGAGGAGAGTTGTGTGTGTATTTCGGAAAATTGCGTGTGTGATAGTAGTAGAGTTGTGTGTATGCAGGAGAGATGTGTGTATGTAGGAAAGAGGGTGGAAACTTATCAATGCTATAGGACCTATGCAAGAACCTAACATGATCAAATTTGACTCATGACAATACAGCTTTAAAAAATGCATTGGCAGCAATTGTACCGATCATCTACTTTCAATGAATTATCAGCAAATTGGTGAAAGTACACCTATTAAAAAAAAAATAACAGCCTCCTCCATATCCCCTCTAGCTGTCCTGTCCATCACCAAGATAGGTGCGTTTTCTGCCATTTTAGGTAGAAGTAATGTTCAACCAATTTGCTTCTAATTTAGACAAAGTAGTAGGAAAGTTTATCAAACAAACTCTACATATGAGCTCTATCTATTTTACAATACGTGTAATATGTATTCACAAAATGTCCATTTTCTATATGTGTGAACTTCACATCTTTTTTTTTTTTAGTAAGTTTTAGTGCATGATGAGGTGGTGTTTACCTATAGGATCCACCATCTCTTGGACTGGGCACCATTGATGGTATTTATTGGGCCCCACGTTCTTAAGTAAATCTCAATATTGCTTCAAAAAGGTAGCTATGCATATACAGTTTACAGACAGAATGTTAACATATTAAGCAAGAGTGTGACAACTTATCAGTGCTAAATGTGCCATAAAAAAACCCAGCATGTAAAATTCTTAGCTTTGACAAGTGACAACATATCTGGCAAAATGCATTGTAAACCAAATGTAATTTTTAGCTGCAGTAAATTTTAGACAATCAAAATGATGTTAAAATGTGTGTGTTTCTTACAGTCTAGAGGCTGCTTATTCTGATGGAGGAAAACACTGACAGCATCCTTCATGATCACTGAAAGAACTGTTCTCCTTTCTCCTGCCCCACACTGATCTATCTGATCGGTGCAGTGCAGGGGAGAAAGTCACCAGGACTTGCACGGATGTTGCGCATCCTGTGTAGCTGAAAAAACTTCTGCAAGACTAGCCCTTGGACCTCTTTATGAAAAGAAGAACGACACTCCTGATATGTGAGGTGGCATGGATAGGGTCCCAATCAAACAAAGTTGTTGATTAGCCATTGAACCTTTCAGGTCATGTGATCAGTCCCATTCCTGGAAGGAATTTCAAGATGTGGTAATGTATACGATGGATGAGTGTACATATATATATATATATATATATATATATAAGTGTTTGTGTGTGTGGAGCTGCATGAGTATATAAGAGAGCTGTTGGTGTATGTAAGAAAGCTGTGTACAAGTATGTAGCAAAACAGTGCGTGTATGTAACAGAGGTGTGAGTGCATACTTCAAAGCTGTAGAAAAGCTATATGTGTTAGAACTGTGTTTGTGTATGGAGGAGAGTTGTGTGTGTATTTCGGAAAATTGCGTGTGTGATAGTAGTAGAGTTGTGTGTATGCAGGAGAGATGTGTGTATGTAGGAAAGAGGGTGGAAACTTATCAATGCTATAGGACCTATGCAAGAACCTAACATGATCAAATTTGACTCATGACAATACAGCTTTAAAAAATGCATTGGCAGCAATTGTACCGATCATCTACTTTCAATGAATTATCAGCAAATTGGTGAAAGTACACCTATTAAAAAAAAAATAACAGCCTCCTCCATATCCCCTCTAGCTGTCCTGTCCATCACCAAGATAGGTGCGTTTTCTGCCATTTTAGGTAGAAGTAATGTTCAACCAATTTGCTTCTAATTTAGACAAAGTAGTAGGAAAGTTTATCAAACAAACTCTACATATGAGCTCTATCTATTTTACAATACGTGTAATATGTATTCACAAAATGTCCATTTTCTATATGTGTGAACTTCACATCTTTTTTTTTTTTAGTAAGTTTTAGTGCATGATGAGGTGGTGTTTACCTATAGGATCCACCATCTCTTGGACTGGGCACCATTGATGGTATTTATTGGGCCCCACGTTCTTAAGTAAATCTCAATATTGCTTCAAAAAGGTAGCTATGCATATACAGTTTACAGACAGAATGTTAACATATTAAGCAAGAGTGTGACAACTTATCAGTGCTAAATGTGCCATAAAAAAACCCAGCATGTAAAATTCTTAGCTTTGACAAGTGACAACATATCTGGCAAAATGCATTGTAAACCAAATGTAATTTTTAGCTGCAGTAAATTTTAGACAATCAAAATGATGTTAAAATGTGTGTGTTTCTTACAGTCTAGAGGCTGCTTATTCTGATGGAGGAAAACACTGACAGCATCCTTCATGATCACTGAAAGAACTGTTCTCCTTTCTCCTGCCCCACACTGATCTATCTGATCGGTGCAGTGCAGGGGAGAAAGTCACCAGGACTTGCACGGATGTTGCGCATCCTGTGTAGCTGAAAAAACTTCTGCAAGACTAGCCCTTGGACCTCTTTATGAAAAGAAGAACGACACTCCTGATATGTGAGGTGGCATGGATAGGGTCCCAATCAAACAAAGTTGTTGATTAGCCATTGAACCTTTCAGGTCATGTGATCAGTCACATTCCTGGAAGGAATTTCAAGATGTGGTAATGTATACGATGGATGAGTGTACATATATATATATATATATATATATATATAAGTGTTTGTGTGTGTGAAGCTGCATGAGTATATAAGAGAGCTGTTGGTGTATGTAAGAAAGCTGTGTACAAGTATGTAGCAAAACAGTGCGTGTATGTAACAGAGGTGTGAGTGCATACTTCAAAGCTGTAGAAAAGCTATATGTGTTAGAACTGTGTTTGTGTATGGAGGAGAGTTGTGTGTGTATTTCGGAAAATTGCGTGTGTGATAGTAGTAGAGTTGTGTGTATGCAGGAGAGATGTGTGTATGTAGGAAAGAGGGTGGAAACTTATCAATGCTATAGGACCTATGCAAGAACCTAACATGATCAAATTTGACTCATGACAATACAGCTTTAAAAAATGCATTGGCAGCAATTGTACCGATCATCTACTTTCAATGAATTATCAGCAAATTGGTGAAAGTACACCTATTAAAAAAAAAATAACAGCCTCCTCCATATCCCCTCTAGCTGTCCTGTCCATCACCAAGATAGGTGCGTTTTCTGCCATTTTAGGTAGAAGTAATGTTCAACCAATTTGCTTCTAATTTAGACAAAGTAGTAGGAAAGTTTATCAAACAAACTCTACATATGAGCTCTATCTATTTTACAATACGTGTAATATGTATTCACAAAATGTCCATTTTCTATATGTGTGAACTTCACATCTTTTTTTTTTTTAGTAAGTTTTAGTGCATGATGAGGTGGTGTTTACCTATAGGATCCACCATCTCTTGGACTGGGCACCATTGATGGTATTTATTGGGCCCCACGTTCTTAAGTAAATCTCAATATTGCTTCAAAAAGGTAGCTATGCATATACAGTTTACAGACAGAATGTTAACATATTAAGCAAGAGTGTGACAACTTATCAGTGCTAAATGTGCCATAAAAAAACCCAGCATGTAAAATTCTTAGCTTTGACAAGTGACAACATATCTGGCAAAATGCATTGTAAACCAAATGTAATTTTTAGCTGCAGTAAATTTTAGACAATCAAAATGATGTTAAAATGTGTGTGTTTCTTACAGTCTAGAGGCTGCTTATTCTGATGGAGGAAAACACTGACAGCATCCTTCATGATCACTGAAAGAACTGTTCTCCTTTCTCCTGCCCCACACTGATCTATCTGATCGGTGCAGTGCAGGGGAGAAAGTCACCAGGACTTGCACGGATGTTGCGCATCCTGTGTAGCTGAAAAAACTTCTGCAAGACTAGCCCTTGGACCTCTTTATGAAAAGAAGAACGACACTCCTGATATGTGAGGTGGCATGGATAGGGTCCCAATCAAACAAAGTTGTTGATTAGCCATTGAACCTTTCAGGTCATGTGATCAGTCACATTCCTGGAAGGAATTTCAAGATGTGGTAATGTATACGATGGATGAGTGTACATATATATATATATATATATATATATATAAGTGTTTGTGTGTGTGAAGCTGCATGAGTATATAAGAGAGCTGTTGGTGTATGTAAGAAAGCTGTGTACAAGTATGTAGCAAAACAGTGCGTGTATGTAACAGAGGTGTGAGTGCATACTTCAAAGCTGTAGAAAAGCTATATGTGTTAGAACTGTGTTTGTGTATGGAGGAGAGTTGTGTGTGTATTTCGGAAAATTGCGTGTGTGATAGTAGTAGAGTTGTGTGTATGCAGGAGAGATGTGTGTATGTAGGAAAGAGGGTGGAAACTTATCAATGCTATAGGACCTATGCAAGAACCTAACATGATCAAATTTGACTCATGACAATACAGCTTTAAAAAATGCATTGGCAGCAATTGTACCGATCATCTACTTTCAATGAATTATCAGCAAATTGGTGAAAGTACACCTATTAAAAAAAAAATAACAGCCTCCTCCATATCCCCTCTAGCTGTCCTGTCCATCACCAAGATAGGTGCGTTTTCTGCCATTTTAGGTAGAAGTAATGTTCAACCAATTTGCTTCTAATTTAGACAAAGTAGTAGGAAAGTTTATCAAACAAACTCTACATATGAGCTCTATCTATTTTACAATACGTGTAATATGTATTCACAAAATGTCCATTTTCTATATGTGTGAACTTCACATCTTTTTTTTTTTTAGTAAGTTTTAGTGCATGATGAGGTGGTGTTTACCTATAGGATCCACCATCTCTTGGACTGGGCACCATTGATGGTATTTATTGGGCCCCACGTTCTTAAGTAAATCTCAATATTGCTTCAAAAAGGTAGCTATGCATATACAGTTTACAGACAGAATGTTAACATATTAAGCAAGAGTGTGACAACTTATCAGTGCTAAATGTGCCATAAAAAAACCCAGCATGTAAAATTCTTAGCTTTGACAAGTGACAACATATCTGGCAAAATGCATTGTAAACCAAATGTAATTTTTAGCTGCAGTAAATTTTAGACAATCAAAATGATGTTAAAATGTGTGTGTTTCTTACAGTCTAGAGGCTGCTTATTCTGATGGAGGAAAACACTGACAGCATCCTTCATGATCACTGAAAGAACTGTTCTCCTTTCTCCTGCCCCACACTGATCTATCTGATCGGTGCAGTGCAGGGGAGAAAGTCACCAGGACTTGCACGGATGTTGCGCATCCTGTGTAGCTGAAAAAACTTCTGCAAGACTAGCCCTTGGACCTCTTTATGAAAAGAAGAACGACACTCCTGATATGTGAGGTGGCATGGATAGGGTCCCAATCAAACAAAGTTGTTGATTAGCCATTGAACCTTTCAGGTCATGTGATCAGTCCCATTCCTGGAAGGAATTTCAAGATGTGGTAATGTATACGATGGATGAGTGTACATATATATATATATATATATATATATATAAGTGTTTGTGTGTGTGGAGCTGCATGAGTATATAAGAGAGCTGTTGGTGTATGTAAGAAAGCTGTGTACAAGTATGTAGCAAAACAGTGCGTGTATGTAACAGAGGTGTGAGTGCATACTTCAAAGCTGTAGAAAAGCTATATGTGTTAGAACTGTGTTTGTGTATGGAGGAGAGTTGTGTGTGTATTTCGGAAAATTGCGTGTGTGATAGTAGTAGAGTTGTGTGTATGCAGGAGAGATGTGTGTATGTAGGAAAGAGGGTGGAAACTTATCAATGCTATAGGACCTATGCAAGAACCTAACATGATCAAATTTGACTCATGACAATACAGCTTTAAAAAATGCATTGGCAGCAATTGTACCGATCATCTACTTTCAATGAATTATCAGCAAATTGGTGAAAGTACACCTATTAAAAAAAAAATAACAGCCTCCTCCATATCCCCTCTAGCTGTCCTGTCCATCACCAAGATAGGTGCGTTTTCTGCCATTTTAGGTAGAAGTAATGTTCAACCAATTTGCTTCTAATTTAGACAAAGTAGTAGGAAAGTTTATCAAACAAACTCTACATATGAGCTCTATCTATTTTACAATACGTGTAATATGTATTCACAAAATGTCCATTTTCTATATGTGTGAACTTCACATCTTTTTTTTTTTTAGTAAGTTTTAGTGCATGATGAGGTGGTGTTTACCTATAGGATCCACCATCTCTTGGACTGGGCACCATTGATGGTATTTATTGGGCCCCACGTTCTTAAGTAAATCTCAATATTGCTTCAAAAAGGTAGCTATGCATATACAGTTTACAGACAGAATGTTAACATATTAAGCAAGAGTGTGACAACTTATCAGTGCTAAATGTGCCATAAAAAAACCCAGCATGTAAAATTCTTAGCTTTGACAAGTGACAACATATCTGGCAAAATGCATTGTAAACCAAATGTAATTTTTAGCTGCAGTAAATTTTAGACAATCAAAATGATGTTAAAATGTGTGTGTTTCTTACAGTCTAGAGGCTGCTTATTCTGATGGAGGAAAACACTGACAGCATCCTTCATGATCACTGAAAGAACTGTTCTCCTTTCTCCTGCCCCACACTGATCTATCTGATCGGTGCAGTGCAGGGGAGAAAGTCACCAGGACTTGCACGGATGTTGCGCATCCTGTGTAGCTGAAAAAACTTCTGCAAGACTAGCCCTTGGACCTCTTTATGAAAAGAAGAACGACACTCCTGATATGTGAGGTGGCATGGATAGGGTCCTAATCAAACAAAGTTGTTGATTAGCCATTGAACCTTTCAGGTCATGTGATCAGTCCCATTCCTGGAAGGAATTTCAAGATGTGGTAATGTATACGATGGATGAGTGTACATATATATATATATATATATATATATATATAAGTGTTTGTGTGTGTGGAGCTGCATGAGTATATAAGAGAGCTGTTGGTGTATGTAAGAAAGCTGTGTACAAGTATGTAGCAAAACAGTGCGTGTATGTAACAGAGGTGTGAGTGCATACTTCAAAGCTGTAGAAAAGCTATATGTGTTAGAACTGTGTTTGTGTATGGAGGAGAGTTGTGTGTGTATTTCGGAAAATTGCGTGTGTGATAGTAGTAGAGTTGTGTGTATGCAGGAGAGATGTGTGTATGTAGGAAAGAGGGTGGAAACTTATCAATGCTATAGGACCTATGCAAGAACCTAACATGATCAAATTTGACTCATGACAATACAGCTTTAAAAAATGCATTGGCAGCAATTGTACCGATCATCTACTTTCAATGAATTATCAGCAAATTGGTGAAAGTACACCTATTAAAAAAAAAATAACAGCCTCCTCCATATCCCCTCTAGCTGTCCTGTCCATCACCAAGATAGGTGCGTTTTCTGCCATTTTAGGTAGAAGTAATGTTCAACCAATTTGCTTCTAATTTAGACAAAGTAGTAGGAAAGTTTATCAAACAAACTCTACATATGAGCTCTATCTATTTTACAATACGTGTAATATGTATTCACAAAATGTCCATTTTCTATATGTGTGAACTTCACATCTTTTTTTTTTTTAGTAAGTTTTAGTGCATGATGAGGTGGTGTTTACCTATAGGATCCACCATCTCTTGGACTGGGCACCATTGATGGTATTTATTGGGCCCCACGTTCTTAAGTAAATCTCAATATTGCTTCAAAAAGGTAGCTATGCATATACAGTTTACAGACAGAATGTTAACATATTAAGCAAGAGTGTGACAACTTATCAGTGCTAAATGTGCCATAAAAAAACCCAGCATGTAAAATTCTTAGCTTTGACAAGTGACAACATATCTGGCAAAATGCATTGTAAACCAAATGTAATTTTTAGCTGCAGTAAATTTTAGACAATCAAAATGATGTTAAAATGTGTGTGTTTCTTACAGTCTAGAGGCTGCTTATTCTGATGGAGGAAAACACTGACAGCATCCTTCATGATCACTGAAAGAACTGTTCTCCTTTCTCCTGCCCCACACTGATCTATCTGATCGGTGCAGTGCAGGGGAGAAAGTCACCAGGACTTGCACGGATGTTGCGCATCCTGTGTAGCTGAAAAAACTTCTGCAAGACTAGCCCTTGGACCTCTTTATGAAAAGAAGAACGACACTCCTGATATGTGAGGTGGCATGGATAGGGTCCCAATCAAACAAAGCTGTTGATTAGCCATTGAACCTTTCAGGTCATGTGATCAGTCACATTCCTGGAAGGAATTTCAAGATGTGGTAATGTATACGATGGATGAGTGTACATATATATATATATATATAAGTGTTTGTGTGTGTGGAGCTGCATGAGTATATAAGAGAGCTGTTGGTGTATGTAAGAAAGCTGTGTACAAGTATGTAGCAAAACAGTGCGTGTATGTAACAGAGGTGTGAGTGCATACTTCAAAGCTGTAGAAAAGCTATATGTGTTAGAACTGTGTTTGTGTATGGAGGAGAGTTGTGTGTGTATTTTGGAAAATTGCGTGTGTGATAGTAGTAGAGTTGTGTGTATGCAGGAGAGATGTGTGTATGTAGGAAAGAGGGTGGAAACTTATCAATGCTATAGGACCTATGCAAGAACCTAACATGATCAAATTTGACTCATGACAATACAGCTTTAAAAAATGCATTGGCAGCAATTGTACCGATCATCTACTTTCAATGAATTATCAGCAAATTGGTGAAAGTACACCTATTAAAAAAAAAATAACAGCCTCCTCCATATCCCCTCTAGCTGTCCTGTCCATCACCAAGATAGGTGCGTTTTCTGCCATTTTAGGTAGAAGTAATGTTCAACCAATTTGCTTCTAATTTAGACAAAGTAGTAGGAAAGTTTATCAAACAAACTCTACATATGAGCTCTATCTATTTTACAATACGTGTAATATGTATTCACAAAATGTCCATTTTCTATATGTGTGAACTTCACATCTTTTTTTTTTTTAGTAAGTTTTAGTGCATGATGAGGTGGTGTTTACCTATAGGATCCACCATCTCTTGGACTGGGCACCATTGATGGTATTTATTGGGCCCCACGTTCTTAAGTAAATCTCAATATTGCTTCAAAAAGGTAGCTATGCATATACAGTTTACAGACAGAATGTTAACATATTAAGCAAGAGTGTGACAACTTATCAGTGCTAAATGTGCCATAAAAAAACCCAGCATGTAAAATTCTTAGCTTTGACAAGTGACAACATATCTGGCAAAATGCATTGTAAACCAAATGTAATTTTTAGCTGCAGTAAATTTTAGACAATCAAAATGATGTTAAAATGTGTGCGTTTCTTACAGTCTAGAGGCTGCTTATTCTGATGGAGGAAAACACTGACAGCATCCTTCATGATCACTGAAAGAACTGTTCTCCTTTCTCCTGCCCTACACTGATCTATCTGATCGGTGCAGTGCAGGGGAGAAAGTCACCAGGACTTACACGGATGTTGCGCATCCTGTGTAGCTGAAAAAACTTCTGCAAGACTAGCCCTTGGACCTCTTTATGAAAAGAAGAACGACACTCCTGATATGTGAGGTGGCATGGATAGGGTCCCAATCAAACAAAGTTGTTGATTAGCCATTGAACCTTTCAGGTCATGTGATCAGTCACATTCCTGGAAGGAATTTCAAGATGTGGTAATGTATACGATGGATGAGTGTACATATATATATATATATATATATATATATATATAAGTGTTTGTGTGTGTGGAGCTGCATGAGTATATAAGAGAGCTGTTGGTGTATGTAAGAAAGCTGTGTACAAGTATGTAGCAAAACAGTGCGTGTATGTAACAGAGGTGTGAGTGCATACTTCAAAGCTGTAGAAAAGCTATATGTGTTAGAACTGTGTTTGTGTATGGAGGAGAGTTGTGTGTGTATTTCGGAAAATTGCGTGTGTGATAGTAGTAGAGTTGTGTGTATGCAGGAGAGATGTGTGTATGTAGGAAAGAGGGTGGAAACTTATCAATGCTATAGGACCTATGCAAGAACCTAACATGATCAAATTTGACTCATGACAATACAGCTTTAAAAAATGCATTGGCAGCAATTGTACCGATCATCTACTTTCAATGAATTATCAGCAAATTGGTGAAAGTACACCTATTAAAAAAAAAATAACAGCCTCCTCCATATCCCCTCTAGCTGTCCTGTCCATCACCAAGATAGGTGCGTTTTCTGCCATTTTAGGTAGAAGTAATGTTCAACCAATTTGCTTCTAATTTAGACAAAGTAGTAGGAAAGTTTATCAAACAAACTCTACATATGAGCTCTATCTATTTTACAATACGTGTAATATGTATTCACAAAATGTCCATTTTCTATATGTGTGAACTTCACATCTTTTTTTTTTTTAGTAAGTTTTAGTGCATGATGAGGTGGTGTTTACCTATAGGATCCACCATCTCTTGGACTGGGCACCATTGATGGTATTTATTGGGCCCCACGTTCTTAAGTAAATCTCAATATTGCTTCAAAAAGGTAGCTATGCATATACAGTTTACAGACAGAATGTTAACATATTAAGCAAGAGTGTGACAACTTATCAGTGCTAAATGTGCCATAAAAAAACCCAGCATGTAAAATTCTTAGCTTTGACAAGTGACAACATATCTGGCAAAATGCATTGTAAACCAAATGTAATTTTTAGCTGCAGTAAATTTTAGACAATCAAAATGATGCTAAAATGTGTGTGTTTCTTACAGTCTAGAGGCTGCTTATTCTGATGGAGGAAAACACTGACAGCATCCTTCATGATCACTGAAAGAACTGTTCTCCTTTCTCCTGCCCTACACTGATCTATCTGATCGGTGCAGTGCAGGGGAGAAAGTCACCAGGACTTACACGGATGTTGCGCATCCTGTGTAGCTGAAAAAACTTCTGCAAGACTAGCCCTTGGACCTCTTTATGAAAAGAAGAACGACACTCCTGATATGTGAGGTGGCATGGATAGGGTCCCAATCAAACAAAGTTGTTGATTAGCCATTGAACCTTTCAGGTCATGTGATCAGTCACATTCCTGGAAGGAATTTCAAGATGTGGTAATGTATACGATGGATGAGTGTACATATATATATATATATATATATATATATATATAAGTGTTTGTGTGTGTGGAGCTGCATGAGTATATAAGAGAGCTGTTGGTGTATGTAAGAAAGCTGTGTACAAGTATGTAGCAAAACAGTGCGTGTATGTAACAGAGGTGTGAGTGCATACTTCAAAGCTGTAGAAAAGCTATATGTGTTAGAACTGTGTTTGTGTATGGAGGAGAGTTGTGTGTGTATTTCGGAAAATTGCGTGTGTGATAGTAGTAGAGTTGTGTGTATGCAGGAGAGATGTGTGTATGTAGGAAAGAGGGTGGAAACTTATCAATGCTATAGGACCTATGCAAGAACCTAACATGATCAAATTTGACTCATGACAATACAGCTTTAAAAAATGCATTGGCAGCAATTGTACCGATCATCTACTTTCAATGAATTATCAGCAAATTGGTGAAAGTACACCTATTAAAAAAAAAATAACAGCCTCCTCCATATCCCCTCTAGCTGTCCTGTCCATCACCAAGATAGGTGCGTTTTCTGCCATTTTAGGTAGAAGTAATGTTCAACCAATTTGCTTCTAATTTAGACAAAGTAGTAGGAAAGTTTATCAAACAAACTCTACATATGAGCTCTATCTATTTTACAATACGTGTAATATGTATTCACAAAATGTCCATTTTCTATATGTGTGAACTTCACATCTTTTTTTTTTTTAGTAAGTTTTAGTGCATGATGAGGTGGTGTTTACCTATAGGATCCACCATCTCTTGGACTGGGCACCATTGATGGTATTTATTGGGCCCCACGTTCTTAAGTAAATCTCAATATTGCTTCAAAAAGGTAGCTATGCATATACAGTTTACAGACAGAATGTTAACATATTAAGCAAGAGTGTGACAACTTATCAGTGCTAAATGTGCCATAAAAAAACCCAGCATGTAAAATTCTTAGCTTTGACAAGTGACAACATATCTGGCAAAATGCATTGTAAACCAAATGTAATTTTTAGCTGCAGTAAATTTTAGACAATCAAAATGATGCTAAAATGTGTGTGTTTCTTACAGTCTAGAGGCTGCTTATTCTGATGGAGGAAAACACTGACAGCATCCTTCATGATCACTGAAAGAACTGTTCTCCTTTCTCCTGCCCCACACTGATCTATCTGATCGGTGCAGTGCAGGGGAGAAAGTCACCAGGACTTGCACGGATGTTGCGCATCCTGTGTAGCTGAAAAAACTTCTGCAAGACTAGCCCTTGGACCTCTTTATGAAAAGAAGAACGACACTCCTGATATGTGAGGTGGCATGGATAGGGTCCCAATCAAACAAAGTTGTTGATTAGCCATTGAACCTTTCAGGTCATGTGATCAGTCACATTCCTGGAAGGAATTTCAAGATGTGGTAATGTATACGATGGATGAGTGTACATATATATATATATATATATATATATAAGTGTTTGTGTGTGTGGAGCTGCATGAGTATATAAGAGAGCTGTTGGTGTATGTAAGAAAGCTGTGTACAAGTATGTAGCAAAACAGTGCGTGTATGTAACAGAGGTGTGAGTGCATACTTCAAAGCTGTAGAAAAGCTATATGTGTTAGAACTGTGTTTGTGTATGGAGGAGAGTTGTGTGTGTATTTTGGAAAATTGCGTGTGTGATAGTAGTAGAGTTGTGTGTATGCAGGAGAGATGTGTGTATGTAGGAAAGAGGGTGGAAACTTATCAATGCTATAGGACCTATGCAAGAACCTAACATGATCAAATTTGACTCATGACAATACAGCTTTAAAAAATGCATTGGCAGCAATTGTACCGATCATCTACTTTCAATGAATTATCAGCAAATTGGTGAAAGTACACCTATTAAAAAAAAAATAACAGCCTCCTCCATATCCCCTCTAGCTGTCCTGTCCATCACCAAGATAGGTGCGTTTTCTGCCATTTTAGGTAGAAGTAATGTTCAACCAATTTGCTTCTAATTTAGACAAAGTAGTAGGAAAGTTTATCAAACAAACTCTACATATGAGCTCTATCTATTTTACAATACGTGTAATATGTATTCACAAAATGTCCATTTTCTATATGTGTGAACTTCACATCTTTTTTTTTTTAGTAAGTTTTAGTGCATGATGAGGTGGTGTTTACCTATAGGATCCACCATCTCTTGGACTGGGCACCATTGATGGTATTTATTGGGCCCCACGTTCTTAAGTAAATCTCAATATTGCTTCAAAAAGGTAGTTATGCATATACAGTTTACAGACAGAATGTTAACATATTAAGCAAGAGTGTGACAACTTATCAGTGCTAAATGTGCCATAAAAAAACCCAGCATGTAAAATTCTTAGCTGTGACAAGTGACAACATACCTGGCAAAATGCATTGTAAACCAAATGTAATTTTTAGCTGCAGTAAATTTTAGACAATCAAAATGATGCTAAAATGTGTGTGTTTCTTGCAGTCTAGAGGCAGCTTATTCTGATGGAGGAAAACGCTGACAGCATCCTTCATGATCACTGAAAGAACTGTTCTCCTTTCTCCTGCCCCACACTGATCTATCTGATCGGTGCAGTGCAGGGGAGAAAGTCACCAGGACTTGCACGGATGTTGCGCATCCTGTGTAGCTGAAAAAACTTCTGCAAGACTAGCCCTTGGACCTCTTTATGAAAAGAATAACGCCACTCCTGATATGTGAGGTGGCATGGATAGGGTCCCAATCAAACAAAGTTGTTGATTAGCCATTGAACCTTTCAGGTCATGTGATCAGTCACATTCCTGGAAGGAATTTCATGATGTTGTAGGAAAGCTGGGTGGTTATATTAGAAAACTATGTGTATATATGTAGCAGAGCTGTGTATGCATATATAGCAGAGCTTGATGTGCATGTCCTGTGGATGCAGAAGTGATGTGTTTTTGTGCATTGTAGTGAATGCATATAATTTGCCTGCTGTAAAGCTGTATGAGTATAATACACATGCTGCAGAGAAACATTAATATTAGATCTCTAACTACTCTATTGTACCCTAAAGCATTAAAATTAGTGTAATTGACTTCTCCACATATCTACACCTCCAGGAAATTTGTAATTAGTTGGAAAAGTGTTTTTCCTAATTTTTTACTATGTAGTCCTCCTGAGTTTTTTATAGAAAGCATTAAAGTGAAAAATATGATAATTTATGCTAAGTATTAGGAAAATGTTGAAATTACACCTATCAAAAAAACAGCCTCCTCAATTTCCCTTAAAGCTGCCCTATCCATCTCCATGAGTAGCGGGAGTATATATCATTCAAACTCTACATGTGAAGTTCACCTATTTTTCAATATTTGAAATTTGTATTCACAACACTTTAGTTTTTTATATGTCTGAAGTATACGGCTATGTGCCCACGATGTAGATATGCTCAGGATATTTTCCTGAGCGTTTCTGCATCTCCCTGGCAGAAAAAACGCATGTGGATTGTACATGCGGATTGTACATGCGTTTTTCCTGCCAGGGACATGCGGATGTGAAGCGTTCTTCACATGCATTTCCGCATGTGGGTTGACAAGCGCTTTCCAAGCGATTTTAGCATCACTTGGAAAGTGCTTGTCAACTTGGTCACACTATATAAATCCATGCAAACAGCATGGATTTATATAGTGTGACCCCCAAAGAATGTGAAAACATAAAAAAAATAAATCTATACTCACCTTCCGATGGCCCCCGCAGTCTTGCTACGCTCCGTCCTGGCTGCCGGCAACTCTCGGTGCACTGTACTGAAGGACCTGCTGTCACATGACTATGACGTCAGCGCAGATCCTACAGTTCACCGCGAGATGCCGGCAAAGGAGGACGAGCGCTGCGGGGGCCGCCAGAAGTTAAATATGATATTTATTTTTTATTTTATTTTTTTTTCACTGGTTCTATGGTACCTGGGTCCAGAGGAGAGTCTCCTGTCCTCCACACCCGGGTACCATCCACACATTTCATCTGTAGATGCGCCTTCCATGCGTTCCAGTGATGCGTAATCCATGCGTTCCAATGCAAGTCAATGGCGGCGAAAACGCAGCGTTTCCGCAAAATTAATGGACATGCTGCGTTTTTTTCCGCAATGATAATCCGCAGCGGATTATCATTGGGGAGCATGGCTGGCCTTCTACCATGCATTTTTTAAGCATTTCTGCAGCGTTTTTGCCGCTGCGGAAACGATTAAAAAACGTATCGTGGGCACATAGCCTACTACGTGTTTTGATAATCAGGTATTAGTACATAATGACGTGGTATTAGCTTATAGGACCCATCCATCTCTTGGATTGGGTGTCATTAACGGTACTTTTTAGGCCACAGGTACCTAATCATGTCTCAATATTATTTGGCCACAGGTACCTAGTCATGTCTTTATATCAGTGTTGTGAAACCAAAATCAAGAGTGAAACATAAACATAATCTATTATGAAAAGATCTGCACCTGTTTTGGGTTTTTCACCCACTCCTGATTTTGGCTTAGAAATACCGATGCCAAATCCAAGCCAAAATGTGTCTGTGTCCTTACAGTGTAAGTATCCAAAGCATGAAGAATGACAACTGTGTTTCAAAATGCGTGAGTTACAGCATCAGTTATCACAACCTCCCCCACCCCCTTGTCTCATAAATGTGTAACAGTGTTGGATGAAGCTTCGGGAGCTCTGCGATATTGATGTGAGCGCAGAAGATCAAGTCCTATGGAAAGGATTTATTCCTGTACCCACAGAATGGTGGCAGTAATATGGGATAGGGTTTACATGGTTTCTCCCACAGTTCCCACAGCTTCAGCCGTACAATAAACAGATATGATATGAGGCAACCTCTGCAATCCTGGTACTCAGCAGTACTTCGGTCATTGTTCTGGGGTCCTAGAAATTTATACTATAGGGAGCACAGTGGAGGGGAGAAACACTGACAGGAGAGACAAAGTCTGAATGTTGCTACCTACCTTTTGTAAACGTTTAGAACTTGATTATTGATACTTACCTGTGACTTTGTGATTGGCTTTTTGTGCAGAGTCTGAGATTATTCAATCATAATCTTCCATCTATGGCATGAAGAAAATGCTGGTCTTGTTTGGCATCTAAGGCGACACGTCTATTGGGAAGAAGACTTGTCTGCTCAAGTGATCGGCTGCAACTGGTGCATGTGGAGGATCCAGCTGTGTTATATAGGAGGAGGCTATGATGTCATAAGAGAAAAGAGAAGCCAATGAGGTCATAAGAGAGAAGCCGTTGATGTCATAAAATAGAATCTGATGATGTCATAAGAGAGAAAAGAGAAGCTGATGAGGTCATAAGAGAGAAGCCGATGATGTCATAAAATAGAATCTGATGATGTCATAAGAGAGAAGAGAATCCTAGTACTAGCATGGCAATATTTCCTACAGCAATTCATTATATAATCTGGAATAAATATTTATTTAGCGATATCTCCTTGTTAAACTTTTTCACCCCAAAAAACTCACTATGGCAATTTACTCCATAACTACTATTATTATTATTGACATGATAAAATGTATAAATATTTAAAGTGCTCATCCTGGCACTATTAATCAGAGCTCATTTTACCTGATGCAGTTACACTATACAGATAAATGAACATACACTGTATACTCTATACCTATATACTATATATACACAAACCTACCATGTATACTCTATATGCAAATGCATGTACACTGTATATTGGATACTCTATATCTATATACACAAACCTACCATATATACTCTATATGCAAATGAATGTACACTGTATATTGGATACTGTATATCTATATACACAAACCTACCATATATACTCTATATGCAAATACATGTACACTGTATATTGGATACTGTATATCTATATACACAAACCTACCATATATACACTACATACTAATGTACATAGACTTTATATATGCTACACCTACATATCTGCATATTTTCACATCCACCTTATATACATTACACGCATATATACTCACTCTCATACACTGTATAAACACATTCACCTTATATATAAGTAAAAACATAGAACTGGATTATTGATATTTACCTGTGACTTTGTGATGAACTTTTTCTGCCGAGTCTGAGATTAGTCAATCACAATCTTCCATCAATTTCACAAAGAAAATGCTGGTCTTGTTTGGCATCTAAGGGGAAACATCCGCTGGGAAGAAGACTGCTCTGCTCAAGTGATCGGCTGCAACTGGTGCATGTGGAGGATCCAGCTGTGTTATATAGGAGGAGGCTATGATGTCATAAGAGAGAAAAGAGAAGCCAATGAGGTCATAAGAGAGAAGCCGATGATGTCATAAAATAGAATCTGATGATGTCATAAGAGAGAAGAGAATCCTAGGACTAGCATGGCAATATTTCTTACAGCAATTCATTATATAATCTGGAATAAATATTTATTTAGAGATATCTCCTTGTTAACCACTTCGCGCCAGAGCCTCTTTTTGCCTTCGTGACCGGGCCAATTTTTTCAATTCTGACCACTGTCACTTTATGAGGTAATTACTCTGGAACGCTTCAACGTATTCCCCTGATTCTGAGATTGTTTTTTCATGACATATTGTACTTCATGATAGTGGTAAAATTTATTCGATATCACTTGCGTTTATTTGTGAAAAAAATCGGAAATTTGGCGAAAATTTTGAAAATTTTGCAATTTTCAAACTTTGAATTTTCATGCCCTTAAATCAGAGAGATATGTCACACAAAATAGTTAATAAATAACATTTCCCACATGTCTACTTTACATCAGCACAATTTTGGAACCAACATTTTTTTTTGTTAGGGAGCTATAAGGGTTAAAAGTTGACCAGTGATTTCTCATTTTTCCAACAAAATTTACAAAAACATTTTTTTAGGGACCACATCATATTTGACGTCACTTTGAGGGGTCTTTATGACAGAAAATACCCAAAAGTGACACCATTCTAAAAACTGCACCCCTCAAGGTGCTCAAAACCACATTCAAGAACTTTATTAACCCTTCAGGTGCTTCACCGGAATTTTTGGAATGTGGAAGAAAAAAATTAACATTTAACTTTTTTCACAAAAATGTTACTTTAGACCCAATTTTTTTTATTTTCACAGGGGTAACAGGAAAAAATAGACCCCAAATTTTTTTGTGCAATTTCTCTTGAGCGTGCTGATACCCCATATGTGAGGGAAAACCACTGTTTGGGCGCACTGCAGGGTTCGGAAGGGAAGGAGCGCCATTAGACTTTTTGAATGTAAAATTTGTCTGAATAATTAGCAGACGCCATATTGCGTTTGAAGAGCTCCTGATGTGCCTAAACAGTGGAAACCCCCCACAAGTGACACCATTTTGGAAACTAGACCCCTTAGGGAACTTATCTAGATGTGTGGTGAGCACCTTGAACCCCAAGGTGCTTCACAGAAGTTTATAATATTGAGCTGTAAAAATAAAATTTTCACATTTTTCCCACAAAACCGTTTTTCATCCCTTAATTTTGCATTATCATAAGGGTAATAGGATAAATTGCACCATGAAATTTGTTGTTCAATTTCTCCTGAACACGCTGATACCCCATATGTGGAGGCAAATTACTGTTTGAGCACATGGCAGGGTTTGAAAGGGAAGGAGCGCCATTTGACTTTTTGAATGTAAAATTTGTTTGAATAATTAGCAGACGCCATGTCACATTTGGGGAGCCCCTAATGTGCCTAAACAGTGGAAACCCCCCACAAGTGCCACCATTTTGGAAACTAGACCTCTTAGGGAACTTATCTAGATGTGTGGTGAGCACCTTGCACCCCCAGCTGCTTCACAGAAGTTTATAATATTGAGCCGTAAAAATAAAATTTTCACATTTTTCCCATAAAAAATGTTTTTCATTCCCTAATTTTGCATTATCATAAGGGTAACAGGATAAATTGCACCATGAAATTTGTTGTACAATTTCTCCTGAGTACGCCGATACCCCATATGTGGGGGAAAACCACTGCTTTGGTGTACGGCAGGGTTCGGAAGAGAAAGGAGCGCTATGTTGGCTGGGATAGGCAGCAGACGCCATGTCACATTTGAAGAGTCGCTGACATGCCAAAACAGCAGAAACCCCCACAAGTGACCCCATTTTGTAAACTACACCTCTCAAGGAATTCATCTAGGGAAGTAGTGAGTATTTTTTAATTTTTAAATTTATACCATTGGGCAGTGAAAAAAGCATAATTATATTTTTACCACAAAAAAATGTTTTACCCTCAGATTTTACATTTTCACACAGGACAATGGGTAAAAATGGTGCCGAAATGTGTCACACAATTTCTTCTAAAAGTGGCAATACCCCATATGTGGCTGTATTGTACCGCTCAGCCGTACCGCGAGATCTGGGGGGGACGGAGCACTATTTGACAATTGGAGAACAAACTATTGTAGAATAGGCATTTGGATTTGGGAGCACAAAATTTTCTGAATTTCTTTTGGGGGGCAAGGGTCATTTTGCTTTTCCAGAGCCTTTCTGCTACCAGTAACTTGGAAGTCCCTTATATTTTTAACAGATGACGGACCTGAGTGGGGACTAGCTTTTTTTGAGGACTGAGTTGAAGCTTTTATTGGGAACATTTTACGTAACATTTATCCGGCGCTCTAGGCTGAGCACTTACATCGGGGTTTCCATCTAAATTTCCAAGTGATGTAATTCAGATGAAACCCCTGCAGGATCCATTCACTATAATGAGGCAGCAGAGTTACTCTGGACTCCGTCTGGCCTCTGTTTAGCGGTGTCCTTTTTTTCAGAAGTGCACAAAACTGTGGCCAACCGCACTTTTATGCACGCCTAAAACAAATGACACCGTGGGATCCCAGGCTAGACGGCGTCCACAGTGGCCTATATCTGCCTCATTACAGGGAATCTTCCATCATGGGTTCCGGCTGAATCACGTATTTCAGAGATTTACACAGAAACTCTGGTGTAAGTGCTCAGCGCAGAGCACAGGATAAATGTGAGCAGAGCCTTACTGGGATCTTTGGGAGACATAATAAACAAATCAGTAGCAGGTGAAGAATTGGTTTTATTTATTTTTTACGCCGTTCCTAGTGTGATATAACTGATTAGATTACTTTATTCTTCGGGTCGGTGCGATTACAGAGATACCAGATTTATATCGGGTTTTTATGACTGACAGCTGTCACACACTAAAATACGCTTTTTTTGCAAAATCTAGTTTTTGCATCACCATATTTTGAGAGCTATAATTTTTCCATATTTCGGCCGACAGAGTCATGTGATGGCTTGTTTTTTGCGAGACGAGTTGACATTTTTATTGGTACCATTTTTGGGAACGTGACATTTTTTGATCGCTTTCTATTCCGTTTTTTGGGAGGTAAAATTAACAAAAACAAACAATTCAGGAATTGTTTTTTGAGGTTTTTGTTTATGCCGTTCTGCGTGTGGTAAAAGTGATCAGGCAGCATTATTCTTGGGGTCAGTACGTTTACAGCGATACTACACTTACTGTATTTTTTTTATGTTTTGGCGCTTTTACACAATAAAACAATTTTATAGAAAAAAATATTTTTTTTGCATTGCTTTATTCTGAGCGCTATAACTTTTTTATTTTTCGGCTGATGGAGCTGTATGGCAGCTTTTTTTTTGCGGAACAAGGTGATGTTTTCAGCGGTACCATTTTTATTTCTATTTTGTTTTTTGATCGCATTTTTTTCCACTTTTTGTTTGGCGATATGATGAAAAAGCATATTTTTTTGTTCCGTTTTTTATTTATTTTTATTACGGTGTGCACAGAAGGAGTTAATTAGTGTGACAGTTTTATAGCTCGGGTTGTTTCGGACGCGGCGATACCAAATATGTGTACTTTTTTTGGTTTTGTAAAAATATACGGATTTATTGGTTTAATATTTTATTTATTTTTATTTATTTTGTGATTTTTTTTTTAATAGTTTAAAACTTTTTTTTTACTTTTTTTTACATTTTTACTTAGTCCCTGTATGGGACATTAATTTTTATTTTTCTGATCACTGATCTCATGTAATGTAATACACATATATTACATTACATGAGATCTTCCCTGACTGTTTCAGTCAGTCTCCTGTCTGGCTCAGCTTGCAGGCTGAGCCAGACATGACACCGTATATGGCAGAGCTGGAGGCGGTCATGTGACCTCCAGCTGCCATAGCAACCCCAGGTCCTGGAAGGAAACGGAGGTCTTCGGAGAGGTAAGATGACCCCCTCTCCTCCTGCTGTCTCCTATATGCCGCGATCACTATAGATCGCAGCATATAGAAGACAGCAAGGGGTTAACATCACTGGGACCTGATCTAATCAGGTCCCGATGATGTTCCCTGTCAGAGCTAACGCTCTGCACTGGAATCGCAGCGCTTGCAGGACCCTGGGGGTCCTGAGCGCTGCGAGACCACCCACCGTTTTTAAACGTCGGCGCTGCACAGAGCCCGGCAAGCGCCGACGTTTATCTACAGTGGGCGGTCGGGAACCGGTTAAACTTTTTCACCCCAAAAAACTCACTATGGCAATTTACTCCATAACTACTATTATTATTATTGACATGATAAAATGTATAAATATTTAAAGTGCTCATCCTGGCACTATTAATCAGAGCTCATTTTACCTGATGCAGTTACACTATACAGATAAATGAACATACACTGTATACTCTATACCTATATACTATATATACACAAACCTACCATATATACTCTATATGCAAATGCATGTACACTGTATATTGGATACTCTATATCTATATACACAAACCTACCATATATACTCTATATGCAAATGCATGTACACTGTATATTGGATACTCTATATCTATGTACACAAACCTACCATATATACACTACATACTAATGCACATAGACTTTATATATGCTACACCTACATATCTTCATATTTTCACATCCACCTTATATACACTACACGCATATATACACATTCTTATACACTGTATAAACACATTCACCTTATATATAAGTAAATACATAGTAAAAACATAGAACTGGATTATTGATATTTACCTGTGACTTTGTGATGAACTTTTTCTGCTGAGTCTGAGATTAGTCAATCACAATCTTCCATCAGTTACACGGAGAAAATGCTGGTCTTGTTTGGCATCTAAGGGGAAACATCCGCTGGGAAGAAGACTGCTCTGCTCAAGTGATCGGCTGCAACTGGTGCATGTGGAGGATCCAGCTGTGTCATATAGGAGAAGGCTATGATGTCATAAGAGAGAAGCCGATGATGTCATAAGAGAAGAGAGAAGCCCAGGACTAGCATAGCAATATCTCCTACAGAAATTCATTATATAATTTGGAATAAATATTTATTTAGAGATATCTCTCTGTTAAACATGATAAAATGATGACATGTATAAATCTATAAAGGACTCATCTTGGTACTAATATTAATCAGAGCTCGTTTTGCCAGATGCAGATACACTATACAGATGCACATACACTGTATACTATATTACTATGTACTCTATACCTATACACTATATACAGTGGTGTGAAAAAGTTTTTGCCCCATCCCTGATTTCTTATTCTAACACTTAAATGTTTCAGATCACAAGACAAATGTAAATATTAGACAAAGATAACACAAGTAAAGACAAAATGCTATTTTAAATAAAGGTCTTTATTATTAAGGGAAAAAGAAATCCGAACTTACAGGGACCTGTGTGAAAAAGTGATTGCCCCCCTCCTTTAAACATAAATTAACTGTGAAAAACTACTGAATCTATCGCGCTACTTACAATATGGTAAGTTATATAGACCCAAAAAAAGGAATAAGTAAAATGATAACCTCAAAAAGAAGTAAAATGTGATATTAAGAACATAGTGATATTAATAGGCACAAGTTAACAGCACAATTTCACAAAATATCAGTTTTCCATTAGGATAAATAAAGGTGCACAAGATTAAAAAGAGTCCATACAGACTTCCGGTTCCGGCTCTGACAGGGATGCGTCTGAGCTCCCAGCCCCCGTGGCGGTTAAACAGCAACATCGCACCACGCACCGACGCCACAACGCTCAAAATGAGCTCTAAGAAGGCAGCGTCACCGGCAGCAAAGGAGGGACGCATGGAGAGGTGACTCCGCAACACCGGGAGCGAGCACGGAACCTCGTCTCCTCAGCCCCAGCGGCAGAAGGTAACCGCCAAGATGGCGGCGGGCGGGAAGCAGAGGGACACAACGCGGGGACAACGACAGCAGAAGAAGCTGGAGGGTTCCGTAAGCGCAGACAGTAGCATAGATGTGGCAGCCAGTGGAGGGGAGTGTAGTGAAGGAGACGAAGAAGTACCCTCACCTGGTCACACTATGCCCCCACTAGATTATAAAAAGCTGGCACAGGAAGCATCACACTACCTAGCAGAAGATCTCAGGGAGACAATCAGAGAGGTGATGAAAGAGGCTCTGCTGGGCTTGCAAATCATATCTGACGAGCATGAATCCAGACTCCATACCTTAGAACAGAGGTTATCTGATTCGGAGGACAGGGTGTCACAACTGGAGAACCAAGTCTCTGATATTCTCCAACAGTCAGCTTACACTAAAGACAAACTAGAGGATCTGGAGAACCGCTCGAGACGCATCAACCTGAAAATCATAGGGCTGCCTGAATCTATACCAAATGGGGCACTAAATGACATCTGAAAATTGAAATTTCTCGTGCCTTAGGGATTTCGCACAAATGCAAGGTAGAAAGAGCCCACAGAGTTGGCATGCCTCCAGCGACAAGACCAGATTCCAGCAAAATCAACAATTCTGAGTCTCAGATGCGTGAAAAGAACCGCACCTCCCTCCAGTCAAGACCAAGACAAGTGATTGTGCGCTACCTTGATTATAAAGACAAAGAAAATATCTTGCGCACCTTTAAGGGTATGAGACGTCCAGTATTGATTGGAGAGCATAGGATCCTGATTTTTGGAGATTTTTCTGTGGCGGTTACCAAGTTGAGAAAAGCTTTTAGCCCGGCATGTAGCATCATGTACAAGAGGAACATCCGTCTCCAACTCCTGTACCCTGCAGTGCTTAAATATAGAGGCCCTGATGGCAGGCTTAGAGTGCAGCGTGATCCCCAGGAAGCGCTAAGACATCTCACGCAAAGAGAGCCTGCGGATAGAAGTAATCACATATCTCCCAGATCGGATGAAATTAGACCGTCGGGGTCTCCGGACCTTGCCGTGATGCAGACTCCCGATCGCCTGGGCCCCGGCATGGTGAAATCTTGCCCTAGTCATCGGGAGGAGGTGTCCAAACCTTGTCCCCGAAAGAAAAGGGGGGCACAAACTACAGTGGGCCCACATGAGGTCAGCACTCAATCGCTTCTGAACCTTTGCCTATTCAAGACAGTGAAGATTTGTGCTAAGTCTGTCTCTCACTGGTAACATTAAGCTGTTTTTCTTGGGGTTTCTTCCCCTTTTTTTTTAATCTTTTCCCTCTTTTCCTTCCTCCGTGGACTCTATTCTACACTATTGGATGACTTCTTGAGCATTTGGAGGATTGGAACAGGGGTTGAGGAGAGGCGCTATGTATATGCAAAGACGGTTGCTACACTTTAAACTTTGTTCATAAGCCGTTGGGCGGGAGAGAAAGGAGGTTACCTGTCAGTATATGGAAGTTCGTTTACGTCGAATATTTAGAGGGATAATTGTTGAGGGGAGGGGGAGGGTATTTTTACAAGGGGGGGAAATGGGAATGGTTTTTACTGTTGTTGTATAAAGAGTTTTCAGAGCGCGATCCACTTAATGCAACGTCGTCTCAAATTATAATGTGCTGTTATACCACAAATTATGCTTACCCAGTTAGAGAGTACCATCACCTAATCTCACTATATAACAAAGAACATGGTTAAGGTTATAACCTGGAACGTTAAAGGATTAAGATCCCCGGAATAAAGATCAATGATATTGCGACATCTGAAGAGACTTAACGCTGATATTGCCATGTTACAGGAAACTCATTTGTCCCAAAATGAAATGTTTAGAATGCATAGAATGTGGGTAGGGCAGTATATGGCTCTGGGGCGGAAGGGAGGAAAGCAGGCGTGCTAATTCTGGTCAACAGGGCCTTCCAACACAAAATCCTCTCTGAGGTCAGGGACGATGGGGGACGCCTGATACACCTGGTACTGGATAGTCCGTCAGGTAGACTAAGTCTCTATAATATTTATGCCCCTAACTCGGCCCAGAAAGACTTCTTTACATACATTCAAAAGTTGGTCCTGGAAGATGGAGAGGATACAAAAATTTTGGGGGTGACTTCAATACAGTAGTATCTAGCTTAGAAGATAGAAGAAGGGGAGGACGTCATGGACTCTGTGTTGCCCAAAACGAGGAGTTCCAGGAGGGGTCGGGACTACTCCACAATTTGATTTCCTGCTTATGCTTGGGGGATGTGTGGAGAATGTATCATCCCCTAGATCGTGGTGAATTCACACATTATTCTCACCCGCATGATTAGTGGTCACGTATAGACATGTTCTTACTGGGGGGGGGTGCCGATAGATAGAGTAGAAGATGTGACCATAGAAGACATGGCTATTTCAGACCACAATCCAGTCACTCTACAATTGACAGATTCATCGCCAAGAGGGACAGATTATCTGTGGCGCTTCTCGTCATATCTTAGACGAGACGGGAATTTTGACAAATTATTAGGGGAATGGTGGACTGAATTCTCATTAGACAATGAAGCTCACAGGTCTGATCCACGGTTATTTTGGGAAACGAGTAAGGCCGTAATGAGAGGTAAAATCCTAGCCTACACAAAGACACAGAAATGTAAGGCCAATGAGCAGTTTAAAACTGCTAGCGAGGCCGTCAGGAAGGCGTACACTCAATTCAAAAATCTACAAACTTTGGACTTGAAATCCCAGTGGGTGACAGCTAAACAAAAATTTGACGCATGGGCCAAGAAAAAAGAGCTATTTTGGAAAGCCCAATGGGAGGTTGATTTATATAGATACGGGGATATAGCAGAAAAAATTTTAGCCAATTTAGCCAGAGGAAAGAGGCCGCATACGGCAATAACATCTTTGAAAAAGAAGGATGGTACTTTAGAATCCACTCCAAGGGGGATTAACAATCTACTCGGAAAATACTATTCAGAATTCTACAAAGACAATCTAGGGCCAAGAGAGGGAAGGGAGGACTGGTTGAAAAAAGTAAAATTACCAAACTTAGCAGAGGGAGAACTAGAGGGGTTAAATAGAGAAATAACCCAAGAAGAGGTCCTTGAGACGATAAAACACCTGGGTTCCCACAAGGCTCCGGGTCCTGACGGGTTCACTGGGGAATATTATAAAGCGCTTAATGATAAAGTTGCCACCTGCATGGTCCCTTACTTTAATAAGATCTTGAGGGGTGAGCGCCTGTCTGATCAAACCAATATGGCATATATTAAACTTTTCCCGAAAGGAGAAAGGGTAGCAACCGATCCCTCCAGTTATAGACCCATTTCACTAATCAATCAGAATCTCAAGATTCTGCCCAAGATTATGGCAGACTGTCTGGCACAAATTATGCCACGGCTTATCGGGAGCCAACAATCGGGGTTTATAAAGGGAAGGTCGGCAGTGGGTAATATTAGGAAGGCTATATTGATCCTGGATGAGGTGGGAAGGGGGAGGTTATGCAGGGATGATCCACCGGCATTACTATTGTTGGACGACGAAAAAGCGTTTGACAATGTAAGTTGGGCATGGCTTGATATGGTTTTGGATGCCTTTGGCTTTCTCGGGTCCTTTAGTACCTTTCTAAAAACACTATACTTTAACACAAGAGCGAAGGTGAACACCCCGGGCTTTCTGTCTGCAGCCTTCCCCTTGGAGAAGGGAAAACGCCAGGGATGTCCCTTGTCTCCTTTGCTTTTCAACCTGGCAACTGAACCTTTTTCTCGATTCCTCAATGATGGCGATGCATTTGAAGGAATACGAGTAGGGCAAAGAACTGTTGAATCAGCTTTATTTGCTGACAACGTAATATTATTTTTAAATAGACCGGGAAGAGATATGGGCAACCTGCTTGCACAGCTTGAAGTCTATGGCTCCTTTTCTGGCTTCAAACTAAACAAATCTAAATGTGAGCTGCTCAGACTGGGTGAGTCAGGTCGCAACATCCATCATGAGAGGTTGGTGGACCGGATAGGAGGTATTAAGGTTAGACGTGACCACATAAAATATCTAGGGGTTTATCTGGGGAGGTCTGCGAGCTCTGTGTATTCTCTGAACTTTGGCCCGTTAATTGCCAAGATAGAGAAAGAGTTGGAGGAGTGGAAAAACCTCCCATTGTCTCTATTGGGGAGGTGTCATCTGATAAAGATGATTAGTTTAGCGAGACTGCTGTACCCACTACAGACGATCCCTCTTCTCCTCCGATATACAGACATCAAACGACTCAATGTAGCATTCACGAGATTCTTATGGAGAGGAAAGAGAGCGAGAATAAGAACTGATACCCTGACGCTTCCCAAAGACAGGGGGTGGTTAGGACTCCCGGATATTAGGGGATATAATTTGGCTTGTCTTTCCCGACATGTGCTAGACTGGCTAAAGAAATCTAGCAAACACTCTAACTATGAAGATGAGGTGGAACTATGTAGACCATGGGACCCGGTTAGTCTCCTTCATGCCTCTTGGTCTGACATTCCACAGTCTTTGAAACACTCATTGATATACAGAGACACAGCGATGTGCTGGAAGCGGTCCGAAAGAAATTTAAGTTGGCGTGGAGGGTTTCAAAATATTTGAATCCCTGGGCCCATATCGGCTTTAAAATGGGAAGGGAGAACATTCTATTCAAGGAATGGAGAGTTAGGGGCATTCAGAGGATGGGTGACCTGTTACATGTGACTAAGAAAAGATGGTTACGTGGGTCGGAAGTGTTAGAGAAGTACGGTCTATCGGCCATGCAGTTGATGCAATATGGACAACTACAGTTCCATGTCTTAAACCAGCTGAAGGATGTCTCGATGGAATGCGTTACAATCTCTTACTTATACAAACGATTGAAAGACATAACCTCATTTGAGGGCGTTGATAAGAGATTTAAAGGTTGGGAGAGATTGATTTAAACTGAAGATCTGGAGGACAAAATACTTAAAGGCTGGGAATTGGTGAGAAAGTATATACCTAATGAAAAGTGGAGGAACATGCAATTCCGTATCATGTATAGAGCGATATTTGGCTTTACCATACCACCAACACCACAAGCACCTGATAGGTTACAAAGTTGCCCAAAATGTGACACCCCTAAGACAGATATGATTCATGGCCTGTGGACTTGTACAGCTATTCAGGGTTTTTGGAGACGGGTTATTATGGCAACACAAGATATTTATAATAATGACATAGGTCACGACCCCTTGACATGGCTGTTACACTTCCCGGCGGAAAAAATTTGGAGATGAAAAGAAGCTAGATTATTGCACATTATAGCTATAACAGCTAAGAAACTTATTTTAAGGGACTGGCTGAGTGGGGCATGCCCCAAGATCCCAGACTTAGTAACAATGCTGAAAGACAACATATTGACTGAGAGGATGGAAGCTGAGAGAAACAAGGATATCTTGACAGAAATTTTTTTTAATACGTGGAGAGCCTTCAAAATTTTGCATCTGACCCCGGACGAGTTGGTTCGTACGGTCCTTCCATTTAAAAATTCCAACTGGTATCTACTAGAAGACTTGAATGGTACTCTGGGGATCTTAAAGATATAGAAGTGGTTTTATTGTTTGTGGTGATAGCGGAGGAACCTTCATTCGATATCTTTCAGGACACTACTAGAGTCATTTGATATGCATGATAGATGGCTGTACTGCATTTTGTGGATGTATCTATATTGGGGGCTTATGTTTGATTTTGATTTTGTGCTCTTATGATGTTATTTTGTTATTTTGCTATTTTGTACCATTGACAAACTGTAATAAAAATGATTTTGGAAAAAAAAAAAAAAAAAGAGTCCATAATAATAATATCATAGAATCATAGAATGGTAGAGTTGGAAGGGACCTCCTGGGTCATCTGGTCCAACCCCCTGCTCAAAGCAGGATTCACTAGATCATCTCAGACAGATGTCTGTCCAGCCTCTGTTTGAAGACGTCCATTGAAGGGGAACTAACCACCTCTCGTGGCAGCATGTTCCACTCATTAATCACCCTAACTGTCAAAAAGTTTTTTCTAATATCTAATCTGTGTCTCCTCCCATTTAGTTTCATCCCATTGCTTCTAGTCTTTCCTTGTGCAAATGAGAATAAAGATGATCCTTCTACAATGTGACAGCCCTTGACATATTTGTAGACAGCTATTAAGTCTCCTCTCAGTCTTCTTTTTTGCAAGCTAAACATTCCCAAATCCTGCAACCGTTCCTCATAGGACATGGTTTGCAGACCAGTCACCATTCTGGTCGCTCTTCTCTGAACTTGCTCCAGTTTGTCTATGTCTTTTTTAAAATGTGGTGCCCAAAACTGTACACAGCATTCCAGATGAGGTCTGACCAAAGAGGAGTAAAGACCGATAATGACTTCACGTGATCTAGACTGTATGCTTCTGTTAATACATCCCAGAATTGTATTTGCCTTTTTTGCTGCTGCATCACACTGTTGACTCATGTTCAGTCTATGACCTATTAGTATACCTAAGTCTTTTTCACATGTACTGTTGCTTAGCTCTATTCCTCCCATTCTGTATATGCTTTTTTCATTTTTATTGCCCAGATGTAGTACTTTGCATTTTTCCCGGTTAAAAACCATTCTGTTGGTTGCTGCCCACTGCTCCAGTTTATTTAGGTCTTTTTGAATCCTCTCTCTCTCTTCTCTAGTATTAGCTATCCCTCCTAGCTTTGTGTCATCAGCAAATTTAATCAGTTTACCCTCAATTCCTTCATCTAAATCATTGATAAAGATGTTGAACAATACAGGTCCCAGGACGGAGCCCTGTGGTACCCCACTTGAGACATTCATCCAGCTGGATGTGAAGCCATTTACAACCACCCTTTGAGTCCGATCACTAAGCCAGTTATGAATCCACCTAACAGTTGCCTGGTCCATTGCATACTTGGTCATTTTTTCAATAAGGATGGTGTGAGATACTTTGTCAAATGCTTTGCTGAAGTCAAGATATACTATCATTGGACACCACTTTGTCCATCCACAGCGTGCAACCATTATATTTCGCCAGAAAAGAGTCCCAAACCTCCAGATCCGCCTTGATCTCCTGAGTAACGCGAAAAAATGATGCGACGATGATTTTCCTGCCAACGCCTCCGATAATCACCTGGAAAACACCCTGACCATCGGCATTATCCTGCAAGCAAAATTAAGCTTGCCCAACAATGACCGTACTACCTTCAACCTTATTTTCTTGACGCGTCGCACCGCCGCTTCCGCCAGCCGCAAATCCATCAACTTTCCTTTAGGAAGCCTACACTCCATCGCCACACTGTCAATTTCTATACCCAAAAAACACATCACCGTAGCAGGGCCCTCCGTCTTGTCTGCGGCTAATGGGATCCCAAACAACACCGTCACCTTCTTTAAAGTTACCCACAAAACTGAACACACTAACAAGCCAGAAGGCCCAACACAAAAGAAATCATTCAGGTAGTGAATTATTGAAGAGACCCCGGACATGTCCCGAACCACCCATTCAACAAATAAACTAAAAGCCTCAAAGTATGAGCATGATATAGAGCAGCCCATGGGCAAACAACGATCTACAAAAATGATTTCATCCCACATGCAGCCTAACAGATGAAGAGTGTCCGGATGCACTGGAAGCAAGCGAAAAGCCGCCTCAATATCCGATTTTGCCATTGTGGCGCCCCTGCGGGGTCAGTCGCCACAGAGGTACTGCATCTCACCCAGAGGTGTGGTATCTCACTCTCAGGTAAGGATGGAGTACTGCCCGGGACCCACCCACTTGCATCCAACACTACACCCTTCCAGGCCAGCAGGCGGGGCAAGATGCACTGCCTTATGCTGAGCCCTGTCCCTGTTGGAAGTGCGGTGGAACCGACTGAGGGGGAACCAAGTATTGGGTGAGGGTGGAGGAAGCAGCTAGGGGAGCACTTCAGTAGGTGTATAAAAAGGGGAGCCATCTTGAGAGAGAGAGTCCAGTCAGTCAGTGTTCAGTCTGAGGAGAGAGTGGTGGAAGCAGGAGCTCTGCTCAGAGAAGAGAGCCTAGACAGAGAGGCCCAGGAGGACTGGCTGAAGAGGAAGGGAGCAGAGGAAGGCTCCAGGAGTGAGGGGATCCCAGGGGCACGGCAAGTGCGGAAGCCACCAATGCGCCCAAATCTGCAGGAACGTGGAGGTATCAGGCCGCAAAGAGGACCGGCCCCTAACTAGTGGAGAACTACAAGGCTCAGCTAGAAACCGGATGCTTCTGTACTTTCAGGGTGCAGCTGCTCACAACCACAACTACATCGCTAAAAAGGTAGCCACATAGGATTCAGGGGACTGCAGGTTACCCGCCAAAATCCGAGGTTACCGGCTTGGGACACTGGCGCAGGGCAGGAGGGTGAGAGCCAGCGCAGGAAGACGACCGAGTAAGGCACACAGACTGGGGTCCCGTTATGTACTCCTGAGGCACCTGGGAGATTGCTGAACCCCTGCCTTGGTAAACACAGGACGGTGTGGGAGGTTACCCTGGTCCTGGTAACCTGGAGTTCAACAACTGTGAGTAAACCTTGAAGACTACACCCCACTGTGTCCTAGAATTATTATCTGCGCCATCACCTGCACTACACCGCACCAACCACATCCGCCCTATAGTATCACTACTTACTGCCCTGGAGCTAAGCTCTCCCTGTGGAGAGCTGAACCAACTCTGCTGTGTCATCATCAGTTCCAGAGGATCTGCACCGCAGCGGCGGCCCCATATAGCAGCATATCACAGGTGTCGTCACGAACATTATATAAAAACTATATTCCCTTTTCTTTAATCCCTTTTAGTAACCGCCCTGGGTCACGGACCGGGTCACTGCCACTGTGACACCCCCAGCACCGACCTGCCCCGCTACAGAGTACCCCACGGCCCAGGGGGCGAGTCACCACCAACGCAGCTTGCCCTGCTGCCCTTACCAACCCTAATGACTTATCAAACGATAACTCTACCGGGATGCCATTCACGGAGTCCTCTTCTAGAGAAGATAAGTGATGAATAAGCCAAAACTTATTTGGTACCAGCTTGGGTACAACATTCAAAGGGGAAATTCTCAATTCTGGCCAAGGCGGATCCAGAAACGGTCCCGCCGTGCTCCCCAAAGCCACTTCATTATACAGCGTTTCCATCACCACCTCCGGGTGTTCCCCTGCCGATTTCAAATTTCCCGGCCTAAATTTTGGCGCTCCAGGATCAAACGGAATCCTGAAACCCTCAGAAAAACCCAGCTCAATTAACCTAGCCGCCTCCATATCTGGATATCTATTTAAAAATGGAAGCATCGCCTCGACCTTCACGGGAGTCCTCCCTCTTTCCAGAACCCTCACCTCTTTTGCCTTTTGCTCGTTTAAAGCACTTACTGAGCCCCTGACTTCCCCTACATCCAAAACACTCGTGCTTAAACTTGCATGTGCCCCCAAACTTACATTGCCCCTAGTTGAACTGCCAACAAAAACCTTTCTTTATAGACACTGAAGATCCGCTGGCTGTCTCCTGCCCTCCGGTTTCTGCTGCTGGGCTTTCAGTGCCCCACAACCTCGGACTCCGGTGTCCAGTTCTTCTGCGCTTCCTCTGGGGTGAACTGCCATGCAGCTCCACTCCCTAGGTCTTTCCTCATCGACGTCCTGACTTCAACTCCTTTCTTCTTTCCTCAAACTAACCCCGCCTCCAGATCCCAGTTGCTAAGGGGAGGAGCTCCCCTTGCTGGTCTGGAGCCAGGAAAGTGTTGCATGCTAGCAAAACCTGATTAGGGGACCCCTCCTTGCTTCGAGGCATGGCATCACCCCTTGTGAGGGAGGCAATGCCACTGTGGCACCCGGACTCCTGGGGTGCCACATACACTTCAATTATCCAACCGAACCACCTCATCCTCCTTTTCTTTCTCAGTATTACTCTTTTCCTGTGATAACACCGAGCCACCACCCTGCAGGCGCACTCCCGCCTGCCCAGATCCTGCTCCTGAACCTCCGGAAGCCACTCACGCCACTGCCGGCGACCTCACATCACTTGCCCCCTGTGACGCCAAGCCCTGCAATACACTTAATAATTGACCCCATAGATAATGCACCCACCAATTGCCCCTTGAATATTCCCTATAACACCCTCTGAATTACTAACCCCCAACACACCCCGAGCACCACCCACATCAGTTAAATTATGAACAAGGGTAGTCTCCTCATCAGGCTGCCTCAGAGAGATCCTCTGACCGGCCGCGACATCTCCTGACGGAACTTGCTCATGTTCTGACGGTCCCTATGAAATCTCGCCCTCCTCTCAGCTTTTCTCCATGTTTTCAACGTTGTCAGGTCTTGATAAAGGCGCAGAAGGAGCTGCCTGACGACGCTGCCGCTCCGGATCCAAAGATAGCTCCCTAAGGTCCCGCACATCTGCCGGCCGCTTCCTGCCCGATGATCTTAAAAGGGCCCCGCAGGACAGCCTGCCCCCGCAATCTCCCGTGGCACTCCTGGACCCCAGATCCTCCCATCCACAGACCCACCCTGCCGCCTGCAGGAGGGCCGCTCATCTCTCATCCGTCCCCTTTCTTGACCACCTGCTGCTGCGCCAGTGTTCCTCATGGCTCTGCTGCACCTCCGCCCTGCAAGCCGTGCTCCTCCCTGCCGACTGTGGGAAGGCCCTTCACGCTCCCTCCCCCGCCGGGGTCGACCCCAGCATGACATCGGGGCCACCGCTGCAGACAGCAACTCCTCCCCCGCCGTACACTGGACGCTGGTCCCGCCCTCATCCGCAGACCGTGGGAGGACTCCTCATCCCGCCATCTTGCCAGGTATAACCCACGGCTGGCTTGTCACCGGGGGTCACCGCCGCGCTGCTCGGGGGCCTTTTAGGCCGCAAACCGGAAGAGGGCCGCAGCGCAGGCACGCCCACTTCTGGTAGGCTGCGGCTCCGGCGAGGATTCCTCCTGGGGATCGGAGAAGGAGCCTCAGGCACGCGCTGCTCCCCTGGCTGCAGAGGTCCCCGAGGGGGCTCCTGGAGCTTCTCCTGCTCTGAACCTCACCTGCTGGTGAGTAACGCTCCGGCGGCCGTGACCGCTGCAGGCCTCCCTGAAGCTTCTTCTGCAGCCGACGACTGTGCACAGGTCACCCGCAGCTGCTGCTGCACCAAGTCTGCCCCATGGATTGCTGAGACAGGCCGCGCTAGGTCCAGCAAGGCCACAAGATCTGCCATGGCTCCACTGCAGGGTCTGGTCTGCTTCAGCTGCGATCCAGGAAGCAAGAGGAGGTAACTGACCCCTGCCCTTCCTTATATCATCTCTTGCTCCTCCCCCCACCTCTTCCCCTCCAATCAAAACTCCCCACACTACTCCTAATCCCTTATTCAAAATTTTAACTCCTTCACTCCCACCCTCCTATCTTGTCATGTGGCCTATACGCCCTATGGGGCTCCCTGGCCTTCCTTACTAATGGTAGAGGGAAACTTACCCTTGTATACTTCGCCTGCCCCAGCAAGAGATTTTCTAATGCCTGGATTGCTTGGAGTTCCCTGTCTGTGGTAAAAATAGAATTGGTGGAATTTATCATGAAACATTTCTTAACAGTTTTTGAATAAAAAGATTTATCTTTAATGGCTCAAAAATGGTTAAAATTTGCTGCGGGTCTCACACACACACAGTCTGGAAAACAACAAGGCTATGTGATCTGATCCATAGATTATAATGGGTGGGTGAACACCGCGGATATAACCCGTACGTGAAACACTGTCGTCTGAATGAGGCATTGACGCGCCCCCGGGGCAATGGGGTACTCGGCATCCGGGCCTGTGGATGCTGGTGGGGGATATCACGGTGGCTGGCCCGGTCCGTGGCCCAGAGTGGTCAACCAAAAAGGGGGATTTGTAACTTGGATAGGAAAAATATAATAAATAGTTTGTGACGCCACCTGTGGTACCTGGTAAGGATTACCAGCGCTGCTGCAGACCTCCGGGGGGTGATGGGATGGCAGCTGAGGTGGAGCGGCCCCCGGGGCCGTGTGGAGTTTGATGGTGGTGATGCTGGGACTTGTAGTGCAGGCGGATGGCGCAGCAGAAGTAACTGACAGAGTCAGGGGATTCGCTTCAATACCTTTACTGGTGCGGATGTCAGGTACGGTCCAGGGTACTCAGTAGGATGGGTGCACTTCAGAACTTCTCCCCAGTGAGTGGGTATAAGGCCTCCTGGTCCGTGTCTGCCTCTCTGTATGCTCCTGGCCAGCCTGCAACTGGGCCTAGCTTATGTGTCGTGTTGTTCCTTCACCTGTCGCTCGGTAGTAGGACCTTCTGCTGGCAACCACTATCCCTGGTAAAGCTGGGGCCTTCGTGGTACCTGATCCTGTAATGGGTCTAGCTTCAGGTCGTCGAGGGACTTGTAGTCCTGGAATGCCGGTGAACCCTACTGGGTATAAAGGGACCCTGTAGGCGCGGACCTGGTGTCCGGTTTGTATATCGGGGTGAGCCTATGAAGCTCCTCTGCCCCCTCAACTCCTCTCTCCTTTCTCCTCTCTGCCGTCGGCCACACTCGGGGCCCTCAGAACTTAGCAGCAGACGCGCTGCGTCTTCGCTGCTCTCAGCGTCAGCACGCTCTCTGACTCTGACTGAACTTCTCACTGACTGAGCTGCCTGGCTCCACCCTCCATATATATATCCCTAACAGGCTCCCTCTGGTGGTGTGAGGTGGAAGGGTGGAGGTGTTTGTATGTAATGAGGGCCTCTTGTGGAGAAGTCCATCCATGCACCCTGGGTCCTGTGGTACCTGTGAACAGCAGGGTGCCACAGCATGAGGGGAGTCTGATTAGGCATTATTTCAAAAGGAAGTCTGGGGTTTGTATTACAGAGGATTGTGGTCAGGAGTCTGCATTAAAGGGGATGTTGGACAACCCCTTCTTGATCTAAATGTTTGGCCATAATAAAATTAAAACGCCTGAGTATAGGTGAGTATAAGCTTTCTTATTTTATTGGGGCCAAGCGTGGGGGTGAAGGAGTTGTCCAAGTAGTGGACAACTTCTTTAAGAGAGAGTCTGGTTTGGGTATGGATTTATGAACTCTGGTAACTGTATCTTTTAGGGCTCTGTTCCAATCCGAGTTCACAGAGCTGCAGTACTGAAAGGAGGGACGGAGCCACTGATTACACAGGAGGTCACTGACCATAAGTTTTTCCTAAGAAATCAAAAGTCAAAAGCAGCAGACACTGAAGAAATGATATAGCAGGTAGGCATCAAACATGTAGAAGAGACTTAAATGTTTATTTTTTGCCCAATTTATATAAACCCTCGTCATGATTCATATCGTCTAAATAATACTAACTGCATCACTAGGATAGGTTCATAATTAGTATTACGCTTCCTACTTCCATTATATCTACAAACTATTGCTCTTCTTATTTTCTGCACACATTGTTATACTTGGGGCTCACTGTATATTACATACTAGGGATTTTTTAGGCTGCAGGGGCCGTTGTTCTTTTCCCCATGGGAGATATTGCATGCGTTATGTTGCACTTATTGTGTGATAATGATTATTTGCTGGATATGTTATTGCAGATTTACATGGCTTTGAATGTGTTGTGAACATGGGTCAGAATGATTCTCGCTGTGGCATAACTTGAAGCTCATGGGCCCTGATGCAAAAGCTCCAACGGGGCCCCTAGTTATTGCAAATCTTCAATAGTAATGGTCTTTTCACATGGGCCAAAGGGACCTTTGAGGCCCCTCGGCTCCAGGGCCCGCGTGCTATTGCAACCCCTGCACCTATAGTTACTCCCCTGGATTGTAGATGTGACATCTATTTTGTCATCATATTGGGGAGAAATCAAGTATCATGGTCAAATTGGCATATTGCTATCACTTAGCCAGCGTAGGAATTCAGGAGAGGCAAAGACGGCTAGTCACCCATGTGGGAGTAGAGAAATAGGTAGAATAAATAGGTCATATTCCCTATTTAACCCCTTCATGGTGCGACCCTTTTCTGTTTTTGCACTTTTGTTTTTTACTCCTCTTCTTACCAGAGCCATAACTTTTTACATTTTCTGTCAATATGGCCGTGTAAGGGCTTGTTTTTGCGGGACAAGTTGTACTTTTGAACGACACCATTGGTTGTACTGGAAAACAGGAAAAAATTCCAAGTGTGGTGAAATTGCAAAAAAAATTAAATTCCACAGTTGTTTTCTGGGTTTTTCTTTTACCATGCTCACTAAATGCTGAAACTGACCTGCCTTTATGATTCTCCAGGTCATTATGAGTTTGTAGATACTAAACATGTATAGTTTTTTTTTTTTTATTTAAATGGTAAAAAAATCTAAAGTTTGTTAAAAAAAAAAAAAAAAGTCACCATTTTCTGAGACCCGTAGCGTCTCCATTTTTCGGCTTCTGGGGCTGGGTGAGGGCTTATTTTTTGCTCACCGAGCTGATGTTTTTATTGATACCATTTTGGGGTAAACCTTGGGGAGACTAGAAGCTGCAATCATCCGATCGCCTGTGCTACACATAGCGCTGTATGTAGCAAAAATGTTCACTTGCATCCCTGCAATGACAACTGTAGGGGTCTCCTGCAGACACCGGGTTGTCATGCCAACCCATCGACGATGCGCAGTCATGTGACATGGGCGCCGATGGGCGGGTCTTGTGACGCTCTTCCAGCGGAGCCGTCTTAAATGCCGCTGTCAGAGATTGACAGCGGCATTTAACATGTTAATAATCACGAGAGAATCGCGATTCCACCCACGGCTGTTAGGAGCACATGACAGCTGATCAGATCCGCTGTCAAGTCCCCGGAAAGGTGCGGGCTCATCGTCGGAGCCTGCATCTAAGGCGAAGACACGTCGTATATGTACGGCGCATGTCATGAAAGGGTTAACAGGACAGGCTTAGCCTTTGGTGTGACCTACTGATAATATTATTTAGAATCTGATAACTGTGACCGAATTGTTGGCCAAATGATGCTTCAGTTGATCATTTGGCCGACAACCATCTTGGCCGTCTCTCCCATACACGGAAGCGCTCACTTGGCCGAGTGCTCCTGTGTTCTCTATGAGAGAAACTGACAAACATCTCTGTCAGCAGCTTATCTCAGAGAGAATGAAGTGATCGGCAGTCCAAAATTGTATATGCCCAAATAATATCTTCCCTGACCAGTTGATTGGCGCGCCAATATGACGCGCCACATGGGCCCTGGGGTACTTGGTGCCGGGCTGGTCGTTGCTAGGGGAGATGTCATAGTGGCGGTGACCTGGTCCGTGACCCAGGGTGGTCAATAAAAGGGGATATTTACAGGGGATTTATAGTTTTTATATAATGTTCGTGACGCCACCTGTGGTATGTGGCTAAAGGGAGCCGCCGCTGCGGAGCAGGTCCTCTGGAGCTGATGTTAGTGCAGCAGAGTTGGTTCAGCTCTCCACAGGCAGAGCTTAGCTCCAGGGTAGGAAATGGTGATGTTGTACACTGTGTTCCAAATTATTATGCAAATAATATTTTCTCAGATTTTCCCAAATTACCTATATGAATTGCAGTCATTGCAATTTTCCAGTCAAATAACTATTAGAGTACAATTGAAAGGTTTTTGTACAAACTGCCTATGATAACAGTATATTTAAAAAAAAATAAAACACTCAAACTGCACTCAAAATGCATGTTCCAAATTATTATGCACAGCAGCGTTTTCAACCTTTTCATTTTAATAAAGAACAAAAAAATGGTCATTTTTGAAATTATAAGCATTAGCAGGTTATTACAAACTGAAATCAAACAGTTTTCAACTCAAAACTTTATTCTAGGTGATGTTACATTTGCACATAGGACCCCTTGTTCGAAAGGAGCTTTTGAACTCTCTCGTCCATTGAATTTGTCAGGTTTTGGCTGGTTTCTGCTTCAATTGTTTTGTATGAGGACAGAATACCCTCCCAGAGCTGTTGCTTAGATGTGAACTGCCTCCCGCCATCATAGACACTCCTTTTGATGATGCTCCAGAGGTTCTCAATGGGGTTGAGGTCAGGGGAGCATGGGGGCCACACCATAAGTTTGTCCCCTTTTATGCCCATAGCAGCCAGAGATGCAGATGTGTTATGTGCAGCATGAGACGGGGCATTATCATGCATGAAAATGATCTTGCTGCGGAATGCACGGTTCTTCTTCTTGAACCATGGCAGGAAATGCTGTTTGAGAAACTCAACATACATTATGGAGTTCATCTTTACCCCTTCAGGGATCCTAAAGGGGCCGACAATCTCTCTTCCCATGATTCCCGCGCAAAACATTACTCCACCTCCTCCTTGTTGGCGCCATAGCCGTATTTGCATGGGGTGTCCATCAACCAGCCATCCTCCTCCTCCACTCCATCCATCTGGACCATTGAGCGTTGCACAGCACTCATCGGTGAACAAAACAGTTTTGAAGTCAGTCTTCATATATTGTTTGGCCCACTGGAGCCGTTTCTGCTTGTGTGCAGTGGATAGAGGAGGTCGACAGGTTGGCTTACGCACAGCTGCAAACCTCTGAAGGACCCTGCATCTTGTTGTTCGGGGGACGTTGGAGGCACCAGCTGCTTCAAAAACTTGTCTGCTGCTATGACAAGGCTTTTTTGCCACTGCTCTTTTAACCTGACGTAATTGCCTGTAGGAAAGTCCTCAATTTTCCCTTATCAGCACGCACACGTGTGTACTGTGAATCAGCTACATACTTCTTGATTGTGAGATGATCACGATGAAGTGTCTTGGCAATGTTGATTGTAGTCATGCCTTGACCTAAACGCTCCACAATTTGTTGCTTCTCAGCAGCCGACACATCCTTTTTCTTTCCCATTTTGGCAGAAAATGTAGGCTGCTTAATAATGTGGGACAGCCTTCTTAAGTAGTCTTGCCTTTCATTGGACACACCTGCCAAACTAATTAGCACAAGTGTCTGCTATTGCTTACAGTGATTTAAAGAGCCCCGACACACATCACCATCAATGAGTTTAACTGACAAACAAAAAAATTCTTACTTTATCACCCCTAAACACTTTTGCTGTGAAGTGTAGTGCAGGGAATGATGGCGCAGTAATAAGTCGCAGAGACAGTGGGGTGCCGTCTTCCGGATTTACTCACAGTTCTCACTTTGCTCCTGGTTACAACTGCAGATCATAACTTCCCACGTTGTCCTGTGCTTACTCAGGGAGGGGTACAGCAAACCCTCAGGTACCTCCTGAGTACATAACAGGACCCCCTTCTGTGTGTTCCTTCTGGCTGTCTTCCTACACCTCACACCCAGTGTCGCAATCCAGTGACCGCGGACCTTGTCGGGTGACGTTTTCTCTGTCCCCTGGGTCCTCTATGGCCACCTTTTCGGTGAAATAGATGTGGCTTTTGGCTGCAGCACTTGAAATGCTGCACCCTCCGGTTACCTAGTTGAATATTGCAATTCTCACTAGTTAGGGGCCGGTCCCCTCTGCGACCCGCTCTCTCCACCGCCTGGTAGATTTGGGTGTACGGGTGGCCTCCAGCACTGCTCATACCCCTGGGATCCTTTCTTCACTCCTGGAGCCTTCCCTCTGCTCCCGTTCCTTCCTCTTCTCCTTCTCCTGGGCCTCCTCACTAGGCCCTCCTCCTGAGCAGAGCTCCTGCTCTGACTCTCTCTCTGACTCAACCCCCTCAGAACTTCACTCACTCTAGAATGTTCCACCCTCTCTTTCATATTGCTCCTTACTGTGCACCCCTGAACTGCTTCCTCTACCCACACCCACTACATGGTTCCCCCTACTTTGGTTCCCCCAACTCCAGCCAGGGACAGGGCTCAGCAGAGGAGCAGCGCATTTTGCCCCTCCTGCTGGTCTGTAGTAGTGTAGTGTTGAATGCAGGTGTTAGGATTCCGGGCTGTACTCCTTCCTTACCTGAGAGTGAGATACCACACCTCTGGGTGAGATGCAGTACCTCTGTGGCGACTGAACCCGCAGGGGCGCCACACATACATATGACGCTCCCACTGGGCCGTGGGGTACCCGGTGCCGGGCTGGTAGATGCTGGGGGATGTTACAGTGGCAGTGACCCGGTCCGTGACCCAGGGCGGTCAATAAAAAGGGTTATTGATTGGGGATTTATAGTGATTGTATAAAGTACGTGACGCCACCTGTGGTATGCGGCTAAGGGAGCCGCTGCTGCGGAGCAGGTCCTCTGGAGCTGATGTGAGTGCAGCAGGGATGGTGTAGCTCTCCACAGGTAGAACTCAGCTCCAGGGCAGTGTAGATGTTATAGGTTATGCTGGGCGTTGTAGTGCAGGGGTTGATGGCGCAGCAATAATCACAGAGACAGTGGGGTGCAGTCTTCCGAGTTTACTTACAGTTGATAAGTTCCTCCGGTTACAGGGTCCGGACTACAACCTCCCTCATCGTGCTGCGTTCACCAGGCAGGGGTTCAGCAATCCCTCAGGTGATTCAAGAGTGTCTGACAGGACCCCTTTCTATGTGCCTTCCTCAGTCGTCTTCCTGCGCTGGCTCTCGCCCTCCTGCCCTGTGCCTCGCAACCAGTGTCCCAATCCGGTAGCCTCGGGTCTTGTCGGGCGACCTGCTGTCCCCTGGACCCTCTGTGGCCACCTTTTCGGCGACATAGTTGCGGATGTGGCCACTGCACCTTGCAAGTACAGCAGCCTCCGGTCCCTAGCTGAGCCTTGTAGTTCTCCACTAGTTTAGGGGTCGGTCCCCTCTGCGGCTCGATCCCTCCACCGCCTGGCAGATTCGGGCGTACGGGTGGCCTCCAGCACTGCCCGTACCCCTGGGATCCCTTCTGTTCCTGGAGCCTTTCTCCTGCTCCCTCTCCTCTCTCAGTCCTGGGCCTCTCACTAGGCCCGCCTCCGAAGCAGAGCTCCTGCAGAGCCTCTGCTCCACACACTCTCCTCCTCTGACTGGCTTGTCTTTCTAAGATGGTTCCCTCTTTTATATCACTCCCTCACCAGTGCTCCCCTGATCTACGTCCTCCACTCACACCCACTACATGGTTCCCCCTCGCTAGGTTCCCCACCACTCCAGCCAGGGACTGTGCACTCCCGTAGGAGCAATCTCGCCCTGCCCTACTGAAGTGGATGTGTTGGATGCAGGTGTTAGGGTCCCGGGCTGTACTCCTTCCTTACCTGAGAGTGAGATACCACACCTCTGGGTGAGATGCAGTACCTCTGTGGCGACTGAACCCTCAGGGGCACCACACATATTAGAGTGTAAGGCATACTTATTGATATGAATGCGTCGACCGACTTTAGACTTATGTATGGGGGACTGAAAGCTGCATTTACACCTAAAATACAGCTTTCAGTCCCTTCTAAAGAGGCAGCCAATCACACACAATAAACAAGCTAAATGCTCATTTATCGGGTGAAATGATCTAGATGTAATGATGCAGATAGTGAGGATGCAGGGATAGTTAACCAAAGCTATTTATTTTCCTACCACAGAAAGAACGTTTAACTATAGGAACACATGGTGATGCAGGTATATGGAGACAACTAACACAATCTTAGCAGTAATGACAATAAAAGCAGTGTAATAAATGCAATATCTTACTCTATGTTCTATCTGCGTGCAGTCTCATTTCACAGTTAAACGACTATTAATGTCTTTAGCTCAAAGAGCGTCACTGCCAGCGCCAGGCTTGTAGCTGTAATATGCGCTTCAAGCGCCTTTGATTGTTATACTGGCACTAACGGGGGACACCGGTACTTTCCGCTAAGCCACAAGTGCCTCATATGTGAGTCACTTAGTGGGTTCTTCACACTGGCCACCCTCGTTCGTTTCTGAAGTGCAGCCCACACCCTGTACCGTTCGTCTACGCTTGAATTAAAGGCCTGGTTCACTTGGGTCTTCTCGTCAGCACGGCAGACGTCCTGCTTCATCCAATGACCACCGTCTGATCTTCGGTGCTTGACCTGCGGCATCTTGACTGGTGAAGACTGGGGTTTGGGTCTTGACCAACCGAATCTGGGCTTAAATCAGCCATTATCTGCTGTGAAAAATCCGAGCTCGGCATATGAGCCTGCATTAAAGTCAGGGACATGACCTTTGAAGTACATTAACGTCATAGGTCGTGAAGGGGTTAATGTCATTACCTAATCTCTTTTCTAATATACATTACTTAAAAAATCCCTATTGTTCACTAGACTATCTGACTCCTTTTTTTTATTTTTTTTTTTATCTTCTTCCTGTTTCACGTTGCTTCGTTTGAGAACCCCAAGTGCATACTGGGATTTACAAACAAACCATCATCAGGGAGCAGAGGCTGCCGTCATTGCAGTAGCGCCTGTCCTTTCCCTGAATTAAGAGCCGTCAGTGATGTCCTTTTCAGGGTCTGGGCTAGTTCCTCCTCTACTGAGCATGCGTCTGTTGTCAACATCATCCCACACTGATAACATCACCTCCACCTTCCTGATATAGGGCCACATGGCTCATGTGTTTCGCTGTGACCACTGCACCCTAGTTGCACTCTTGTGAAACAGTGTAAGGCTATGTGCCCATGATGCAGAAATGCTGTGGATTTTTCCTGAGCGTTTCTGCATCTCTCTGGCAGAAAAAACGCATGCGGATTTTACATGCGTTTTTTCTGCCAGGTAGAAGCGTAAGTGAAGCTTTTTTAACATGCGATTTCGCATGCGAGTTGTGAAGCACTTTTCTAAGCGATTTTAGCATCACTTGGAAAAGTGCTTGACAACTTGGTCACACTATAAATCCATGCAAACGGCATGGATTTATATAGTGTGACCAAGTTACGATACTGCAAATGCAGCATCAATAGTAAAAAAAAGAATACAAATGGTGAAAAATAAAAAAAAAACATATACTCACCTGGCCCCTGATCTCCTTCTCCGTTGCGTCCGGTGTCTTCAGCGGCTCGCGGTGGTGTAAAAGGACCTTCCATGACGTCATTTAGTCATGTGACAGGTCACATGACTAAATGACATCATGGAAGGTCCTTTTACCACCGCGAGCAGCCGAAGACACCGGAGAAGGAGACCGGGGGCCATCAGAAGGTGAGTATATGTTTATTTTAATTCTTTTTTAACTACAGGTAGTATGGTACCCGGGACTGAAAGGGAGTCTCCTCTTCTCCGGACACAGGTACCATCTGCGCATTGAACCGCATAATATCCGCATGTGCACATGTAGTCATGCGGATGTTATGCGGTCCAATACAAGTCAATGGTGGCTAAAACGCCGCGATTCCGCAAAATTAATGGTAGTGCTGCGGATTTTTCCGCAATGATAATCTGCAGCGGAAATTTCCCAGCATGTGCTCAGCAAATGCGGATTATCATTGGGGAACATTGCAGACCTTCTACCAAGCGTTTTTTAAGCGTTTCCACGGCGGAATTGCTGCTACGGAAGTGCTTAAAAAACATTGTGGGCATCGTGGGCACGCAGCCTAAGGGGGCTCTCTCTAGCTACCACCTCTCTAACATGCTGTAGCCTTGCTGACCATGCATTCGTTCACAGATAATCTCCAGGTCTGGCTGACACAACTGACACCTTTACAAAATCATCACTATCCCGGAGTCAGTATGAAAAAGGTCCTGAGCTCAATGCTCCCACACATTATTCACATCTTTAAATTTGCTATGACTGAGATAGCTGCTGCTAGTGCCCTTACTACAGTGCCTGACAGAGCCAACCAACAAAACTAGGCTTTTGTTACACGCACGACACTAGGTTCAAATAGGGCGAGACGGGTTTCATAAATTCATTGGAATCTTGGGGGAACCGTTACTCAGGGCAACCATAGGCTGCAGCTTCTCTCAGGCACATGATAGATTCAGTTGCTGACCAGACACATCTGACAAGAGTCTTGTTCAACAGTTTAACAGTGGAATTTAATCTGAAGCATGGCCAGTGCAGTTCAGGGATATTACAGCAACAATCTTCATTACAGCACAGTCTCATAAAGCAGGCACAGGAACCTCAGTCTCTTCAGTAGCATAATTCAGCACAAATTAGATCTCTTGGCAGCACACTTCTATACGTAAACAGCAGGCTTTTCCTTCACAAGGACTCACTAGTACACAACATTCTTTATTCTGCATGGAGATGGAGGGGGGAGGGTTTGATGAGGAAGATGATCTCTGTGACACAATTCCTTCCATTCCTTATCTTCCTGCCCGATGGTAGATTTCCTGAACTAACAGTGCAAGGTATCTGACCTGTGTTGAGTTTCACCCTAGACTTGAATCCTGTTCTCTTTCCTGCACTTCTGTGAGATACAGATCACATACCACTTCTCCCTTTGGCTGCAGCCAGAATAGTAAACAAGTTCCCCACAATCCCCCTGGGGCTCTGCTAACCACTCCCTGTCTCTTGTGACTGTGTTAACTCTTATAGTTGCTGGATCCTTTTGAAGCAACAGCACTATTTCTGCATGTCACACTTTCCCTTCTTTTTTAATGTCGTTCTCGATATTCGTTTTAATTGGTCAAGCTGACCAATTCTGAGACAGTGCTAAAAGTTGAATAACTTTATATACAAATTGGCATTGTCATATTGGCATAAAATTTACAAACATCAATAACAACCTGTTCTTACGACCTTTTGCTTGTAGAACTCCTGAAAGAAATACACAATTAAAACAATCAGCATCTCTTCCGCTGGAGGTTTTCATACGTCTTCAACCAGCTCTCTCTCTCACTAGGCCAAAACAAGTCTTTCCACCAGGTAACATTGTCCATAATGTCTCTCGGTGGTGAATACCACTCAAGTGAGCTTACCTGGTCCGTAGGCAGAAATACCTGTTTCCAATGGACAGTCCTTGGCACTTGACTCGGTTCACCGAGTGTCTCATATGTCAGCATCACAGGCCTCCTCACTTCTCGAGTCGACATCCTCCTGGTAGGTTGTTCCTCAGATACCACGGGTTCCTCGGTTGCAGGAGTTTCTTCTGCCACACTCATTTCTCGAACTTCCTCAAATGATCTTGGAACTGCCTCTGTAAGTTACTGTACTTCTCTTGAATCGTTCGTTTCCACCTGGTCTGGTAATTCTGCTACTCCTAAGTGTCGATCGGTCTCTTCAGTGAACGGTGTTAGATCATCAAATCTGAATTGGACTATATCTGTACTCCTTGGTACAAACTCTGGAGCCTGGGGACTTACTTCACTCTCCTGAGGATGGTACATCCCTCTCCTTGCCGGTCCGAGAAATACAACGGTGTGTTCTTCTTCATGTGAACTTTCAAGATCACTATCCATCTTCGGAGCTTCAGTCTGTGGTGGTCCCTTAGTCGATCTCGGACGATGTTGTTCTACTTCTGGAAAGTCTTGTTGTGGTGGGAGATAATCACAGGGTAGTAGTAAATTCCGATGGACTATTCTGGTTTCCAATCGGATTTCATACACTGGACTGTCATCGGCTTTCCTCCTTACGACCACATACACCTTGTCTTCCCAGTACAAACAAAGTTTTCCCGGACCGCCTTTTGTTCTTGACTAGCACACGGCTTCCCAGTGCCAATTCTGCTCCATAACATTTTCAGTCATAGTACTCCTTGCTCTTGCTCTGTCCTTGCGTAACCACTTTGGACGCTATGTTGTATCCCTCTGCCATCCGTTCCTTCCATTTCCGAACAAACTCTGGATATGTTCTGTAAGTCTCTGATACTGGAGTATCGAACATGATGTCGATTGACAGTCTTGGCGATTGACCGTACAATAGAAAGAAGGGTGAGTAACCCATTGCATTGCTCTTTGTACAGTTATAGGCATGTACCACTTTTGACAGAGAACTCTTCCAGTCTTTCTTCTCGTCAGCTGTTAAAGTGCGCAACATCGACAATAATGTCCTACTAAAACGTTTCACTTGTCCATTACCCTCTGGGTGATAGGGCATTATGTGGGATCTCTGAATCCTACAGTACTTTCCTATCTTGGCAAAGATCTGGTTCTCAAATTCTCTTCCTTGGTCATGGTGTAACCTCGTAGGGAACCCAAACCTCAAAGCAAAATCATTGAAGATCTTCTCTGCTGCTGTTCGACCCGCTTTATTGGTGGTGACATATGCTTGAGCAAATCAAGTAAAATGGTCCATCACCACCAAGATGTATTCGTCACCACCCTTGCACGTCTCGAGATGTAGAAAGTCTATTGAGACCATCTCAAACGGATACGTAGTTTGGATGTTGCCCATAGGTGCCCGGGTTGATGTGTTGGGACGTTTATCTTTCAGACCCCCACACTCCCTGGTCACGTATCTCTCAATATCTCACTGCATGTACGGCCAGAAGAAACGTTCACGGATCAAGTTTGTTGTCCTTTCCACTCCCAGGTGTCCCATGTTTTCATGGAGTTCTTTTAAGACCAATCTACAAAATACTCTGGGTAGTACCAACTGCCGGTTTTGACCTCCTTTACGATACAGGATACCGTCTTCACTGAGGTAGAGCTTCATCCATTCTTTAACTAAAACAGATACTGCTGGTGACTCATTATCTCTCTCCCATTTACTTGGAAACCAATTTTGGTCCACATAAAGTAGTATTCTACCATTTATCTGATCTTCCCGTTGTGCTCTATGGATTTTTCCTTTTGGTAGTCGTTGAATAGACAGGGGGTAATCTTGTTCTCTCGCTTTTATGGTGGTTTCCACCGTCAACGGACACCACAATGGTGTGTTGTCCTTTTGATAAGCTTGTACTGCTTGGGCAGTGCTCTCAATTGCTTCCAAACTGACTTCCTCTGAGCTTTCTTGCATGAACTGATCAGGCTCTAGTGGGATTTTCCACAATCTGTCAGTATCCGCCTTGCATTTTCCTGGCCTCTACTTGATGCTGAAATTGAAGTCAGCTAGTTCAGCGACTCATCTCTGACCTGTTGCATTCAGTTTGGCTGTAGTGAGGACATAGGTCAAAGGGTTGTTGTCAGTGTATACCTCAAACTCTTTGCTGTAGTAGAGATAATCTCTAAATGGTTCACAGATAGTCCATTTCAACTCCAGGAACTTCAATTTTCCGGAATGTAGATGGTAATTCTTCTCGGCGTCTGTCAACGTTCTAGAACCTTAACCGATGACTCTCAATTTTCTATCTTGATGCTGATACAGGGCAGCTCCCAGTCCAACTTGAGAAACGTCACAATGAAGAACAAACGGTAAGTTGAAATCAGGATATCCCAAGATGGGTGGTTTTACCAGGTAGTCTACTAGTTCTTCCAATACCTCCTGGTGGTCTGCTGTCCAGAGAATGGGCTTTTGGGATGAAACGGCGTTGCTTCTTTTAAGCCCAGTTCTACCCGCATTCTTCTTTTTCTCCGTGGGTGTTGTTGACTCTGTCGCCCCCCCCCCACCAAGAGGAGGTATAGTGGGGCGGCAATCCTGGAGAAATTCCGAACGTAAGTACGACAGTAGGAGGGGAATAATAATATCTACCTCAACTCCCCGACAGTTGAGGGCCGCTTGTCTTTTAAGGCCGGTACCAGAGCGATTTCTGCTGGGTCTATGGTATATTCTTCTCCGGACACAATTTTCCCTAGAAATCGGACTTGCCTTTTGAACAGTTCACACTTCTTTGGGGGTCAACTTAACTCCATATTGTTGACTTGATATCGTTGTAATACGGTCCTCACGTGTTCAACATGCTCCCAGAAAGTTTTTCTGTGTACCACATTGTCATCCAAGTACAGCTGGAAGATATTATCCCTCAATCCTTCTAAATATGTCTCCATGCTCCTCTGGAATTTTTCTGGAGCTGAACTGAGCCCAAACGGTATGCAGATCCACTCGTATATCCCGCATGGTGTGATGAATGCTGTCAAAGGTCTACTGGACTCTTCAACAAACCCTTGATGGTATGCTTTACCCTGATCGAGGACAGAGAACCAGGTACTTCCTGATAGGTTATCCAGCATATCTTGAATCTGTGGTATCGGGTGCTGATCAGGTACTGACTTTCGGTTTAGTTCCCGGTAGTCACAGCAGAGTCTCAACGTACCGTCCTTCTTCCTAACACAAAGAATAGGAGAAGAATAAGACGGCTTTTACTTTTGGACCCAAACTCTGTTGATTAGATCTTGTAAATACTCTTTCACTTCACGGTGTAATGGTTTTGGCACAGACATGTAACTTCTGGTTACTGGGGTCATGTCTTTCAAATTGATTTCCAACTGCACCAACGGGATACCGCCTATATCAGAGTCATCATTGGAGAATGCATGACACTCTTCTCTCAGCATCTGTTTTGCTACCGCTCTATCTTCAGCACACAAGTGTTCTAGGGGTACTGGGGGATCCCAGGACCCCGAGGTGGGTCGTGCAATTTCCTCCCCTGGTCAACTCCTGTTCCTTGGTGGGGAGACTGAATTCATGGTAGACCCGTGGGCGGGTCTCACACTGGCTGAATATACAGTTTTAACGGTTTCAATGTGACCTAACACAGTCTTTGGATCCCTTGTTTCGTAGTATTCATCACCGGTACTTTCACTCGAGTAAACCCACCAGTAGGAATGGTAAGCACAGTCTCACCTTGAACTAGGCCTTCCGGAAGTTCTGATGAGTCTTTTGGCATGAACAGTCTTTTCTGAACTTTTCTTACCAGTTCCACCTGGACTCCACACCTCACCCCCACCATTTGGTTTGCAGGAATGATGTTTGGGCGCCAGCCTACCTTGACTTCTTTTAGGTTCATTGTATTCTGTGCTTTCTTTACTCTATGAATCACATTTTCCACCACGACATTGGGTATGGCAAGCAATGTGACAGTTGCATCCACCACCAGCGTCACTGACTTGTGTTTCATGATGACCTCACTGATTACATTATAACCCAGGATAGGATCCTCTTCCACGTTCTGATCACTGGTCACGAGAAAAGGTACCAAAAGCTCAATGGTGTTGCTGTTGTTCGTGGCCCTCAGTTGGAAAGTCACTTCCACCCAGCCTATGAAAGGGACTTCGGTCAGGTTGACTGCTTTGCCGTGGAGTTCCACTGGTCCTAAGAGTTTGAAGGCACGTATGTGGCAGGTAGCGCCTTCTCCATTCTTCATTTAAAAGGCTCGCTTGGGCTCCTGTGTCCCACAGTGCTGTTATCAGGAGTCCATCTAGCTGGCACTATATAAAGCATCTTTCGCTGATTAGGCCGATGATGCTATCTTTACTGACCGAGGAATCCTCCTCCCAGGAGTTCATCATTTGACCTCCACACTGGGCATTAAGTAACTGATGCCCCTGTCTCTCTTGCAGCTGTTGTAGACGGAAACACACTTGGGGATAGTAATGACGCAGCTGTTTTAGCTCATATGCCGTTCTGGGGTTTGGTGAGATTTGGATTTGCTTCTGGGACCTCCTCTGTGTCGTGGTTACCAGTCGCCCCTCTCTGGCAACCTCCTGTCTTTTAACCCAAAAGACCATGACCATTGGCATTCCTTGGCATAATGTCCTTCCTCACCACATCTTAGTCAGTGTACACATACCGTACTCTGATTTGATGAACGGCACGCTTCACAAGCCGGGTATCTTCTGTTTTGGAACCCACTCCTGGGTCTGAGGGATGCAGGTTCTGTTCTGGAATGAATCAACTTTTTCATCTCAATCAACTCAGCTCGCAGTTCTCCTATTACTTCTTCCCAGTCAGCGCTGGCGGTCCTCTCTTTTGTTGGTGCTTTAAGGTTCCCTCTCGGAGGTGGCACTGGAGGGTCTCCATGATTATCTTCAGACTGGCCACTGGGGGTCTCCAACCTCAGCTGACTCATTTTGGTGATTTAGAAGCTAATTTAAAAAAACATCACAGTATAAGATAATGCCTTATCAACACCAGGTCTGATTACCAAGGCATTGCAGGATGCAGCAAGCCTCCATGATAAAGGCCGGGGCAGCACATGTGCAAAATACTGAGGCAGACAGCCACTCACTAACCTACCAATTCATGGAGGGGGTGACTGTGTAGTATTATACATGCACACCGATGGAGTTTGCATAGGGCACCAATCACTCAGATATGTGTGATGCACAGTGTCTGGCTTGCAGCCTATTGATGACGCCCATACTATTAGATCAGGGGGGCTGCCCAGCACTATATACGTGCACCCCCACAGGACAGACGCCCCAATTTACCCAGCCAACACTAAAGAGGCCTGGCTGCATCCTGCACAAAAATGTGTAAAAAAGATGAAAAATAGTGTATAAGATAAATACACCACATGAGGTAAGGGTCGATATTTTGACCAAAATACGCAAGCTCGCAACCCAGCATCAAGGGTCCCCATACTTGCGAGTCCTAACATTAAACATTAAAAATATGCAAGCTCCATCGGTGTGCGTGTGCACGTATAATACTACACAGCCACCCCCTCCATGTAATCTGACCTGGTGTTGGTAAGGAATTTGTCTTTTACTGTGATATTTTTTGATTTAGGAGCAGAGCCTTTCTTTATCTTTTGTTCGCTCTCTGACTCCAAACTAGCTGCCTCATTCATTTGTTCAATTAGGATTTTGTCCAGAATGCCAGGATCTTCTAGGTACTGTTTCAGCTGCGACTTGATGTATGTACTGATTAACCCTGTTCCCAATGATCTCAAGAACTTCTTCTGGACTAGTCCAGCATCAAACCTCTCGTCCGCTTCTACATCTCTGGATGCAAACAACAGTCTATCCTTCAGTTCAATTTCTCTGCACAAGAAACTTTGGGGTGATTCATTATTTTTCTGTGAGAGGTTAATGAGTCGGTGGAACAATTCTGAAGTACTCTCTTCTTTATAGTGCCCTTTTAAAATCATCTTCAGTTGTTGCAAGGTCAATTGACTCTTCATTTCTAGCATACTACAGAGGTTCATTCCTGGGCTGATCACTTCACCACCCCCTCAACGATTTCATCTGGCTGGTAGCCTTTCTGTAAGCCTGCATCAATCTGGTGAAACAAGTTCATATAAGACAGTTTCTCTTTCTGTTCACACTCTCCAATCTTTCCCAGGATCTTGAATTCTTTACTTATGGTGATTTGTGGTGTTAGAGAGGACTGTCTTCCTGATTTATCTAACCCTAGCAGGTTAAAGGTTCTGTCTGAGTCTGTCACCCGTTAAGAGATTTTGGTCGATTCCTGCAGGGCTGTTGTTAGGGTTTTGAGTTGTTCTTTCAATTCCCGTAGTTCAGTCTGCGGACAGAGATTCCCGCTTTTGGTAATTGGTGCCGTCCCTCCATCCTCCAACTTCAACCTGGTTAGAAACTGTGTTAGCTCCTGGAGGCATGTCCCCATGACGTCTTCAGCTTCTTTCTCCCCCAGCTCATCCATTTTTGCATTAATGGCAGCTAACAGTTGCCTGCGGTTGTGTGCTTTAGAAATCTGTTCTTCTGACATCTTTATATGCTACTGTTCTTAATTCTTCGCAGGTTAACTGAAGAAACCGCTCACTAATTCTGTCTATTTGTATTTCAACATCCATTGCTGCTAGTGAGTTTTCTTTAGGGATGGTCCCCTTTAAGTGGTGTAGCAGAGTTAAGTTGAGGTGCTGTGCTGCTGTATTTTTCCAGACATTTTTCCTCTTCTCCCTCTAGACATTAATCCCCGCTCAGTCCTCCCCATATGGGCCACCAATGTTACACGCACACCGCTAGGTTCAGATAGGGCGAGACGGGTTTCATAAATTCATTGGAATCCTGGAGGAACTGTTACTCAGGATGACCATAGGCTGCAGCTTCTCTCAGGCACATGATAGATTCAGTTGCTGACCAGACACATCTGACAAGAGTCTTTTTCAACAGTTTAACTGTGGGATTTAATCTTAAGCACGGCCAGTGCAGTTCAGGGATATTACAGCAACAATCTTCATTACAGCACAGTCTCATAAAGCAGGCACATGAGTTCATATCACAGCTACTGATGATGACTAAACAGCTCTGACTGTTTACTTATGTTAACCTATCTAGGGAATGCAGAGTGGAGGATAATTACCATGTCTTTCCTAGAGGCTCAGATGATCCTGGCTGTGGATGCTCATGTGATGCTGTGCTGATGCATCATGGTACTGATAGCAAAGTATACAAGAAAAACTTCTTTGTGAAATCCGAGGCTAAAGAGAAGCAAAGATGGGGCTTAACTGCAGGAAACTGAGTAAATTTTATATAAAAGAATTGCAGAGTGTGATAAACTTGGTGAGGGGTATAGTAGCTGGATTGCGTCTTTCATCATGAATTTTTTTTTTTTAATTCCAGACATGCTTTATTATCAATACCAATTTAACACTTCTGAAGACATTACAGAAAGAAGACATCAGAAATCAATACAGAGATGGATTTCGTACAGATGGCGGCATTTGATGAGGCATGTTGGCCAATGAAGTTGATATGGGAAAGAATTAACCATGCATTTACATCAGATTCTCCCCGAAGTCATTTGGGTTCCAAAAAGGAGAATATATATGGGTTTTTAGCTCGAACAATGAAAAATATTCTGTGGTCTGGGACACTTTTTGCTCATACTGGAAAGTGAAAACTCCATTCGGCCCTGTTTTACATTTCATTGGACCTCTGTTTATTGATGGAACAAGTAAAGGATTATATGTACCACCATCACTTACTGTCATTGTATCAGATACACATATTTTAATGCCTGCTCGAGCTTCAATGGTGGATGAAAACATTTTAAAAATTTCCCGTTTTGTTATAAACTCTATATAATACAGTGATGTATATGATAAACACATTTGATTTATAAAGGTGTTTTACTTTATATATACTTTGTTGCAAATTTACATTTTCCCCTACAGGTGTTCATATCTCTTATGTAGGTATCTCATGTTAGAAAAAAAATAGTTAATAGGAGTTATATGCATTTACATGTTGTTATAAACATCAATTATGCAGTCATTTTCTTCATTTAAATATATAGTATGGCACCCTCTTGTGTTCAAAGTGTATATCAATGTGCAGGCGCAGTTAATGTGCTTAGTGCTGCTGGACATGCATGCTCGGTCTCTCTCCTCTGTTTACTGTAGACAAGCCAATAGCTGTCTGCAATGGTTCTCAGGTAAAAAGCCGAGCTTTAGCAATAGCCAGGGGCGTACATAGAAATCATGGGGCCCCATAGCAGAAATTCTAATTGGGTCCACCCTCCCAAAAAAAAAATAATTGTCAGCGTCACAGAAGACCATATCTCACAACTTTTCAGCCTTTGTATAGTCATTTTCCTCCTGCTGAAGTCTTAGATTCCTCTTTCAGTGCCCCCATAAAGTATAATGCCAACAAAAGTGCCCACCAAACACAATATGATACCCCCACAGTGAATTCCTCCACATTAGCCTCCACATGCACAGTATAATGACTCAACTGTACCCCACCTCAATTCCTAAGGTAAAGTATGGTGACCCTAACACAGTATAATCCCCCAACTGTGGCCCTCACACAGCCCTCCATGCAGGATAATGGGTCTACATACAGTTTAATTGCCCCATACTATATAATGGCCCTCCAAACAGTAAACAGTATAAAGGCCCCCACACAGCCCTCCACACAGTATGATGGACCCCATGCAAACCTTCATGCTGTATACTTTCTTGCATACAGTATAATGGCCCCCCACATAGCCCTCCAAATATTAAAATGGTCCCCCACATAGTCTTCCATATAATGTAATGCGACCCCTCATAATCCTCCATATAGTGGGATGTATTAACAGAAGCATACAGTCTAGATCACGTGAAGTCATTATCGGTCTTTACTCCTCTTTGGTCAGACCTCATCTGGAATACTGTGTACAGTTTTGGGCACCACATTTTAAAAAAGACATAGACAAACTGGAGCAAGTTCAGAGAAGAGCGACCAGAATGGTGACTGGTCTGCAAACCATGTCCTATGAGGAACGGTTGCAGGATTTGGGAATGTTTAGCTTGCAAAAAAGAAGACTGAGAGGAGACTTAATAGCTGTCTACAAATATCTCAAGGGCTGTCACATTGTAGAAGGATCATCTTTATTCTCATTTGCACAAGGAAAGACTGGAAGCAATGGGATGAAACTAAATGGGAGGAGACACAGATTAGATATTAGAAAAAACTTTTTGACAGTTAGTTTGATTAATGAGTGGAACAGGCTGATACAAGAGGTGGTGAGTTCCCCTTCAATGGACGTCTTCAAACAGAGGCTGGACAGACATCTGTCTGAGATGATTTAGTGAATCCTGCTTTGAGCAGGGGGTTGGACCAGATGACCCAGGAGGTCCCTTCCAACTCTACCATTCTATGATAATGCACCCCCTTAATCCTCTATATAGTATAATGCGCCCCATGATCCTCCATATAGCATAATGCACCCCCCATAATCCTCCATATAGTATAATGCATTCCCCATAGTCCTCCATACATTATAATGCACCCCCATGGTCCTTCATAGAATATAATGCACTCCCCATGGTCTTCCATACAATATAATGCACCCCCCATGGTCTACCATAAAATATAATGCACCCCCATGGTCCTCCATACAATATAATGCACCCCCCATGGTTCTCCATACAATATAATGAACCCCCATTTTCCTCTATACAATATAATGCACTTGCCCTGGTCCTCCATATAATATAATGCACCTGTCATGGTCCTCCATACAGCATCATTTTTGAAACACCATTTTTTTATTGTTAGGAATTTAGAAGGGTTAAAAGTTGACCAGCAATTTCTCAATTTTCAAACAAAATTTACAAAACTATTTTTTTGTAGGGAGCGCATCAGATCTGAAGTGACTATGAGGGGTCTATATGACAAATGACCCAAACGTGACACCATTTTAAAAACTGCACCCCTCAAAGTGCTCAAAGCCACGTTCAATAAGTTTATTAACCCTGCAGGTGCTTCACAGGAATTAAAGCAATGTGCAAGGAAAAAAATTAAAATTGAACTTTTTCCCACAAAAATTTCGATTTAGCCCCAAATTTTGCATTTTCACAAGGGTAACAGGAGAAAATGGGCTATATAATTTGTTGTGCAATTTCTCTAACAGCAATCAGAGAGCGGGATCAATGAAATGGGTCCCTGCATTTCTGTCAGTGGAAGCTGTCTGCATGGAGCAGTCACTGTTTGATTTCACACAGTGACCGCTTAAATTCATGATGGACATAGCTCGTCATGATGCGGGAACTGACACTTGCTCATGAAGTGCTATGTTCATCATTCATCGTTAAGGGGTTAAAGGGAAACTGTAAGATCAAAAAACTGGATGAGTTGTAGTTTTTAATGACAACTTTTTACCATATAATGTTCTGTTAAATGGGAAAACAAATCCAAGTGGGGTGAAATGGTGACAAAAATGCAATTTCTTCACTGTTTTTTGGGGATTGTTTTTACAGAAGTCATTCTGCAGCAAAATTTACTTGGTAATATGATTCTCCCAGTCAGTATGATTACAATACCAAACTTTTTATATTTTAAGGGGAAACAGTCATGTAAAAAAAGCTATTAACCTGCAGATATGAGGTTAATCTGCAGGTTAATAGCGTTCTAAAGCTGCCTGGTTCACGCACTGAGAGCCCCGCTGCCAGAAGGGAATTACCTTTATTCTTTGCAGCAGCCTCAGGCTTTCAACCATAGGGGTATGGCTAGTGCAGCTTCAGTCGCTGCTCAGTGCATAATGAGCGATGGCTGTAGCTGCGCCCCGGCACTGTTTGACAGCCAGCTCTAAACCTGAGCTCTAATGTTGAGCCGGCTGTCAGTCAGTGCCAGGGCGTGGTTTCAGCCACCACTCACTATGACGGAAGCTACACCGGCCGCACCAGTATGACTGAAAGCCCGAGGCTGAAGAGAGGAATAAAGTTAATTTCCTCCCGGCTGCAGGGCTCTCAGTGTGGGCACCGGACAGCTTTAGAACGCTATTAACATGCAGAGTTACCCCATATCTGCAGGTTAATAGCATTTTTTTTTAACATGAGAGGTTTATTTTAATAGTTAAGAAAATTCAGAACCTTCTTTAACAAAAAAGGTTATTGTCACTATTTTCTGAGACTGGTAACCTTTTCTATTTATTTTTTTGTCCAAGGAACTGGGTGAAGGCTTATTTAATTGGTTTAATTGTTTTTTATTGTATGTTTGGGGAGAAGCGCAGAAACCAAGAGATGTTTCATTTTTTTGCCTTCCACCATTTAACGTACACTTTAAGTACTTTTATACGTTGAGCCTTTTAGCACAGAAATAATAAGTTTACTCTTGTACTGCAGTGCGTAAGACGTGCCAGTGACTCACTGACACAGCCTGTTAGGCCCTGCTTATAGCAGAATCAACAAACCACCGTACTGTGGGGTCATCAGATGACCTTGGGGTACCATGGCAATTATCACCATCAGCGATTAGGATCACGGGGGGGGCGATGGTATCAAACGGAATCTTTAAAACCCCTTTTAACAACTTAGGTGCTGTTGTCGCAATTGACAGTGGAAAGGGGTTAATTGGGCCCGATCGTTTCCAAAACCGGTAGGGGCCGAAGCTGCAGGGTGTCAGTTTTCGTATACAGCTGTCACTCATGAGAATTTTGCTCACTTGCAGGTGCTATACACTTATTCCTAATCGCCGATCAGGAATGAGGCCTCTTTATGACTGATGTTTTAATGTGTATTGGTGGTTTTTAAAGGGAATCTGTCACCACTTTGGAGTTATCAGACCTCTACTATGGGCATACAGAGTATAGAAAAGTAAATCTATACATACCTGTATGGCCCATGGTAGAGGTCTGAATGCAGAGAAATGTAGTTTTATCTCCTTGGTTTTTCACAGGCTTGGTGTCCCCCGGATGCCAAGCTATCTTCGCCCATCTGCTTGTTCTTCCACCAATTCCCCGCCTATGTTCATGTTTACCATATTTCCCCCCCTCCCTGCACGTCACAGGGCCCTGTGACATGCGCTTTTTTCCCCCTCACCTCCCGGCGCATGCGCAAAGCGCAGCTCACGGGGAGCGAGCTTTGTTTCCTCCCAGGCCCGTTTGGCTGAGTACAGTGCAGCAGTGTTCTATTGCGCAGGTGCCGGGGAGTCACTGTGAAAGTCTCATTTATACTAACATAAGCCCATCTTTTTATAGGGGTGGCTTGGTTACATAAGAGATTGCATAATGGTTGCATAACTATTTGCATGAGTATTGGTAAGACAATGATTTGGCAGAAATACTGATTTTGTGAGATGATGGATTGTCTTTATGGCACCTGAACTACTGTACGTCCCAAATACCAGCGTAAATAGTTTGTCCTTGGCCGAATAGAAGCCTGGAGTTTCTCATTGTTCCATCTCAAAAGGGAAATTTTATCTTCACTTCAGAAGCCAAACTCCCATCCAGTCAAAGCCAAATATTGCACAATATAGTACAAACAAGGATGAAGTGCAGACATAAGATAACGCCACTAAAGAATATTCAGGAAACAAAAATCAAAATGAAAAGGAAATGTAGCAATTTCTTTCACAATTCCCCTTTTTTATCATCTTGCATACCTTTCTAAAATACCTTCCCTGCCTCACCATCACAGGTCTGCAAGACAACCCTACTACATAAGGTCCAAGGCTAAACCTATGTAAATTATGGGATGATAGTCCTGCACAGCATCTATTCAGATGAATCTTGTTAGTCAGACTTTCTATGCCTATCTACCATTACTCTAACAGTTTAAAACAATGTATCAATATTATAATAAAAGATATATAATTGATTTATAACTGCAAACATTATAGATGATATAGTCCATATGAATTAAAGATTAACCACTGAGTGACCACCAATATGACTTAAAACTGACCTGAGCTATAAGTGAATTTAGCATCCTCCTACGGGTGAAAATGCAGCAGCTGTCGGCTGTACACTATAGCTCACTTTAATTACAAATTCCCTAACGTATCCTCCCCAGTCTGACTTCTTGCCTCTTTTTTTTAAACTTCCAATGGAATTTTGTTTGAGAACTCCCAATGCATGCTGAGATACTCAAATGAGCCCTCATCAGGGGGCAGAGGCTGCAGTCACCTCCGTAGCCTCTGCTGCCTCCCAAAAACAAAGCGGCATCAGCGACGTCTGTTTCAGGGCTGGGCTAGTCCTTACTCTAATGATAATGTGTCGGTTGTAAATTCTGACGTATTCTCACTATGAGCTTCCTGTGCTATATTCTTTTGAATTCACAGTGCGCTCCCTTGCCAGCTTTAGAGAGAAATGACAAGCCAGAAGGAGAGAACAATATAGCAAAGAGAAGCCCAAAAAGGTTATATATAAAAATGCAAAAAGTTTATTTAGAACAATTTAAAAACTGTAGTAGCAGGTCACCAAGAAAATTCCAGGAGACAGTGCAGATAGACCAACGCATTTCAGCTTAGCGCCTTATTCTAGAGAGAAATGACAAGCCAGAAGGAGAGAGCACTCTCAGTAGAAATTGTAAGGAGACCACGAAGCAAGCAATGACTAGCCCATCCCCTGAAACACAGGTCACAGATGACGCTTTGTTAAAAGGTCCGCAGCCTCTGACTCCTGATGTTGTCCCGTGTGAGTATCCCAAAATTCACTGGAATTCTCAAATGAAACATCATTGGTGTTGCACAGCTTCTGGATACCCACAGTTGCGGTAGAAACTTCACAGAGCAGATTACATGGGATAACAAGCTTTTACTTCTCAGAACATGAGGTAAAGGAAAAAATGCGCAGTCACTCAGTACTGCACCAGGAAGTAAGAACAAAACTGAAAGTACAAGAGAGACTTTTTTTTCTTTTACAATACAGTAAACAAGGAAACTTTACACAACATCGCCATCTACTGTCAGATCAGCATAAAGTCCCCCTTCACACAAACAAAGAAGTCCACAACTGTTGCATATACCAACACCCTTTCTCAACAGTAAGGACTTATTCAGTCAAACCTAATTTCTTCATTATTCTCTGATGTTTTTCAGCATTCAATGCCTTTGTGAAAATGTCTGCTGTCATATCTTCAGTTGGACAATATTCTAATTTCAGGATTCCTTGTTCCTGATGGTCCCTCAAGAAATGATACTTCACATCAATGTGCTTGGTTCTTGGGTTAACTCTTTCCATCTGAGCAAGAACAAGACATCCCTGATTGTCCTCATTTATTTTTGTTGGTTCCAACTGTGCTTGTCCTAGGTCTGTTAGCAATTGTCTAAAACCATAGAACTTCTTGACGCGCATGTGCTGCTGCAACATATTCTGCTTCTGTTGATGACAGCATTACTATTGATTGTTTTTTACTAGTCCAACTAATTGGTCCACCTGAGAGAAAGAAAAGATAGCCACTGGTAGATTTTATGTCAGTTGGATCTCCAGCCCAATCCGCATCAACGTATACAGATAAAATGCATTCATCACTTGTAGGCAGTTTCAGTTTAACATTGCTGGTTCATTTCAAATAACTTATTACTCTCTTCACAGCATTCCAATCCGCTTTATTTCGCTTGGACACTTTTCTACTCAGAATTCCTACTTCTGCTGCAATGTCTAGCCTTGTAACAGTCGCTAGATACAGTAATTTTCCTATCGCCATTCTGTACTCTTCATTATTTGGTAACACATTTTTCTCACTACTCATCTCTTTAAGATAATTAGTTTCCATTAGAGACTTTGCTGGTTTTGCATCCTTCAATCCAAATGTTTCGGATATGTCTTGAATCATGTGATTTTGATTAAGTAGGAAACTTCCATCTTCTTCTCTTTCTATTTTCATTCCTAAGTACGGTTTCACATTTCCCAAGTCTTTGATCTCGAAATGTTGATTCAGGATTTTTAGTATGTCCTCTTTATCTCTTTTTCAAAACGAACTAAAATGTCATCAACATATATGAGTACATAGATCCATCTGACCATTAGTCTTTTTGTGTACAGGCAAGGATCAGCTTTGCTTCTTTTAAATTTTTCATTTGTGAGCACCTCTGTGATTTTATCATTCCACACTTTAACAGCTTGTTTTAAACCGTATATACTTTTCTGTAATTTGCACACCATGTTTGGGTTACTTTCATCTTTGAATCCTGGAGGTTGTTCCATGTAAATATCTTCTGTTAAGCTTCCATTCAAAAATGCTGTCTTTACATCCAGATGTTTCAGTTCCATTTGTTTCATTTCTGCAACTGCAAACAAAGTTCTTATTGTAGTATGTTTGACAACTGGAGCAAATGTTTCATCATAGTCTTCTCCATATTTTTGAGAATAACCTTTAGCTACGAGTCTTGCTCGGCATCGTTCAGCTGTGTCATCTGTTCGTTACTTTACTTTAAAAACCCATTTACATCCTATAGCTTTTCTTCCTTCTGGTAATTCTGTTAGTGTCCATGTTTTTGAGTCATGCATGGATTTTATTTCTATTTCTGTTGCCTCTATCCATTTATTGGCTTCTTCTTCAGGAAGTCGAGATATGTCTTCCCAAAGTGATGTGTGCACACCATGTATACGATGCGTGTTTTCGATATACGATGTGTGTACACCGTGTAAATGATGTGTGTGCATCGTGTATCCGATGTATGTGCACCGTGTATATCATATGTTTACACTGTGTAAATGATGTGTTTGAACTGTGTATACGATGTGTGTGCACCGAGTATCCAATGTGTGCTCACTGTGTATCCGATGTGTGTGCACCGTGTAAATGTTGTGTGTGCACTGTGTATCTGATGTGTGTGCACCATGTAAATGATGTGTGCGCACAGTGTAAATGGTGTGTGCACACCCTGTATCCAATGTGTGTGCTCTGTGTATCTGATGTGTGCACACCGTGTATGTGATGTGTGTGCACTGTGTAAATGATGTGTTCACACAGTGTAAATGATGTGTGCACACCCTGTATCCAATGTGTGTGCTCTGTGTATCTGATGTGTGTGCACCGTGTAAATGATGTGTGCGCACCGTGTATGTGATGTGTTCACACAGTGTAAATGATGTGTGCGCACCGTGTATCCAATGTGTGTGCTCTGTGTATCTGATGTGTGCACACCGTGTATGTGATGTGTGTGCACTGTGTAAATGATGTGTGCGCACAGTGTAAATGATGTGTGCACACCCTGTATCCAATGTGTGTGCTCTGTGTATCTGATGTGTGTGCACCGTGTAAATGATGTGTGCGCACCGTGTATGTGATGTGTTCACACAGTGTAAATGATGTGTGCGCACCGTGTATCCAATGTGTGTGCTCTGTGTATCTGATGTGTGCACACCGTGTATGTGATGTGTGTGCACTGTGTAAATGATGTGTGCGCACCGTGTATGTGATGTGTTCACACAATGTAAATGATGTGTGCGCACAGTGTAAATGATGTGTGCACACTCTGTATCCAATGTGTGTGCTCTGTGTATCTGATGTGTGTGCACAGTGTAAATGATGTGTGCACACCCTGTATCCAATGTATGTGCTCTGTGTATCTGATGTGTGCGCACCGTGTAAATGATGTGTGCGCACCGTGTATCTGATGTGTGCGCACCGTGTAAATGATGTGTGCGCACCGTGTATCCAATGTGTGTGCTCTGTGTATCTGATGTGTGTGCTCTGTGTATCTGATGTGTGTGCACAGTGTAAATGATGTGTGCACACCCTGTATCCAATGTATGTACTCTGTGTATCTGATGTGTGCGCACCGTGTAAATGATGTGTGCGCACCGTGTAAATGATGTGTGCGCACCGTGTATCTGATGTGTGCGCACCGTGTAAATTATGTGTGCGCACCGTGTATCCAATGTGTGTGCTCTGTGTATCTGATGTGTGCGCACCGTGTAAATGATGTGTGCTCACCATGTATCCGATGTGTGTGTACAGTATATCTGATGTGTGTACCATGTATCTGATGTGTGTACCATGTATCTGATGTGTGTACCGTGTATCTGATGTGTGTACCGTGTATCTGATGTGTGTGTACAGTATATCTGATGTGTGTACCATGTATCTGATGTGTGTACCATGTATCTGATGTGTGTACCATGTATCTGATGTGTGTACCATGTATCTGATGTGTGTACCGTGTATCTGATGTGTGTACCATGTATCTGATGTGTGTACAGTGTATCTGATGTGTGTACCATGTATCTGATGTGTGTACCGTGTATCTGATGTGTGTACCATGTATCTGATGTGTGTACAGTGTATCTTATGTGTATCTGATATTTCTGCTGTACTGTCTGTCTAAAGATGAGAGCTCATCTAGAAAACTCAGGATGAACAATGTCATAGATCCCAACCAGATAAGCTAATGAAACACTACACAATGAAATTCATAATTGTACCCATAGACCGTGAATGGAATATAGATTTACCCTGATACAGAGCAATACACATGTTTTAGCCTATTTTATGTCTGGCATTCTGTACAAGAACCAGGAAGCTCAGGATGCACAATGCTTCTGTATACATGCATAAGTGAAATGTATTTTTCTGTCAGTATATTTCATTAATATGTCATTAGGTTATATGTATAGCATTGTTTATCCTGAGTTTTTTGATTCAGAAGTAATAAAACTGACACACGTATATTGTTATGTATTAGAGAAAATTTAAACTCCACTTAGGGTCTATGAGAATAACAATGAATTTCATTGTATACAGCAGGGGTCTCAAACTCAGCTGGGCATATGGGCCGCACACGGAAAAACATTTAATTTGGGGGGCCGCATTATTTGCATGACAAAGTGACATTTTTAGTGATACCATTTTATCTTCTATACACCTTTTGAACTGGTCCTCATCTTGCAGACATGGTCTCCCCTCCAGGTCCCCCATATTGCAGACATAGTCTCCCCTCCAGGTCCCCCATATTGCAGACATAGTCTCCCCTCCAGGTCCCCCATATTGCAGACATGGTCTCCCCTCCAGGTCCCCCATATTGCAGACATGGTCTCCCATCCAGGTCCCCCATATTGCAGACATGGTCCCCCATCCAGCAGACATGGTCTCCCATCATGGTCCCCCATATTGCAGACATGGTCCCCCATCCAGGTCCCCCATATTGCAGACATGGTCTCCCATCCAGGTCCCCCATATTGCAGACATGGTCCCCCATTAAGCAGACATGGTCTCCCATTATGGTCCCCCATATTGCAGACTTGGTCCCCCATCCAGGTCCCCCATATTGCAGACATGGCCCCCATCCAGGTCCCCCATCCAGCAGACATGGTCCCCCATATTGCAGACATGGTCCCGCATCCAGGTCCCCCATATTGCAGACATGATCTTCATATTGCAGACATGGCCTCCCATCCAGGTCTCCCATATTGCAGACATGGTCCCCCCTCCAGGTCCCCCATATTGCAGACATGGTCCCCCATATTGCAGACATGGTCCCCCATCCAGGTCCCCCATATTGCAGACATGGTCCCCCCTCCAGGTCCCCCATATTGCAGACGTGGTCCCCCATATTGCAGACATGGTCCCCCATCCAGGTCCCCCATATTGCAGACATGGTCCCCCATCCTGGTCCTTATGTTGCAGACATGTCCCCCATCCAGGTCCCCCCCCATACTGCGCACAGGGCCACCCTCCGCCCCATACTGCGCTCAGGGTCCCCGTCCCCCCATACAGCGCTCAGGGTTCTCGTCCCCCATACTGCCCACAGTGCTCCCCCTATACTGAGGACAGAGGGAAAAAAAAGTGCTCACCTGTCCTCCGTTCCCTCAGAGTCCTTCCTGCACCTGTGGCCCCCAGACACAGACCCCGTAACGATAGCGGCTCTCTCCAGCAGCCGCCGACATCAGCGCTGTAATGCAGTGTATTGCCGCGCAGAGACCGGCTCTCTGCACAGCAATACCAGTGTCAGCCGCCGGCCTATCAGAGGCCAGCAACTGACATCTGCGCATGGCAGTGACGTCATACGCTGCTGCGCTGAGACGCAGATGTCAGCTGCTGGCCTCTGATAGGCCGCCGGCTGACACTGGTATTGCTGTGCAGAGAGCCGGTCTCTGCGCGGCAATACACTGCATTACAGCGCTGATGTCGACGGCTGCTGGAGAGAGCCGCGATCATTACGGGGTCTGTGCCTGTGGGCCGCAAGAAGCAGCCAGAGGGGCCGCGTGTTTGAGACCCCTGGTATAGAGTATCATCAGCTTATCTGTTCGACATCTATAGCATTGCTCAGGCTGGACATGCTGGTTCATGAACTGTATGACAGAAGTATAATAAAGATTGACAAGCATGTTTTACTATGTATCAGTGCAAATTTATATTTCATTCCATATATTTTATTAATATTTCATTGAGTGGGATGTGTAGAGTAGCATTGTGCATCCTGAGACTCCTGATTCATGTACAGAATGCCAGACATAAAATACACTAACACACGTATATTCCTATGTAATAATAAGTATATATTTCATTGATGGTTTCTTGGGTACAAATTGGGTATGAATGGTATGAATGTGATTCATGTCAGTGTCCCATTCCCTGATGAAGCCGCACCTGAGGTGAAACATGTTGGGGAGACTTGTGATTTAATGTCTGTTTGTCCTATTCTGTTATAAAGTTGGTGACTTCCCGTGTTTCGTCCATATCAAATATAGGTGTATACCTTATAATATGAGATTGAACAGATTAGGGACAATATTTTAGTAATACCCTACAGCAAGTTTTCTACAATTAAAAATTAAAGTTATATTTTATGACTTATTAGTGAGGGATTCCAATATGGGGTCCGTTCCTTTGCACTTATGCTTAGGATTTCTATATGCAGATATATCCAATCTTACTATTTGGATCTGTAATATACTGTCTGTCTCCATCCTTTTTGGAGGCCTATTGCCCTTTCTTTTTAATTGGTTTCTTGTTTTTATGTATTAATAATAATAAAATTATATTTTAATTATCAAGCTGGAATCTCTTTATATCTGACAGCACTTCTACTTGTTGTAACAGATACGGATTATGAATGATTTAAATATCATATCATGTGACATATTTCTCCATACACAGTTTTACATGTGAAGCTCTGAATGATCAGATGCTTCTTCCTTGATTCTGTCATTTATATAAGTGACAGGTGGAATGAACCAATCAGCTGCTTGCTCTGTTTTCCATCATTTCAGAGTGACAGTAGAACCAACCAATCAGATGCTTTCTTTTTCTGCCCCTTGTGAGATGACAGTTGGAATGTGTCGGTTGGTTCCGGTGAGGAGCTTCTGGTTATATCTGACCCCAGCCCTGGTACTGTGCAGATATGGGACGTCACGTGCCGCCTCTTCTGGGATGTAAATGACAATATATCATGGCTTCTGTAGGGACAGTGTCATGTACAAGCTGATATATCAAAGTCATAGAAGTCCACGTTCCAGCAGAGATCTCAGCACAAAGACTCAGCGTCTTCCGCACAAGTCACCGTCCAATGATCTGCAAGTTACTTCCAGGTAACAGAATATATATGGAAAATTACTGGCAAGACGGTAAATTCAGAGGGTTAAACCTATGTACAATGTAACTTATTATTTTGACCCACTAAGAGCAGAATTGAAACCGAACAGAATAACTACCTGCCCTAAATGCCAGACACCTAAGACTGTATCTCATGGGTTTTGGTTATGTACTCATTCAGGTAATCAGTGGAGGATTGTCGGGGAGGGGGTGAAAGAAATTTGAGGTCTCAACTCATACTGTTTAATTCATGGTCTGAAGGCAATGATATAGAAAGGACCAGCCCCGGCACTCACGTGTTGATTAAATGCTTCTTTAATGGCAATCCACATAAAGCAAGACATTTCAGCCTCTCCCAGGCTTTTGTCAATTGTGGCACAACACATTCAACATGATTATATGTCACATATAGCCACGGAAATGACTTCATATAAATTAACATAAAAAGGAGGAAACAAAAAGAAAATATATGCAAAACATTCTAGGTATATTGGTTCCTCCTTTTTATGTTAATTTATATGAAGTCATTTCCGTGGCTATATGTGATATACAATCATGTCGAATGTGTTGTTCCACTATTGACAAAAACCTAGGAGAGGCTGAAATGTCTTGCTTTATATGGATTGCCATTAAAGAAGCATTTAATCAACACGTGAGTGCCGGGCTGGTTCTTTCTATTTGTTCAAGTTGATTCCCCATGTTCACCAGCTTGTATACATAGTGTCGACTATTCATTGACTTTACTTGAAGGCAATGATGGCTCCAAACATTATATGTATCCATCTTGTTTATTACATGTGCTCCAACTTGAAACATTGGTTGTAAGATCAGTTACCACCTTGTCCGAACTAATCACAAAAATAAAACAAAAATATTACACACCGATAGGGTAGATGCCGAAAAAAGGAGGAACAAGCAAGTAAATTCCTAACAAAATGGAAGCTACTGTATCTATTTCTAGATATTGCTCAAAGAAAGAAATAACGTAGAAGTGACCTTCTAGAGTCTGAAAGCAAAATTGGCAATTTATTGAGATTTCAATGTCCCAGTTGAATGTAGATGAATATTGTTATGTGTATTTGTGTATTTATGGTAATGATTATAGATTTTGATTTTAGGTTTTGTTACATAGGGATCGCTTTTCTCTGCATTTGATAATGTAATATGTATTGTGATATTCTGAGGCCTGCGCGCCCAACACTCTGTAGATGAACCCCCTATGTGCGAGCGAGCTTTATATTTTGTGTTGTATTCATTGCATTGTAAAATCAAATAAAAATTACTTACAAAAATGAGTCATACCTAATGATCCTGATTGTAAAGCAACTATTGATTGTATAATTGATTGCGTCTTTGTCATAAAAAGCTACAAATGTTTTAATCTGAGAAAACGAAATAAAAATTCACTGAAAATAAAATAAAAATGCGTCAGTGGGTCCTACTCTATGGGGAAAGAGCGGACATATTGCCTGTGCTGCGGGGAATAAATATGGATGATACTCTAACATAAATAATGGAAGCCTATGAACATCACTGGGAAAAAAGAAAACTAGAAAAATGTTCAAAAACAAAATACACTTTGGTACATTGGTGAGCATTCATAGGAGCACAGGTCGCACCGCTTATTTTACAGCAGGTTACGAATACTCTTTTTTGCAATTTTGAGGAGTATTTTTATACAAGAAGTAATAATTTGCAGTAACTCACATTTATAGTAAACAGGTTTCCATAATGCTAAGACCTCGCTATATATGCAGGTACACACGCAGGACCGGTTTTAGACATATTGGGGCCCCCAATCCTGAAATATTCCACCAACAACACTGTTTGGCCTCGTGCCCATGTTGAGTATTTGGTCAGTATTTTATATCAGTATTTGTAAGCCAAAATCAGGAGAGGAACAATCAGAGGAAAAGTATAATAGAAACACGTCACCACTTCTGTATTTATCACCCACTCCTGTTTTTGGATTACAAATACTGATGTGAAATACTGACCAAATACTGAATGTGTGAACGTAGCCTTACACTGGTACCAGTGTAATCAATGTGCCATCAGTGTGTCATTCGTGTGCCGTGTGTGTGTCATCGTGTTTTTCCTGTATGGATACTGGAAATGAAATTACAATGCTTCCACTATGCTTTCAATGTTAAACACATACACACGGCACATGGACTGTACCCAGGTGCCATCCGTGTGCTGGATGTGTTTACACCCATAGACTTGTATTGGCCCCTGTCATCCGGCTGCAGGGAAAAAAATGGACATGTGAGCAGCACCATAGGTTGAAATGAGTACATTTGGAATCCCTAAAAAAAATGTCACACGTACTGTATGGATGCCACACGTGCCGGAAACAGTGACGTAGGAAGGGGGCCTCAGCGTAGGGTCACACGACCGTATAAAACATCTTTCAGAGTTTCATTCTGAAAAGTGGAGCAATTTTTTTCTCACTTGTCTTCCGTGTACAATCCGTGTTTTACAGCAGCAGTTATTAACCCTTTACCGGACCATTTACAGTTTCTTATGTTACAGAACTGCAATGTAAAATCGGATTCTACATTGTGGCATCTGATTTTTTATGACGCACCCATAGGCTTGAATGGGTGTCTCATCTGGTTTATGGTAGGAACTAGTGCATGCTGCAATTCGGTCAGTGAAAAAAAAATCCCTCATCTGCACTGCCCCATTGGATCACATTGGTCCGAGTGCTGTCTGGTTTTATCACGGTTAACACTCGGACTGAAAGTACAGTCATGTGAATGAAATCTAACAGTCAAATAGAAAACATTAGCAGAATTTCCATCTTTTTGTACATTCTACCTCACAAATGGCAGAATAAAAAGTGATAAAATAAAGTCCTATATGTCCCCCAAACTACCCTGCTAAATCCCCTCTGGCTTTAGTGCCGATGCTCCCGTGTCCCTGATAGTCATTATTCAATTTGCAGCTAGAGGTAGAGCCACAAGATCACTGCAGCCAAGTACCACGACTGCCATAGACTTCTAGAGCATCAGTGCTGGAGCCGCGGGGGAGTCATCATTTCATGAGAATTATTTTTACACTCGCAGAAAACCCCTGTAAGGTCTGTTCACTTGCACAGTTTTTCTGCGGATTGTTCTGCATCAAAAACCAGAGTGTTGGCAGGAAAAATTCTGCGTTTTTTCAGCCTTTTCGTTTCCCATTCATTTGAATAGGGAAAAAAAACACTGCAAAAATGCTGGAAGAATTGACATGCAACGGATTTATAAAAAAAAAGTGTCTTGTGGTCTGTGTCTGTCTGTCTGCTGTACTGGGAGAGTTTGGAGTTGTATAGTAGACTGCACTATTCCATACTATAGTATGTTCAACCCTTTTCACACTTTTTCTGCAGTGCGTCCGGGGGCTCTGCTTGAATCCCCCCAAAATAGGATTCACACAAATTCCCGATGGGGCCACAGACTACAATGACAGAAGCGGACTTCAAATGAATTCCATTTGCTTTTTTTTCTGATATTGATCCTCTGATTTAGTTTCTTAAAGTCCCTGTTTGTGTTTTTTCTTCTAAGCGTCCATTTTTCTGTGGCTGTTGGAACAGACAGACATATACAGAAAAAAATCACACATGGAATTCATTTGAAGTTCATTCCTGTCATTGCAGTCTATGGCTCCATAGGAAATTCAGGCAGAAACCACCAGGCTCAGTAAAGAAAAACAGTGTGAACAGGCCCTAATGTAAAACGCTTACATAAGACATAAACTGTGCTTAGAGATGATCCCTATTATGGTGACACTACAATTACAGAACTATATATGCAGCACATAACAGATATACCCTATACATGTACACACATATTTTATATACACTGCTCAAAAAAATTAAGGGAACACTCAAATAACACATCCTAGATCTGAATGAATGAAATACTCTCATTGAATACTTTGTTCTTTACAAAGTTGAATGTGCTGAAAATAAAATCACACAAAAATCATCAATGGAAATCAAATTTATGAACCAATGGAGGCCTGGATTTGGAGTCACCCCCAAAATTAAAGTGGAAAAACACACTACAGGCTGATCCAACTTTGATGTAATGTCCTTAAAACAAGTCAAAATGAGGCTCAGTATTGTGTGTGGCCTCAACGTGCCTGTATGACCTCCCTACAACGCCTGGGCATGCTCCTGATGAGGTTGTGGATGGTCTCCTGTGGGATCTCCTCCCAGACCTGGACTAAAGAATCCGCCAACTCTTGGGCAGTCTGTGGTGCAACGTGACGTTGGTGGATGGAGCGAGACATGATGTCCCAGATGTGCTCAATCGGATTCAGGTCTGGGGAACGTGCGGGCCATTCCATAGCTTTAATGCCTTCATCTTGCAGGAACATCTGACACACTCCAGCCACATGAGGTCTAGCATTGTCCTGCATTAGGAGGAACCCAGGGCCAACCTCACCAGCATATGTTCTCACAAGGGGTCTGAGGATCTCATCTCGGTACCTAATGGCAGTCAGGCTACCTCTGGCAAGCACATGGAGGGCTGTGCAGCCCTCCAAAGAAATGCCACCCCACACCATTACTGACCCACAGCCAAACTGGTGATGCTGAAGGATGTTGCAGGCAGCAGATCGCTCTCCACGGCGTCTCCAGACTCTGTTACGTCTGTCACATGTGCTCAGTGTGAACCTGCTTTCATCTGTGAAGAGCACAGGGTGCCAGTGGTGACTTTGCCAATCCTGGTGTTCTGTGGCAAATGCCAAGCGTCCTGCACGGTGATGGGCTGTGAGCACAACCCCCATCTGTGGACGTCGGGCCCTCATACCACCCTCATGGAGTCTGTTTCTAACCGTTTGTGCAGACACATGCACATTTGTGGCCTGATGGAGGTAATTTTGAAGGGCTCTGGCAGTGCTCCTCCTGTTCCTCCTTGCACAAAGGCGGAAGTAGCAGTCCTGCTGCTGGATTGTTGCCCTCCTACGGCCCCCTCCACATCTCCTGGTGTACTGGCCTGTCTCCTGGTAGTGCCTCCAGCCTCTGGATATTACGCTGACAGACACAGCAAACCTTCTTGCCACAGCTCGCATTGATGTGCCATGCTGGATGAGTTGCAGTACCTGAGCAACTTCTGTGGGTTGTAGAGTCCGTCTCATGCTACCATGAGTGTGAAAGCACAACCAACATTCAAAAGTGACCAAAACATCAGCCAGAAAGCATTGGTACTGAGATGTGATCTGCGGTCCCCACCTGTAGAACCACTCCTTTATTGAGTGTGTCTTGATAATTGCCAATAATTTCCATCTATTTTCTATTCCATTTGCACAACAGCATGTGAAATTGATTGTCAATCAGTGTTGCTTCCTAAGTGGACAGTTTGATTTCACAGAAGTTTGATTTACTTGGAGTTATATTCTGTTGTTTAAGTGTTTCCTTTATTTTTTGAGCAGTGTATATACATTATACACATACTGTAATGCACACGCCCGGGCTGAGCGGCGTGTGCGTGTGATTGTAGTGATTCCACTGGACCGTGCCGGAGAGTGAATGCCTGGAGGGGCGTAACTAGGTATTCACCCGATCCGACCAGGGTCGCACGACGGCATACGACGCCAGTGCACCAAGGAGGAACCGAGCAGAGGGACCAGGTGCTACTCCAGGACAGACCCCAGACACGGCTGTTGACCCACACAGGGGAACACAGGAACAGACTGGTAGGCTGGCGCACAGACTGGTGGGTATAGGCAGGCACGACTGGTATGCAGGCAGGCGGGTATGCAGGCAGGGGGGTACAGGCAAGCACGGCTAGAGTGCAGACAGGGAGGCACTAGCAGGTAGGAACACAGGCGGGATAGGACCCAGTACACACTGGGACTCAGGAACAATACAGGCAGAGGGGTACAGGCAAGCACAGCTAGAGTGCAGACAGGGAGGCACTAGCAGGTAGGGACACTGGTGGGATAGGACCCAGTACACACTGGGACTCAGGAACAGAACCACAGATGTGGCGGACAAACACAGCAGAGTGAGGCCGCCCAGAGAGATGAGCGAGAGCAGGGCAGGGCAGGACGAGGCCGCCTGGAGCGGTGAGAATGAGTAGAGCAGGACAAGGCTGCCAGGAGCAGTGAGCAAAGGGTCAGAGCTGAGCGAGACTGCCGGAGCAGTGAGCAAGAGTAAAGCAGGACGAGGCCGCCTGGAGCGGTGAGCAAGAGTGGAGCAAGACTGCCGGAGCAGTGAGCAAAAGGATAAGAGCGGAGCGAGACTGCCGGAGCAGTGAGCAAAAGGGTCAGAGCGGAGCAAGGCTGCCGGAGCAGCGAGCAAAGGAGTCAGAACAGGCTAGAACCGCCGGAGCGGTGAGCAAAGGAGTCAGAGCAGGCTAGAACCGCCGGAGCGGTGAGCAAAGGAGTCAGAGCAGGCTAGAACTGCCGGAGCGGTGAGCAAAGGAGTCAGAGCAGGATAGAACCGCCGGAGCGGTGAGCAAAGGAGTCAGAGCAGGCTAGAACCGCCGGAGCGGTGAGCAAAGGAGTCAGAGCAGGCTAGAACCGCCGGAGCGGTGAGCAAAGGAGTCAGAGCAGGCTAGAACCGCCGGAGTGGTGAGCAAAGGAGTCAGAGCAGGCTAGAACCGCCGGAGCGGTGAGCAAGGCAGAGCAGGGGGGACAGGGCTCTGTTCACACAGAACAGACAGGAAGAGAAAGGCAGAGCCAGATACCCACAGGGTACTTGCAGTGAAGTAGCGAGTGGACCACAAACTCACAAACGGGAGTACAGAGACAACAAGCAGGAGTTAGGTACGAGTTCAGACTCTGCAGAAAAAGGAAGGGAACGGACATCGGACATAGAGGCAAAACAGGTAAAGGATAGGAGAGAGTTCAGACTGGAACTGAGTGTACGGAGGAGACCGACACTGCAGAGGGATACACGAGCGGGTCTGGGAATACGGCCCCCAGAGAGGCGGGACGAACAGGCAAGGAGCGTGTTCAGACAGGACAGACAAGATACAGGAGCGGGTCTAGGTAATCGGCCCCTAGAAGGCGGGAGGAACAGGCTAGGAGCGTGTTCAGACAGGACAGACAAGATACAGGAGCGGGTCTAGGTAATCGGCCCCTAGAAGGCGGGAGGAACAGGCTAGGAGCGTGTTCAGACAGGCCTGGAAATACAGCCTCCAGGAAAGGCAGACAAGAGAACACAGAACGGGACCTGGCACCTTCAGAGTGCAAGCACACACTGAATGAAACACTATGCTCAGGCAGGGATTGATTGGAGCAGCTGAGCTATATACCAGGTGACAGACAACAATAGGCTGAGGACGCACAAGGGGTGTGACCCACAGCAGGTACAAAAAGCAGGAAGTGATCGGGCGCCGCCCTTAAGCAGCAGAAACAGACACAAACAGACAGCATGGAGGGAAGCCAGAGAGACATTCTGGACTGGAGATCAAGTGCGCGCTCTTGCACAGTGGAAGATGGACCACCATGCAAGGACGCCGCCAGGTATGTTACAGTACCCCCCCCTTACGCCCCCTCTTCTTCAGGCCTGCCAGAATCTTCCGCAGGGAAATCGAGGACCAGTCGTTCACTTCAAGGAGATCACTTCCACTGTCCACAGGAAAAACTGATCCCATCTGGTTAGCTAGGATGCTACCTCCTATCCAGCCATCCTCAGCAACAGACGAAACGGGTGGAGTACCAGGAACAGCACACGAGGAAGTCTCTCTCCACATATTTTCAGGTGGCACCCCAGAGGGTACAGGAGACAACTGGAAGTCCTTCACCGGGTTGGAGGGGGACAGAGACTTGGGGGTAATCTCTGCTTCGAGGTACATCTTGTCAAGCTCACAGGAAGAAATAGACGGGTTATCAGGTACATAATGAGGAAAAGTCACTGTCTCTTTGTTATCTGGTGGTACCCCGGAGAATTCAGGAAACAACTGGAGGTCCTCCGCCGGGTCAGAAGAGTGCAGAGGCTCAGAGAAAACATCTGCTTCAGAGTACACTAGGTTGGACTCACTGGAGGAAGCAGGCGAGGTATCGGGTACCGAGTATAGGAAAGTCTCTGTCCATTCACCACCAGGTGGCACCCCAAAGGGTTCTGGAGACAACTGGAGGTCCTCTGCCTGGTCAGAGGAGTGTAGAGACTCATGGGTAACCTCTGCTTCAGAGTACACTAGGTCGAACTCACTGAACGAAGCAAGCGAGGTATCAGATCCAGGATATAGGAAAGTCTCTGTCCATTCACCACCAGGTGGCACCCCGAAGGGTTCTGGAGACAACTGGAGGTCCTCCGCCTGGTCGGAGGGGTGTAGAGACTCGGGGGTAACTATCACTTTGGGGTACCCATTGTCAGGCTCACAGGACGAAGCGGACAAAGTATCGAGTACCGGGTGTAGAGAAGTCTCTCTCCATTTGTCATCGAGTGGTATCCCGGAGGATTCAGGAGACAACAGGGGGTCCTCCGCCAGGTAGTAGAGGTGCACAGACTCTGAGGTAACCACAGCTTTGGAGCATCCTTGGACATGCACACCAGTTAAAGTGGGTGAAGCATCTGATGCCGGGTGCAGGAAGTTCTCCTGTGTGGAGTCTGGATGGGCAGAAGTCTCTTCGGGCAGGAGAACCGGTGCACTACCCACGCACATTACCCGTTGGGGCTTCTCCGGGATACAGGGAGATGAAGCTTCATTAGGGACTTCAAGGTTGGGGTCAGGAGATCTCAGGGAGGACAGACCCTGGCGTGACGGCTTGCCTCTACGTCTAGCACGTCTGGACTGCCTCTTGAGGTTGGGAGAAGTATTCCGGAAAGCGTAATCACCCTGTGAGGATTCTGGGTGGGCAGTAGTCTCATTGGGCTGGAGGACTATTGCGCTACCCACACACATTACCCATCGGGGTTGCTCCGGGATATTGGGAAGTGAAGCTTCAGCAGGAGCCTCCGGGTTAGGATCATCAAAGACCATTAGAAAGGCCACCAGGAAGGCCATTAGGTCCAGGAGGATCGGATCCTGTGTTTCATATAGGGGGTTGATCCATTCCAAGGCATCACCCGCCAGGTAAGACATAATGAATGCCACCTTAACCCGATCGGTGGGAAAACATAGAGGGTAGAACTTGAAGTGTAGCATGCATTGCTCCACAAATGCACGACTTTGTCTTGGATCCCCATAGTAACGTAGCGGATCCGCAGGAACGAGAGCAGATAGATCCATCTGGACGGGTGCGTAATTCGCCTGGAACTCAGCTAAGAAAAAAAAAATTTTATTTATTTATTTTAATGCATGTATTCGCTGGAAAACTTCTCAGAGAGCGAAGGCCGTGGGGCTCAACGGGAACCATGGCCTGAGCATGCTGTAATGCACACGCCCGGGCTGAGCGGCGTGTGCGTGTGATTGTAGTGATTCCACTGGACCGTGCCGGAGAGTGAATGCCTGGAGGGGCGTAACTAGGTATTCACCCGATCCGACCAGGGTCGCACGACGGCATACGACGCCAGTGCACCAAGGAGGAACCGAGCAGAGGGACCAGGTGCTACTCCAGGACAGACCCCAGACACGGCTGTTGACCCACACAGGGGAACACAGGAACAGACTGGTAGGCTGGCGCACAGACTGGTGGGTATAGGCAGGCACGACTGGTATGCAGGCAGGCGGGTATGCAGGCAGGGGGGTACAGGCAAGCACGGCTAGAGTGCAGACAGGGAGGCACTAGCAGGTAGGAACACAGGCGGGATAGGACCCAGTACACACTGGGACTCAGGAACAATACAGGCAGAGGGGTACAGGCAAGCACAGCTAGAGTGCAGACAGGGAGGCACTAGCAGGTAGGGACACTGGTGGGATAGGACCCAGTACACACTGGGACTCAGGAACAGAACCACAGATGTGGCGGACAAACACAGCAGAGTGAGGCCGCCCAGAGAGGTGAGCGAGAGCAGGGCAGGGCAGGATGAGGCCGTCTGGAGCGGTGAGAATGAGTAGAGCAGGACAAGGCCGCCAGGAGCAGTGAGCAAAGGGTCAGAGCTGAGCGAGACTGCCGGAGCAGTGAGCAAGAGTAAAGCAGGACGAGGCCGCCTGGAGCGGTGAGCAAGAGTGGAGCAAGACTGCCGGAGCAGTGAGCAAAAGGATAAGAGCGGAGCGAGACTGCCGGAGCAGTGAGCAAAAGGGTCAGAGCGGAGCAAGGCTGCCGGAGCAGCGAGCAAAGGAGTCAGAACAGGCTAGAACCGCCGGAGCGGTGAGCAAAGGAGTCAGAGCAGGCTAGAACCGCCGGAGCGGTGAGCAAAGGAGTCAGAGCAGGCTAGAACTGCCGGAGCGGTGAGCAAAGGAGTCAGAGCAGGCTAGAACCGCCGGAGCGGTGAGCAAAGGAGTCAGAGCAGGCTAGAACCGCCGGAGCGGTGAGCAAAGGAGTCAGAGCAGGCTAGAACCGCCGGAGCGGTGAGCAAAGGAGTCAGAGCAGGCTAGAACCGCCGGAGTGGTGAGCAAAGGAGTCAGAGCAGGCTAGAACCGCCGGAGCGGTGAGCAAGGCAGAGCAGGGGGGACAGGGCTCTGTTCACACAGAACAGACAGGAAGAGAAAGGCAGAGCCAGATACCCACAGGGTACTTGCAGTGAAGTAGCGAGTGGACCACAAACTTACAAACGGGAGTACAGAGACAACAAGCAGGAGTTAGGTACGAGTTCAGACTCTGCAAAAAAAGGAAGGGAACGGACATCGGACATAGAGGCAAAACAGGTAAAGGATAGGAGAGAGTTCAGACTGGAACTGAGTGTACGGAGGAGACCGACACTGCAGAGGGATACAGGAGCGGGTCTGGGAATACGGCCCCCAGAGAGGCGAGACGAACAGGCAAGGAGCGTGTTCAGACAGGACAGACAAGATACAGGAGCGGGTCTAGGTAATCGGCCCCTAGAAGGCGGGAGGAACAGGCTAGGAGCGTGTTCAGACAGGACAGACAAGATACAGGAGCGGGTCTAGGTAATCGGCCCCTAGAAGGCGGGAGGAACAGGCTAGGAGCGTGTTCAGACAGGCCTGGAAATACAGCCTCCAGGAAAGGCAGACAAGAGAACACAGAACGGGACCTGGCACCTTCAGAGTGCAAGCACACACTGAATGAAACACTATGCTCAGGCAGGGATTGATTGGAGCAGCTGAGCTATATACAATGTGACAGACAACAATAGGCTGAGGACGCACAAGGGGTGTGACCCACAGCAGGTACAAAAATCAGGAAGTGATCGGGCGCCGCCCTTAAGCAGCAGAAACAGACACAAACAGACAGCATGGAGGGAAGCCAGAGAGACATTCTGGACTGGAGATCAAGTGCGCGCTCTTGCACAGTGGGAGATGGACCACCATGCAAGGACGCCGCCAGGTATGTTACACATACAAACATACGCTATATGCTGCATATATATATACAGACACATACAGTATGTACAAACACATATATAAAGTATATACATACAGCAACACATATATTCAGTTTATACATGCTTACACACATAAATATAGTGTATATATATATATATATATATATATATATATATATATATACAGTACAGACAAAAAGTTTGGACACACCTTCTCATTTAAAGATTTTTCTGTTTTTTCATGACTTTGAAAATTGTACATTCACACTGAAGGCATCAAAACTATGAATTAACACATGTGGAATTATATAGTTAACAAAAAAGTGTGAAACAACTGAAAATATGTCTTATATTCTAGGTTCTTCAAAGTAGCCACCTTTTGCTTTGATGACTGCTTTGCATACTCTTGGCATTCTCTTGATGAACTTCAAGAGGTAGTCACTGGAAATGGTTTTCACTTCACAGGTGTGCCCTGTCAGGTTTAATAAGTGGGATTTCTTGCCTTATAAATGGGGTTGGGACCATCAGTAGTGTTGTGCAGAAGTCTGGTGTATACACAGCTGATAGTCCTACTGAATAGACTGTTAGAATTTGTATAATGGCAAGAAAAAAGCAGCTAAGTAAAGAAAAACGAGTGGCCATCATTACTTTAAGAAATGAAGGTAAGTCAGTGCGAAAAATTGGGAAAACTTTGAAAGTGTCCCCAACTGCAGTTGCAAAAACCATCAAGCGCTGCAAAGAAACTGGCTCACATGATAACCGCCCCAGGAAAGGAAGACCAAGAGTCACCTCTGCTTCTGAGGATAAGTTTATCCGAGTCACCAGCCTCAGAAATTGCAGGTTAACAGCAGCTCAGATTAGAGACCAGGTCAATGCCACACAGAGTTCTAGCAGCAGGCACATCTCTTCAACAACTGTTAAGAGGAGACTTTGTGCAGCAGGCCTTCATGGTAAAACAGCTGCTAGGAAACCACTGCTAAGGACAAGCAACAAGCAGAAGAGATTTGTTTGGGCTAAAGAACACAAGGAATGGACATTAGACCAGTGGAAATCTGTGCTTTGGTCTGATAAGTGCAAATTTGAGATCTTTGGTTCCAACCACCGTGTCTTTGTGCGACGCAGAAAAGGTGAATGGATGGAATCTACATGCCTGGTTCCCACCGTGAAGCATGGAGGAGGAGGTGTGATGGTGTGGGGGTGCTTTTCTGGTGACACTGTTGGGGATTTATTCAAAATTGAAGGCATACTGAACCTGCATGGCTACCACAGCATCTTGCAGCGCCATGCTATTCCATCCGGTTTGCGTTTAGTTGGACCATCATTTATTTTTCAATAGGACAATGACCCCAAACACACCTCCAGGCTGTGTAAGGGCTATTTGACCAAGAAGGAGAGTGATGGGGTGCTACGCCAGATGACCTGGCTCCCACAGTCACCAGACCTGAACCCAATCGAGATGGTTTGGGGTGAGCTGGACTGCAGAGTGAAGGCAAAAGGGCCAACAAGTGCTAAGCATCTCTGGGAACTCCTTCAAGATTGTTGGAAGACCATTTCCGGTGACTACCTCTTGAAGCTCATCAAGAGAATGCCAAGAGTGTGCAAAGCAGTCATCAAAGCAAAAGGTGGCTACTTTGAAGAACCTAGAATATAAGACATATTTTCAGTTGTTTCAGACTTTTTTGTTAAGTATATAATCCACATGTGTTAATTCATAGTTTTGATGCCTTCAGTGTGAATGTGCAATTTACATAGTCATGAAAATACAGAAATATCTTTAAATGAGAAGGTGTGTCCAAACTTTTGGTCTGTACTGTATATTTACACAATGTACTGCATACATGCACACATACAGTATACATATATATAAAAAATATTATGGAGCAGAGCCAAAAGGCTACTGAGTGGGTGCAAAGCACTAGGAACACATACCCTCTGGTCCAATATGATACATAAAGAAAGAATAAGCAGCATTCCAGGTTAAGATGCAAAAATAGAGGACTTTTTATTGGCCCATGTAGCTGTGACCTGGAATGCTGCTTATTTTTTCTTTATGCATCATATTGGACCAGGCGGTATGTGTTCAAAGAGCTTTGCACCCACTTAGTAGGCTTTTGGCGATACTCTATAATAGTAACATATATATTCAGTTTAAAAATGTATTTACACACAATATACTGCATACATGCACACATACAGTATACATATATATACAGACACACACTTACTATATACTGTGTGTATATAATATATACCGTATGTACACCCATATATATATATATATATATATATATATATATATATATATATATATATATATATACACAGTGCCTACAAGTAGTATTCAACTCCCTGCAGATTTAGCTGGTTTGATAAGATGCAAATAAGTTAGAGCCTTCAAACTGCAAACGAGAGTAGGTTTTATGAACAGAAGCATAAATCTTACAAACCAAAAAGTTATGTTGCTCAGTTGAATTTTATTAAATTTTAAACATAAAAGTGTGGGTCAATTATTATACAACCCCTATGTTTAATATTTTGTGGAATAACCCTTGTTTGCAATTACAGCTAATAATCGTCTTTTATAAGACCTGATCAGGCCGGCACAGGTCTGTGGAGTTATCTTGGCCCACTCCTCCATGCAGATCTTCTCCAAGTTATCTAGGTTCTTTGGGTGTCTCATGTGGACTTTATTCTTGAGCTCCTTCCACAAGTTTTCAATTGGTTTAAGGTCAGGAGACTGACTAGGCCACTCCAACACCTTGACTTTTTCCCTCTTGAACCAGGCCTTGGTTTTCTTGGCTGTGTGCTTTGGGTCGTTGTCTTGTTGGAAGATGAAATTACGACCCATCATAAGATCCTTGATGGAGGAGCGGAGGTTCTTGGCCAAAATCTCCAGGTAGGCCGTGCTATCCATCTTCCCATGGATGCGGACCAGATGGCCAGGCCCCTTGGCTGAGAAACAGCCCCACAGCATGATGCTGCCACCACCATGCTTGACTGTAGGGATGGTATTCTTGGGGTCGTATGCAGTGCCATCCAGTCTCCAAACATCACGTGTGTGGTTGGCACCAAAGATCTCGATCTTGGTCTCATCAGACCATAGAACCTTGAACCAGTCTGTCTCAGAGTCCTCCAAGTGATCATGAGCAAACTGTAGACGAGCCTTGACATGACGCTTTGAAAGTAAAGGTACCTTATGGGCTCGTCTGGAACGGAGACCATTGCGGTGGAGTACGTTACTTATGGTATTGACTGAAACCAATGTCCCCACTGCCATGAGATCTTCCCGGAGCTCCTTCCTTGTTGTCCTTGGGTTAGCCTTGACTCTTCGGACAAGCCTGGCCTCGGCACGGGAGGACACTTTCAAAGGCTGTCCAGGCCGTGGAAGGCTAACAGTAGTTCCATAAGCCTTCCACTTACGGATGATGCTCCCAACAGTGGAGACAGGTAGGCCCAACTCCTTGGAAAGGGTTTTGTACCCCTTGCCAGCCTTGTGACCCTCCACGATCTTGTCTCTGATGGCCTTGGAATGCTCCTTTGTCTTTCCCATGTTGACCATGTCTGAGTGCTGTTCACAAGTTTGGGGAGGGTCTTAAATAGTCAGAAAAGGCTGGCAAAAGAGATCTTTAATCCACACATGTGAAGCTCATTATTCTTGGTGCCTGAACTACTTCTTAATACTTTAGGGGGACCAAACAGAATTCTTGTGGTTTGAGGGGTTGAATAATAAATGACACTCTGAATTAACTTTTAACGTTTTCAAAAAAACAAAAACAAAATTTGCTGCAGTGCATTTCCCACTTCCAGGCTGATCTACAGTACAAATGTCACAATGCCAAGTTAATTCCGCATGTGTCAACCAGCTAAATCTGCAGGGGGTTGAATACTACTTGTAGGCACTGTATATATATATATACAGTGTATTGTGAAATTATTTGGCCCCCTTGAACTTTTCTACCTTTTGCCACATTTCTGGCTTCAAGCATAAAGATATAAAATTCACATTTTTTTGGGAAGAATCAACAACAAGTGGGACACAATCGTGAAGTGGAATGAAATTTATTGGATATTTTAAACTTTTTTAACAAATTAAAAACTGAAAAGTGGGGCGTGCAATATTATTCGGCCCCCTTGAGTTGAGTGACAAAACTTAAAAAAAGATATGAATGTGGTATTGCTGTAAACATACTGACCTGAAGAATAAAGCTGCCTTATCAATTATACCACACGCGGAATGGCCTTAAAAAAAAAAACGAAAAACAATTCTTGAATTTTTGTTTATTCTGCCTCCCAAAAATCGGAATACAAAGAGATCAAAAAATGTCCTGTGCCCGAAAATGGTTCCAATAAAAACATCAACCCATCCCGCAAAAAAAAAAACCCTCTCACATGACTCTGTCAGCCGAAATATGTAAAAGTTATAGCTTTCAAAATATGGGAATACAAAAACTTGTTTTTTGCAATAATAAGCGTCTTTAAGGCATCCTTCACACGTCCTGGTGATTCAGGAAAAAACAGTACTAGTGAGATCCGTGGTCCGTGTCTGTGTGCCATCCGTGTGTCCGTATGTGACATCCGTGTGACATCCGTGTGCTGTCCGTGTGACTGTGTGCCATCCATGTGTCCGTATGCAGCAGCCATGTTTTGTCCAGGAAAAAAATGAATGATATTTAAAAATGTATTTATAAAGTTTAATTGCAAGAAATTTAACAACACAGGACTTGCAGGAGCGAGAACAGATGATAGATACAAAAATGTTGATATCTGTATAATCAGTGGTTTGCGTGTGTTGTTGTCTCTACTTTGATGTATCTACTAAATAAATAAAATACATTAAAAAGCGGCGTGAGCTCCGACATCATAACCAGCAGAGGGAAAGCCGACCACTGGGGGCTGACTTGGGAAGGGGCCATTAGCCAAAAATGTTATGTGGCTATTAATAACAGCCCACAGCTGTTTGATTAGCGTTTACTGGCTAAATTACAGGGGGACCCCAGAAAAAAAATGATGTAGGGTTCCCCTATAAATTCTAACCAGCAAAGGCTAACCAGACAGCTTTGGGCTGATATTAATAGCAGGGAAGGGGCCCTGGATACTGGCCCCCTCTGAAGCTAGTAACATCAGCCCTCAGCAGCCTCAGAAATAGCGCATCAATAAGATGCACCAAATCTCGTGCTTAGCCTCAGCTAATATCACTTGTTCTGGTGTAATGGCAAGTGTGGTAATAGTGCTAGGGTTCGTGTCAGCCTTGTATTGGCTGCTGACATGAAGCCCAGGGGTTAGTAATGGAGAGGCCTATAAGACACCCCCATTACTAACCGTATAGTAAAAGTTGGGAAAGAAACAAAGAGCTTGAATAAAATCTTTTATTTGAAATAAAAGTCTACACTGTTTTACACATTTATTTAAAAATAAAAAACACATTTGTGCTCACCTTACAAATTTTCCTCTGATGCACGAGTCCCCTGTAAAAGACAGAAAATAATAAACAACAAAAATGCTCACCTTACACCTAATCCATCAAAGTCCTTGTCCCCTGTAAAAAAACTAAAATAAAAAACAACCATAATACTCACGTATTCGACATACTGTCCCACGCTGTAATCCATCTCTGCAATACTTGGTTTACAAGCTCTGTGATATTTGATTTACAACAATCGCCAAATTTCCAACTTTTTCACAAATAAACGCAAGTCATATCTAAGACATGTTACCACTATCATGATGTACAATATGTCACAAAAAACAATTACAGTATCACTGGGATCCGTTGAAGCGTTTCAGAGTTATTACATCACAAAGTGACACTGATCAGAATTGAAAAAAATGGCCAGGTCAGGAAGATGAAAACAGACTTCAGGGTGAAAGGGTTAAAGTTGTACTCTGGCGCCAATCTCTTTCAAATCTAATATGGGTACTGCCAACGAACTTACGACCCTATATATCTTCCAAAATAAGTGCACGATACCTGCTGATCTTGCATGCATCTCAGTAGGTATTCGCACCACTTGATACAACAGTTAGTGAAATACCCCTCTATCCCCTATCTGACATATGACATACAGTTATGTCATATGCTGGCTCCCTGACTTTGATGCGGACTCAGGGACTAGAATTGAGACTAATGAGCACGTAACCACCTATTCACACGGGGAATACAGGGGAATTGTGACCACATGCATAGGCGGATTATAATGAAGGCAATCTGGGCTACTGTTCACGGCCCATGGCTCCAAGGGGGTCCATTGCCAGATTGCCATCATTATAATGGGCTCATACTGTATGTAGGAGGCTATGTGTGGGCTCATATTGTATACAGGAGTCTATGTGCGGGCTCCAACTGTATATAGGGGCTATGTGCAGGCTCATACTGTACACAGGAGGTTATGTGCGTGCTCATACTGTATACAGGAGGCTATATGGGGGCTCACACTGTATACAGGAGGCTATGTATGGGCTCATACTGTATCCAGAAGGCTATGTGGGTGCTCATACTGTATATAGGAGGCTATATGAGGGCTTACACTGTATACAGGAGGTTATGTGTGGCTCATACTGTATACAGAAGGTTATGTGCGAGCTCATACTGTATCTAGGTAGCTATATGGGGGATCATACTTTATATAGGGAGCTATGTGGGGCTTATACTGTATAAAGGGAGCCATGTAGGGGCTCATACTGTATGTAAGGGTCTGTGTGTGGACTCATATCATATGTAGGGGGCTGTGTGAAGGCTTATTTTGTATGTAGGGGCTATGTGCGGGCTCATACTGTATATAGGAGGCTATGCGGGGGCTCACACTTTATATAGGAAGCTATGTGCGGGCTCATACTGTATCTAGGTAGCTATATGGGGGCTCATACTGTATATAGGTAGCTATGTGAGGCTTATACTGTATATAGGGAGCTATATGGGAGCTCATATTGTATGTATGGGGCTATGTGGGGGCTAATATTGTATATGGGGGGCTGTGTGGGGGCTCATATTGTATGTAGGGGCTATGTGGGGCATATTGCCTGGGCCTGTGAGCTGTTATCCTCATTGCAGTATATCTTATGGTCTCCTTTTCTTTTCCTATTTCAAGGAATTCCCTGATGAACCCCTGAATGACCGAAAGAGAGGGGAAATGCGTCCAAAGAAAATTCCATTAATCTAAGTACACAAGTGTTCAGGCCATTTAGGATCCATATACTGCATAATAGTACATGTCCATAGAAACGTGACTGTGAGGTATATGGATGGTTTGTGATTGACATCATATATGTTTCTTCCTGGACTTTGTTTTTTTTTTTCTGGTCAGATTGTTGAAAAATATTGATAAATATATATACTGTATACTGTATGCATGGCACCCCTCCATCCTGGTATGCATGGCACCCCTCCATCCTAGTATGCATGGCACCCCTCATTCTGGTATGCATGGCACCCCCTCCATCCTGGTATGCTTGGCACCCCTCCATCCTGGTATGCATGGCACCCCTGATCTCCATCCTGGAATGCAAGGCTCCCCTCATCCTGGTATGCATGGCATCCCTCATCCTTATCCTGGTATGCATGGCACACCTCATCCTTATCCTGGTATGCACTGCATCCCACATCCTTATCCTGGTATGCATGGCATCCCTTATCCTTATCCTAGTATGCATGGCACCCCTCATCCTTATCCTGGTATGCAAGGCACTCCTCATCCCTATCCTGGTATGCATGGCATCCCTCATCCTTATACTGGTATGTATGGCACACCTCATCCTTATCCTGGTATGCATGGCACAGCAATCCCCATCCTGGTATGCATGGCACCCCTAATCCCCATCAAGCTGCACATTAAAAAAATAAACACTTCTACTCACCTTTCTTCCCTGTGTTCCAGCACTGCATCCTGCTCTGCTGCCAGCACTGATCTCACCATGTGAGCCTCACTGCCATGCACCCTCAGCTGTGAGAATAGTCACTGCTCCCCACGCCGGGACTGTGTGCATGGAGAGCAGTGACTTCATTCTCCTTAATAGCCGGCACACAGTGTAGCCGCAGCGTGGCTCCTGCTGCAGCCAGGCGATCGCATGTGCCCGCTATTAAAGAGCATGAATATTCACCCCTCTCTACTCCCATGAGTGTGGAGAGGGGTGAATATTCATGCCCTTTAATAGCAGGCACACGTGATCGTCCGACAGCAGCAGGAGCCGCTCTGTGGATACACTGTGTGCCGGCTATTAAGGAGAAAGAATATTCAGCGCTCCCCACACCCATGGGCGTGGGGAGAACTGAATATTAATTGTCTTTAGCAGCAGGGACAATGTAGGCTGCAGCATGCGGCTGCTGCCTCCTGTGCCTCGCTCCTCCGCTGCTACTGCTCCCCCCACAACCCCACAGTATATATATATACCCCCCACATTCGGATTATAAGACGCACCTCCCACTTTCCTTTAAAATTTTGGAGGAAAAAGTGTGTCTTATAGTCCAAAAAATGCGGTATATATATACAGTATATCTATAATATAACGCTAAAAGTGTCCCTCTGTCTGAAGCCTCTATAGACTGCACAAGTTCGACACACCTGCGCAGTCTGGCTCCAGACAGAAGAACGCATGGAGCCGTTACAGGTAAGAGGAGTGTGTGGCGCCGGGGATCGCGGTATGCGTTCAGTGTCTACACATACAGCGATCTCCGGCGCCACAGTTACATACCTGACCGGGAGGAACGCTGCCACGGCGCCTCTCTTCTCGTCGGAGACCGGGGCAGGAGTGAAGGCATCGGAATCAGCGCATGCGCATAGTGCTATCCTGCGCCATTTTACTGAAGACACATTTGCAGTGTGTCTTCAGCAAAATGGCACCGGAAAGCGCAGTATGGGCATGCTTGTACTCTGGCGCCACACTCCTCTCCCGGCCTCCGGCAGAACAGGGCACCACAGCGCTGGAGCACAGGGAAGAAAGGTGAGTATATGTGTTTTTTTGTATGTGTGCAGCGTGAAAGGGATGAGGGGGTCACACATACCAGGATTGTTGGGTGAGGGGGCCACACATACCAGGATTGGGGGATGAGGGGGTCACACATACCAAGATTGAGGGGGTGAGGGGACCACACACACCAGGATTGGGGGATGAGGGGGCCACACATACCAGTATTAGGAGATGAGGGGGCCACACATACCAAGATTGGGGGATAAGGGGTCCACACTTACCAGAATTGGGGGATGAGGGGGTCACACATATCAGGATTGGGGGATGAGGGGGCCACACATACTAGGATTAGGGGATGAGGGGTACCATACATACCAGGATTGAGGGGTGAGGGGACCATGCATACCAGGATTGAGGGGGTGAGGGGACCATGCATACCAGGATTGAGGGGTGAGGGGACCAGGCATACCAGGATTGGGGGTGAGGGGACCATGCATACCAGGATTGGGGATGAGGGGACCATGCTTACCAGGATTGGGGGATGAGGGGTACCATGCATACCAGGATTGGGGGGTGAGGGGTACCGTGCATACCAGGATTGGGGGGGTGAGAGGACCATGCATACCAGGATTGGGAGGTGAGGGGAGCCATGCATACCTACCAGGATTGGGGATGAGGGGTGCCACGCATACCAGGATTGGGAGGTGAGGGGTACCATGCAAACCAGATTTGGGGGTGAGGGGACCATGCATACCAGGATTGGTGATGAGACGTGCCATGCATACCAGCATTGGGGATGAGGAGTACCAAGCATACCAGGATGATGGATGGGGTGCCATGCATACCAGGATGTGGGGAACCATGCATACCAGAATAGGAATGAGGGATATCGTGCATACCGGAATAGGAATATGTGGTGCCATGCATAACAGGATTGGGGTTTGAGGGGTACCGTGCATACCAGGATTGGGGGGGGTGAGAGGACCATGCATACCAGGATTGGGAGGTGAGGGGAGCCATGCATACCTACCAGGATTGGGGATGAGGGGTGCCACGCATACCAGGATTGGGAGGTGAGGGGTACCATGCAAACCAGATTTGGGGGTGAGGGGACCATGCATACCAGGATTGGTGATGAGACGTGCCATGCATACCAGCATTGGGGATGAGGAGTACCAAGCATACCAGGATGATGGATGGGGTGCCATGCATACCAGGATGTGGGGAACCATGCATACCAGAATAGGAATGAGGGATACCGTGCATACCGGAATAGGAATATGTGGTGCCATGCATAACAGGATTGGGGGATGAGGAGTGCCACACATACCAGGATTGGGGGAAGAGGTGGCCACACATACAAGGATTGGGGGATGAGGGGGCCACACATACCAGGATTGGGGGATGAGGGGCCCACACATACCAGGATTGGGGGAAGAGGTGGCCACACATACCAGGATTGGGGGATGAGGGGTACCATACATAACAGGATTGAGGTGTGATGGGACCATGCATACCAGGATTGAGGGGTGAGGGGACCATGCATACCAGGATTGGGGGTGAGGGGACCATGCTTACCAGGATTGGGGGATGAGGGATATCATGGATACCAGGATTGGGGGATGAGGGGTACCATGCATACCAGAATTGTGGGGTGAGGGATACTATGCACACCAGGATTGGGGGGTGATGGGACCATGCATTCCAGGATTGGGAGGTGAGGGGCACCATGCATACCAGGATTGGGGCTGAGGGGTGCCTTGCATACCAGGATTGGGAGATGAGGGGCACCATGCATACCAGGATTGGGGGGTGAGGGGACCATGCATACCAGGATTGGGAGGTGAGGGGGGCCATGCATATCAGGATTGGGGGTGATGGGTACCATGCTTACAAGTATTGGGGGTGAGGGTACCATGCCTACCAGGATTGGGAGGTGAGGTGGGCCATGCATACCAGCATTGGGGATGGGGGGTGCCATACATACCAGCATTGGGGATGAGGAGAACCATGCATACCAGGATGATGGATGGGGTGCCATGCATAAGAGGATGAGGGGTACCATGCATACAAGAATAGGGATGAGGGGTACCATGCATACTAGAATAGGAATATGTGGTGCCATGCACACCAGGATTGGGGGATGAGGAGTGCCATGCATACCAGGATAGGGATGAGGGGGCCATACATACCAGGATTGGGGATGAGGGAGCCATGCATACCAGGATGAGGGGTTGGGTGTCATGCATATCAGGATTGGGGGATAAGGAGGGCATACTTACTAGGATTGGTTGATGAGGGATGCCATACATACCAGAATTGGGATGAGGAGTGCCATGTATACCAGGATGAGAGGTACCATACATACCAGAATAGGGGTGTGTGGTACAATGCATACCAGGATGAGGGATTGGGTACCATGCATACCAGGATGAGGGATGGGGTGCCATGCATACCAGGATGAGGGGTACCATGCATACGAGAGTAGGGTTGAGGGGTACCATGCATACCAGGATAGGAATGCAGGGTTCCATGCATACTAGGATGAGGGATGGAGTGCCATGCATACAAGGATTGAGGGATGAGGAGGCCATACATACCAGAATTAGGATGAGGGGTGCCATGTATACCAGCATGAGGGATACCATACATACCAGAATAGGGATGCAGGGTATCATGCATAGCAGGATGAGGGATGGGGTGCCATGTATACCAGGATGAGGGGTACCATACATACCATGAAAGGGATGAGGAGTACCATGCATACCAGGATTGGGGATGAGAAGTACCATGCATACCAGGATTGGGGATGAGGAAGCCAGGCATATCAGTATGAGGGATTAGGCACCATACATACCAGGATTGGGGGATGAGGGGTGCCATACATACCAGGATTGAGGGATGAGGGGGTCACACATACCAGGATTGGGGGATGAGGGGGCCATGCATACCAGGATGAGAGATGGGGTGCCATGCATACCAGGATTGGGGATGAGGGGAGCCATGCAAACCAGGATTGGGGATGAGGAATGTCATGCATACCAGGATTGGGGATGAGGGGTGCCATGCATACCAAAATTGGGGTTGAGGGGTGCCATGCATACCAAGATTGGGGAAGAGGGGTGCCATGCATACCAGGATTGGGGATGAGGGGTACCATGCATACCAGGATTGGGGATGATGGGTGCCATGCATACCAGGATTGGGGATGAGGAGTGCCATACATACCAGGATTGGGAATGAGGGGTGCCATGCATACCAGGATTGGGGATGAGGGGTGCCATGCATACCAGGATATGAATCTGGGGGGCCAATGCATACCAGGATTCGGATGAGGGGTCATGTATACCAGGAAAGGGCTGAGGGTGGCATGTATATCTGGATGAGGGATTGGGTGCCATGCATACCAAGATTGGGGATGAGGGGTGCCATGAATACTAGGATTGGGGATGATGGATGCCATGCATGCCAGGATTGGGGATGAGAGGTGCCATGCATACCAGGATTGGGATGAGGGGTGCCATGCATACCAGGATTGGGGATGAGTGGTGCCATGCTTACCAGGATTGGTGATGAGGGGTGCCATGCATACCAGGATTGGGGATGAGGGGTGCCATGCATACCAGGATTGTGTATTAGGGGTGACATGCATAACAGGATTTTGGATAAGGGGTACCATGCATACCAGGATAGGGATGAGGGGTACCATGCATACCAGGATAGGGCTCTGAGGGGTCCATACATGCCTAGATTCGGATGAGTGGTACCATGCATACCAGTATGAGGGGTGCCATGCATGCCAGGATTGCGAATGAGGGGTGCCTTGCATACCAGGATTGGGGATGAGGGGTGCCATGCATACCAGCATTGGGATGAGTGGTGCCATGCATACCAGGATTGGGGATGAGGGGTGCCTTGCATACCAAGATTGCGGTTGAGGGGTGCCATGCATGCCAGGATTGGGGATGAGCGGTGCCATGCATACCTGGATTGGGTATGAGGGGTGCCATGCATACCAAGATTGCGGTTGAGGGGTGCCATGCATACCAGGATTTTGGATAAGGGGTGCCATGCATACCAGGATAGGGATGAGATGTACCATGCATACCAGGATAGGGATCTGGGGGGGGCCATGCATACCAGGATTCGGATGAGGAGTACCATGTATACGAGGATGAGAGGTACCATACATACCAGAATAGGAATGAGGGAGCCATATATACCAGGATGTGGGGTGCCATGCATGCCAGGATTGGGGTTGAGGGGTGCCATGCATACCAGGATTGGGGATGATGGGTGCTATGCATACCAGGATTGGGGATGAGGAGTGCCATACATACCAGGATTGGGGATGAGGGGAGTTAGGCATACCAGGATTGGGGATGAGGAGTGCCATGCATACCAGGATTGGGGATGAGAGGTGCCATGCATACCAAGATTGGGGTTGAGGGGTGCCATGCATACCTGGATTGGAGATGAGGAGTGCCATGCATACCAGGATTGGGGATGAGGGGTGCCATGCATACCAAGATTGGGGTTGAGGGGTGCCATGCATACCAAGATTGAGGATGAGGGGTGCCAGGCATACCAGGATTGGGGATGAGGAGTGCTATGCATACTAGGATTGGGGATGATGGCTGCAATGCATACCAGGATTGGGGATGAGGAGTGCCACACATACCAGGATTGGGGATGAGGGATGCCATAAATACCAGGATTGGGGATGAGGAGTGCCATGCATACCAGGATGGGGGATGAGGGGTGCCATGCATACCAAGATTGGGGCTGAGGGGTACCATGCATACCAAGATTGGGGTTGAGGGGTGCCATGCATACCAAGATTGGGGATGAGGGGTGCCATTCATACCAGGATTGGGGATGAGGAGTGCCATGCATACCAGGATTGGGGATGATGGGTGCAATGCATGCCAGGATTGGGGATGAGGAGTGCCATACATACCAGGATTGGCGATGAGGGGTGCCATGCATACCAAGATTGGGGCTGAGGGGTACCATGCATACCAAGATTGGGGTTGACAGGTGCCATGCATACCAAGATTGGGGATGAGGGGTGCCAGGCATACCAGGATTGGTGATGAGGAGTGCCATGCATACCAGGATTGGGGATGATGGGTGCAATGCATACCAGGATTGGGGATGAGGAGTGCCATGCATACAAGGATTGAGGGATGAGGGGTGCCATGCATACCTGGATTGGGTATGAGGGGTGCCATGCATACCAAGATTGCGGTTGAGGGGTGCCATGCATACCAGGATTTTGGATAAGGGGTGCCATGCATACCAGGATAGGGATGAGATGTACCATGCATACCAGGATAGGGATCTGGGGGGGGCCATGCATACCAGGATTCGGATGAGGAGTACCATGTATACGAGGATGAGAGGTACCATACATACCAGAATAGGAATGAGGGAGCCATATATACCAGGATGTGGGGTGCCATGCATGCCAGGATTGGGGTTGAGGGGTGCCATGCATACCAGGATTGGGGATGATGGGTGCTATGCATACCAGGATTGGGGATGAGGAGTGCCATACATACCAGGATTGGGGATGAGGGGAGTTAGGCATACCAGGATTGGGGATGAGGAGTGCCATGCATACCAGGATTGGGGATGAGAGGTGCCATGCATACCAAGATTGGGGTTGAGGGGTGCCATGCATACCTGGATTGGAGATGAGGAGTGCCATGCATACCAGGATTGGGGATGAGGGGTGCCATGCATACCAAGATTGGGGTTGAGGGGTGCCATGCATACCAAGATTGAGGATGAGGGGTGCCAGGCATACCAGGATTGGGGATGAGGAGTGCTATGCATACTAGGATTGGGGATGATGGCTGCAATGCATACCAGGATTGGGGATGAGGAGTGCCACACATACCAGGATTGGGGATGAGGGATGCCATAAATACCAGGATTGGGGATGAGGAGTGCCATGCATACCAGGATGGGGGATGAGGGGTGCCATGCATACCAAGATTGGGGCTGAGGGGTACCATGCATACCAAGATTGGGGTTGAGGGGTGCCATGCATACCAAGATTGGGGATGAGGGGTGCCATTCATACCAGGATTGGGGATGAGGAGTGCCATGCATACCAGGATTGGGGATGATGGGTGCAATGCATGCCAGGATTGGGGATGAGGAGTGCCATACATACCAGGATTGGCGATGAGGGGTGCCATGCATACCAAGATTGGGGCTGAGGGGTACCATGCATACCAAGATTGGGGTTGACAGGTGCCATGCATACCAAGATTGGGGATGAGGGGTGCCAGGCATACCAGGATTGGTGATGAGGAGTGCCATGCATACCAGGATTGGGGATGATGGGTGCAATGCATACCAGGATTGGGGATGAGGAGTGCCATGCATACAAGGATTGAGGGATGAGGGGTGCCATGCATACCAGGATAGGGATGAGGGGTACCATGCATACCAGGATAGGGATATGGGGGGCCATGCATACCAGAATTCGGGTGAGTGGCCATGTATACCAGAATAGGGATAAGGGGTACCATGTATATCAGGATGAGGGATGGAGTACCATGCATACCAGGATAGGGATGAGGGGTACCATGCATACCAGGATGAGGGGTACCATACATACCAGGATAGGGATGAGGGAGCCATGCATACCAGGATGAGGGGTGCCATGCATGCCAGGATTGGGGATGAGGGGTGCTATGCATACCAGGATTGGAGATGAGGGGTGCCATGCAAACCAGGATTGGGATGAGGGGTGCCATGCATACCAGGATTGGGGATAAGCAGTGCCATGCATACCAGGATTGGGGATGAGGGGTGCCATGCGTACCAGGATTGGGGATGAGGGGTGGCATGCATACCAGGATAGGGATGAGGGGTACCATGCATACCAGTATATGGATCTGCAGGGGCCATGCATACCAGGATTTGGATGAGGAGTACAATGCATACCAGGATGAAGGGTAGCATACATACCAGGATAGGGATGAGGGAGCCATGTATACCAGGATGAGGGGTGCCATGCATGCCAGGATTGGGGATGAGGGGTGCCATGCGTACCAGGATTGGGGATGAGGGGTGCCATGCATACCAGGATTGGGATGAGGGGTGCCATGCATACCAGGATTGGGGATGAGGAGTTCCATGCATACCAGGATTAGGGATGAGGGGTGCCATGCATACCAAGATTGGGGGTGAGGGGTGCCATGCATACCAAGATTGGGGATGAGGGGTGCCATGCATACCAGGATTGGGGATGAGGGGTGCCATGCATACCAGGATTGGGGATGATGAGTGCAATGCATACCAGGATTGGGGATTAGGAGTGCCATACATACCAGGATTGGGGATGAGGGGTGCCATGCATACCAGGATTGGGGATGAGGGGTGCCATGCATACCAGGATTGGGGATGATGGGTGCCATGCATAACAGGATTCGGGATGAGGGGTGCCATGCATACCAGGATTGGGGATAAGGGGTGCCATGCATACCAGGTTTGGGTGTTAGTTGTGCCATGCATACAGGATTGGGATTGAGGGGTGTCATGCATACCAGGATTGGGGGTGAGGGGTGCCATGCATACCAGGATTGGGGCTGAGGGGTGCAATGCATACCAGGATTAGTGGTGAGGGGTGCCATGCATACCAGGATAGGGATGAGGCATGCCATGCATACCAGGATAGGGATGAGGGCAGCACATAGCAGGATGCAGGAACAGGATTGGGGAACACAAATACCAGGATGGGGGCAGCTCAAATACCAGAATGGGGGCAGCACATACTAGCATGAGAGACCATATACCAATAAAAATGCTCGCCAACCGAGCGTAGAACAGGCTCAATAGCTAGTGTACACTACCGTTCAAAAGTTTGGGGGTCACTCAGACAATTTTGTGTTTTCCATGAAAACTCATACTTTTATTTATCAAATGAGTTGCAAAATGAATTGAAAATATGGTCCAGACATTGACAAGGTTATAAATAATGATTTTTATTAGAAAGAATAATTTTCTCCTTTAAAGTTTGCTTTTGTCAAAGAATGCTCCCTTTGCAGCAATTACAGCTTTGCAGACCTCTGGCATTCTAACTGTTAATTTGCTGAGGTAATCTTGAGAAATTTCACCCCATGCTTCCTGAAGCCCCTCCCACAAGTTGGATTGGCTTGATGGGCACTTTTTGAGTTCCATACGGTCAAGCTGCTCCCACAAAAGCTCAATGGGGTTGAGATCTGGTGACTGCGCTGGCCACTCCATTACAGATAGAATACCAGCTGCCTGCTTCTTCCCTAAATAGTTAATGTATAATTTGGAGGTGTGCTTTGGGTCATTGTCTTGTTGTAGGATGAAATTGGCTCCGATCAAGCGCAGTCCACAGGGTATGGAAAGGCGTTGCAAAATGGAGTGAGAACCTTCCTTATTCAAAATCCCATTTACCTTGTACAAATCTCCTTGAAAAAATAAAAGGCCGTCCTCGATGTATGCAATTCCCCCTTTGAAGTTTTTGAAACATGTTATTCTCATGCCAATTAAGGAAAAAAGGTCACATTCAATTGCTTGGCTGTTCTTTAGCAATGCCCACACATTTCACAATGATAAATACATTAAAAGCTCTTGTCAAAGAGTTGTTTTACTGCATTGTTGTGAAACTATGCATGCACAGAGCTTTGAGCAATAATTTTTGTGCATTCCATGAGCAATAGCATGGTTGAAGATTTTTCTAGAATAGCCTTGGATGTGTTCTTCCATTTTTGACAAAGAGCATCTTCTAAATATTGTACAGTGAGAACATTTTGGACCTTCCATCAAGAAAAGATTACCTCAGAAGAACCTCGAAGAAGATGTTTGGATTTATTGATCATTTTCTTGGAAAACTCCAAATCGAAGTAAGTAGGACAAATGTAATGATTCAATGTTTGGATTTAATCTACCCTGTTTGTCCTACCTGATATGTTTGTTTTTTACTTTTTTTGTAGGTCCGGAAAATCCTTACCTGAAAGCCTTATGTGGACTCTTGGAATCCTTGGAAGATATTGTAGAATTCAGGTCATACTCCAATTGTGTGGTAAGCATTTGCTCAAGAACTCTATCACATTTTCAAAGCTTTAAATGTAGACAATATGCAATCATCATGTGTCAGAAAGCTGAGAGGCTTTACATTGAGATTGCATTTTTATTACTACAATCTAATCTGTTGTGTGTCAGTTAAAAAACAAAAGACCATCTTTGATCCAGGGAATATCCACTTTGCAGTCATAGAAATATGTTATCCTCAGGCCAATTACGGTAAGAAATACTTGTTCAACTACTTGGTTGTTTCTGTGCATTACCCACACATTTTACAATGATAAATTCAGTAAAAGCTCTGGTCAAAGATTTGTTTTTACTGCATTGTTGTGAAATCATGTGCATGCACAGAGCCTGGGGCATAAATTGTTTTGCATATTGCATGGGCCATGGAATAGTTAATTCACTTTGAGGAAGAACCGTAGAAGATTCTTCCTTCTTTGACAAACAAGCATCTTCTAAGTTTTGCATTTTGAGAACATTTTTGGACCGTCTATAAAGAATGGATTCCATTAGAAACGCCTTGAAGAACATGTGAAGCATTTGTTCATCAATTTTTGGAAAACACCTAATTAAAGTAAGTAAAACAAATTTAGTATTTCAAGTTTTGCATTCTATCTTCTCCATTGGTCCTAGCTGACATTTTTTGTTTTGTTTTGTGTAGGTCAGAAAATAATTTCTCTGGAAGCACTTTGTGGACTCTTGGAATCAGTGGAATACATTATATAATTCACGTTGTGCCCCAATTGGGAGGTAAGTATTTACTATACCATTCAATTACATGTATATAGCTATGGATGTAGATTATATGCAATCATCATATGTCAGAAAGCTGAGAGGCTTTACATTGAGATTGCATTTTTATTACTACAAGATAATCTGTTCACTTTCCTTAGTTAGAAAAATGAAAGGCCGTCCTCGATCCAGGCAATTCCCCCTTTGTAGTAATTGAAATATGTTTTTTTGGGCCAATTATGGAAAGAAGGTCATATTCAACTAGTTGGCTGTACTTGTGCAATGCCCACACATTTCACAATGATGAATAAGTAAAAATTCTTGTCAAAGAGTTGTTTTACTGCATTGTTGTGAAACTATGCATGCACAGAGATCTGAGCAATATTTTTTGTGCATTCCATGAGCAATAGCATGGTAAATGATTTTTCTAGAAGAACCTTGGATGTGTTCTTCCATTTTTGACAAAGGGGACATCTTTTAAATGTTGGACTGTGAGAACATTTTGGACCTTCCATCAAGAAAAGATTACCTCAGAAGGACCTAGAAGAAGATGTGTGGATTTGTTGATAATTTTCTAGGAACACTCCAAATCAAAGTAAGTAGGACAAATGTAATAATTCAGAGCTTAGATTTAATCTACCCTGTTTGTCCTACCTGATATATATTTTTCTTACTTTTTATGTAGGTCCGGAAATTCCTTACCTGAAAGCCTTATGTGGACTCTTGGAATCCTTGGAAGATATTGTAGAATTCAGATCATACTCCAAATGTGTGGTAAGCATTTGTGGCACCCCTGAGGGTTCAGTCGCCACAGAGGTACTTCACCTCACCCAGAGGTGTGGTGTCTCCTTCTCTCAGGTAAGAAGGGAGTGCTGCTCGGAACCCCAACACCTGCATCCAACACTACACTGCTGTAGGCCAGCAGGAAGGGCAAGACGCAATTTATGTTTCTGCTGAGCTCTGACCCTGGCTGGAGTGGGGGGAACCCAGAGGTAGGGGGAACCAGTAGTGGGTGTGGGTGGAGGAAGTAGTTAGGGGGAGCACTTTGGTAGGAGTATAAATAGGGAAGCCATTTTAGGGTGGCAGATCAGTCAGACTAGTAGTTGGAGAACAGTCTGGAAGCAGAGTCTCAGTAGGAGCTCTGCTCCACAACTTGGGCCTAGTGTCAGAGGCCCAGGAGGGGAGCAGGGAGTAGGATCCGTTCTAAGAAGGGATCCTAGGGGGGGTACGGCGAGTGCAGGAAGGCACCTGTATGCCCCGCATCTCTCAGAAGACAGAGGGATCGTAGGCCGCAGGAAGGGGACCGGCCCCTGGCCCAGTTGTGTACTTCAAGTCCCGGCTGGAAGAACCGGAGGCTCCTGGCTTATATAGTCAGTTGCCGAAGCCTCATTCTAATCCCCGTGAGGGTCAAGCAGGTCTGTGAACTCTGACGGACAGTAGGGACTTCAGAGCACCCGAGCAGGATTGAGAGTGGGAAGCGCATGGCAAGAGAGAGAAAGACCCAGCGTGAAGACGGTCTAGATAGGAACACAAGAAAGTGGGGTTCTGCCAGGTATTCCTGATCTACCTGAGGAAGTGCTGAACCCCTGCCTGGTGAATGCAGCGCGACATGTAAGGCTAGCACCTGTACAGTGCACCAGTGGAACTGTCATAATAATTGTCAGTAAAAACTCGGATGACTGCACCGCACTGCCTTCATCCATTCTTTAATCTGTGCCATCGTTCCCTCTCTGCACTACAACGCCCAGCACAACCACCATCCATTACACCATACACTGCCCTGGAGCTAGCTCTACCTGTGGAGAGCCACACCATCCCTGCTGCCGTAACACAAGCTCCAGAGGACTGCTCCCCAGCGGCGGTCCCCTTTAGCCGCAATCCACAGGTGGCTTCATGAACAATCCCAAAAATCCCATATTAAAGTACCCCCCTTGTGCACTGACCGCCCTGGGTCACGGACCGGGCCAGCCACCGTGATACTCCCCTACCGGCATACACAAAGGCCCGGCTGCAGAGTAACCCACGGCCCTGGGGGCGCGTCACATTTGCTCAAGAACTCTATCACATTTTCAAAGCTTTAAATGTAGACAATATGCAATCATCATGTGTCAGAAAGCTGAGAGGCTTTACATTGAGATTGCATTTTCATTACTACAATCTAATCTGTTGTGTTTCAGTTTAAAAACAAAAGACCATCCTTGATCCAGGCAATATCCTCTTTGCAGTAGTAGAAATATGTTTTCCTCAGGCCAATTACGGTAAGAAATACTTGTTCAACTACTTGGTTGTTTCTGTGCATTACCCAAACATTTTACAATGATAAATACAGTAAAAGCTCTTGTCAAAGATTTGATTTTACTGCATTGTTGTGAAATCATGTGCATGCACAAAGCCTGGGGCGTAAATTGTTTTGCTTATTGCATGGGCCATGGAAAGGTTGATGCACTTTGAGGAAGAACCGTAGAAAGATTCTCACTTCCTTGACAAACAAGCATCTTCTAAGTGTTACATTTTGAGGACGTTTTTGGACCTTCAATCAAGAATGGATTGCATTAGAAACTCCTTGAAGAACATGTGAAGCGTTTGTTCATCAATTTTTGGAAAACACCTAATCAAAGTAAGTAAAACAAATTTAGTATTTCAATTTTTGCATTCTATCTTCTCCATTGGTCCTAGCTGACATTTTTTGTTTTGCTTTGTGTAGGTCAGAAATTAATTTCGCTGGAAGCACTTTGTGGACTCTTGGAATCAATGGAATACATTATAGAATTCATGTTGTGCCCCAATTGGGAGGTAAGTATTTACTACACCATTCAATTACATGTATATAGCTATGAATGTAGATTAAATGCAATCATCATATGTCAGAAAGCTGAGAGGCTTTACATTGAGATTGCATTTTTATTACTGCAAGCTAATCTGTTTGCTTTCCTTAGTTAGAAAAATGAAAGGCCATCCTTCATCCAGGCAATTCCCTCTTTGTAGTAATTGAAATATGTTTTTTGTGCCAATTATGGAAAGAAGGTCATGTTCAACTACTTGTCTGTACTTGTGCAATGCCCACACATTCCACAATGATGAATAAGTAAAAACTCTTGTGAAAGAGTTGTTTTACTGCATTGTTGTGAAACTATGCATGCACAGAGCTCTGAGCAATAATTTTTGTGCATTCCATGAGCAATAGCATGGTAGATGATTTTTCTAGAAGAACCTTGGATGTGTTCTTCCATTTTTGACAAAGGGGCCATCTTTTGAATGTTGGACTGTGAGAACATTTTGGACCTTCCATCAAGAAAAGATTACCTCAGAAGGACGTAGAAGATGTGTGGATTTATTGATAATTTTCTTGGAAAACTCCAAATCAAAGTATGTAGGACAAATGTAATAATTCAATGCTTAGATTTAATCTACCCTGTTTGTTCTATCTGATATGTTTGTTTTTTACTTTTTTTGTAGGTCAGGAAAATCCTTACCTGAAAGCCTTATGTGGACTCTTGCAATCCTTGGAAGATATTATACAATTCAGGTCATACTCCAATTGTGTGGTAAGCATTTGCTCAAGAACTCTATCACATTTTCAAAGCTTTAAATGTAGACAATATGCAATCATCATGTGTCAGAAAGCTGAGAGGCTTTTACATTGAGGTTGCATTTTTATTACTACAATCTAATCTGTTGTGTTTCATTTAAAAAACAAAAGACCATCCTTGATCCAGGCAATATCCTCTTTGCAGTCGTAGAAATATATTATCTTCACTCCAATTACGGTAAGAAATACTTGTTCAACTACTTGGTTGTTTCTGTGCATTACCCACACATTTTACAATGATAAATACAGTAAAAGCTCTTGTCAATGATTTGTTTTTACTGCATTGTTGTGAAATCATGTGCATGCACAGAGCCTGGGGCGTAAATTGTTTTGCTTATTGCATGGGCCATGGAATGGTTGAAGCACTTTGAGGAAGAACCGTAGAAACATTCTTACTTCCTTGACAAACAAGCATCTTCTAAGTGTTACATTTTGAGGACATTTTTGAACCTTCTATCAAGAATGGATTCCATTAGAAACTCCTTGAAGAACATGTGAAGCGTTTGTTCATCAATTTTTGGAAAACACCTAATCAAAGTAAGTAAAACAAATTTAGTATTTCAATTTTTGCATTCTATCCTCTCCATTGGTCCTAGCTGACATTTTTTGTTTTGTTTTGTGTAGGTCAGAAAATAATTTCTCTGGAATCAGTTTGTGGACTCTTGGAATCAGGGCCGGCTCCAGGTTTTTCTGGGCCCCGGGCGAAAGAGTCTCTGTGGGCCCCTTTAATACATACCACGATTCATGATGCACAGATACCGCAGAGGAATATATATAAATATAGTACAATGCAAAGATTTCACTTCTTACATTACATGAGCGATATCTATTGTAAATTCCACAATAGCTCAGAAACCAGCGAATCGCTCCACACAGAATACTTGCCCCCATATAAGGCCCCATATGGAATACTGGCCCCCATATTTGGCCCCATATGGAATACTGGCCCCCATATAAGGCCCCATATGGAATACTGGCCCCCATATAAGGCCCCATACGGAATACTGGCCCCCATATAAGGCCTCATACGGAATACTGGCCCCCCTATAAGGCTCCATACGGAATACTTGGCCCCCATATAAGGCTCCATACGGAATACTTGGCCCCTATATAAGGCACCATACAGAATACAGGCCTCCTGTCATGGGTGTGTCACCACGAAGATCGTCGCGACTACGCAGCCTGACTTCTCGCAGCTGAGATTTTGGTGCTTTGTGTTTTTTGGTTGTGAGGGAGTTAATTTTCTCTCTCTGTGCTTGAAGAGGCTCAGCCTCGCCCAGCTGCAGTTAATGCTGCAGTATTGGGATTCCTTCAAATACCTGCTGGTCTGATAGGGAAGTTGTCGGTGAAAGCATTTCTTGCAGACCTTCAGAGTGGATCGTTGTTTGGTGGAGTTCGGAGCGAGGAGTATGCGGTGTGGTTTGTTCCCTTCCTCCCTTTATCATTTATCTCCTAACCTGTTGTTGTTCCCTCTGTAATTGTGGTGTTAGTTTTTGTATGCAAGGTGGTTTTTGGTTTTCCCCTTGTACTGTATCGTTTGTCTAGTACTGTGTTTTGGGCATTTTCTATCCTGTTCCCCATTGTTGTGATCGGGGTCCTTCTCAGGACTAGATTACTTAGGTTCAGGGATATTCAGGAGTTTAGGGTTACGCTGGCGGCCTGTACCTCTGTACCATTAACAGTACCTCCAGGTTGAGGGATTAGTCAGGGCTCCCGTCTAGGGTCAGCTCAGGCCCCTGACCCCCCTGTACGCTGAGACAGCGTGACATTTTCACCGACCGACAAAAAAATAAATAAATAAATAATTTTTTTTTCCAACCACCATGGATCCAGTAGCCAGTCTAGCTCGGCAGTTGCAGAGTTTGTCCATGGAGTTGGCGGACGTTAAGTCCAAGGTTTTGTGTCCTCTGGAGCAAGCCAGACCATAACCTAAAGTAGCTCTCCCTGACAGGTTCACTGGGGGGCGGGATAAGTTTTTTGTTTTCCGGGAGGCATGCAAGTTGTACTTTCAGCTGCGGCCTCGGTCATCGGTGAGTGAGGAGCAAAGGGTGGGAATTGTCATCTTGCTCCTACAAGGGGACCCACAATCTTGGGCGTTCTCTATTCCCCCGGGCTCCCCGGCTCTCCAGTCAGTGGATAGGTTTTTCGCTGCTCTGGGACTCGTATATGATGACCCAGATCGGATCTCCCTTGCTGAATCTAAGTTACGTAGGATCCACCAGGGAGATCGTCCGGCGGAGGAATTCTGTTCGGAGTTCCGTAGGTGGGCCACGGACACCCAGTGGAATGACCCGGCTCTTAGGAGCCAGTTTTGTCAAGGGTTATCTGACAAATTAAAGGATGTGTTGGCACAGTATGACCCTCCCGCCTCACTGGAAGCCGCTATGGCTCTTGCTATTCGCACTGACAGACGGCTTCGGGAGAGGTGCGGGATAACTCCGCCCCCTGGGATGACTCCACCTCCTACAAGGTCTCCTCATATGGAGGTTCCCCTGGTCAGTCCAGAGGAGCCTATGCAGTTAGGAGGGACATCTTTCCGGGGGAGGGGACCGGCGGTGCACCACAAGACTGGAAGGTGCTTCTTCTGCGGGAGAAAGGGACATTTTATTGGGGGGTGTCCATCCCGTCCTTTGCAGAATAAAGAGTCGTCGGAAAACTATTGATCCCAGGTTGTGTGGTGGACGGCAATCTGGGAGTAGGTATTTCGTCCCTAGGTTCGTCTCAGTTTCTCGTACCGGGGGAGGTGGTGGTGGGTACGAGAACTGAGAGGATATCTGTTCTTCTAGATAGTGGGGCCGGGGCTAATCTGGTGGACGCTCGGTTTGCCCGGGTTCAAGGTATGCTATTGAATATGTTGGCTAAACCCATCCCCATATTTTCGATCGACGCCAGGCCTCTCGGTCAGGGAAGTTTTTTGCAAGTGGTGCATAACGTACATCTTCAAGTGGGGGCGATACATAAAGAACTGTTGTCTTGTTACGTGTTGGAGGGTCTTCCCACTCCTATTGTGTTGGGCCTTCCTTGGTTAATTAAGCATAATCCGGTTATTAATTGGCAATCCAGGGAGATAAGCCAATGGAGTGAATTCTGTAATAAAAACTGCATGAATACGGTGATCGGTGCTGTCACTCCTAGGGTCTTACCTCCATTTCTGGCGGACTTTGAGGATGTATTCTCGGAGAAAGGGTGTCAGGAACTACCTCCTCATCGCGTGTATGGCTGTTCTGTAAAATTGCTCCCTGGGGCCAAGTTACCTAAATCTAGGTTGTATAACCTATCTGGTCCGGAGAGGCAGGCCATGAAGGATTATATTTCTGAGAGTCTGGCTAAGGGGCATATTAGACCTTCATCTTCCCCGGTGGCCGCGGGGTTCTTCTTTGTGAAGAAGAAAGATGGAGGCCTACGCCCTTGCCTGGATTTCCGTGAACTTAATCGGATTACGGTCCGAGATCCGTATCCACTCCCACTTATCCCCGATCTCTTTAATCAGATCGTGGGCGCCAAATGGTTCTCTAAGTTGGATCTCAGGGGGGCGTACAATCTGATTAGGATAAAGGAGGGGGATGAGTGGAAGACGGCGTTTAACACTCCGGAGGGGCATTATGAGAACCTTGTCATGCCATTCGGTCTGACTAATGCCCCGGCGGTGTTCCAACACTTTGTTAATGACATTTTTCGCCGCCTGGTGGGTCAGTTTGTAGTCATATATCTGGATGACATCTTAATTTACTCGCCTGATCTTGTGTCTCATCAGGAGCATGTTAGGCAGGTGTTACAGATCTTGCGGGATAATAAACTGTACGCCAAATGGGAGAAGTGTGTGTTCCCCGTACAGGAACTCCAGTTTTTAGGTTTCGTGGTGTCAGCGTCCGGTTTTCGTATGGACCCAGGGAAAGTGCGGGCAGTTCTTGAGTGGGATCTGCCAGAGAATCTTAAGGCACTAAAACGTTTCCTGGGGTTTGCTAATTATTACCGGAAATTCATTCGTAATTTCTCATCCATGGTTAAACCTCTCACAGACATGACAAAAAAGGGGACGGATTTTTCTAGGTGGTCTGACAAGGCTTGTCAAGCATTCTCCTCCTTGAAAAAATGTTTTGCCTCAGCACCCATACTCATTCAACCTGATGCGTCACAGTCGTTCATTGTAGAGGTAGACGCTTCTGAGGTAGGGGTGGGAGCAGTTTTGTCACAAGGTTCGTAGCCTGGTAAGTGGCGTCCGTGCGCTTTTTTCTCCAAAAAATTGTCGTCCGCTGAGAGGAATTACGATGTCGGCAATAGGGAACTCTTGGCTATTAAGTTAGCTTTTGAGGAGTGGCGCCATTTTTTGGAGGGGGCAGTCTATCCGGTCACCGTCATCACTGATCACAAGAACCTGCTTTATCTGGAGTCCGCAAAACATTTGAATCCCAGACAAGCCAGGTGGTCGTTGTTTTTTACCAGGTTTAATTTTGTCGTTACATATCGTCCTGGGTCAAAAAATGTGAAGGCGGATGCCTTATCTCGTAGTTTCCCTGGGGCCGGGAATACGGATGATCCGGTTCCTATCCTTCAAGAGGGGGTGGTGGTGTCGGCAGTATGCTCTGAGCTTGAGGAGGAGGTATTGGAGGCTCAGGGAGACGCCCCTGTTGGACCTCCAGGGAGACTGTTTGTTCCAGATCAGCTACGACAAAAGGTGATCGAGGCACACCATAACTCAGCTTTGGCAGGACACCCAGGGAGTAAAGCAACTGTGGATCTCCTCTCGCGTCGGTTTTGGTGGCCTAACTTACATAAGGAGGTGGTAACTTTTGTTGTGTCCTGTGGGGTTTGTGCGCGCTCTAAGACCCCACATACCCGTCCGTCTGGGGCCCTCTTACCTTTGAAGATCCCGGAGCGTCCTTGGACTCATCTGTCTATGGACTTTATTACGGACCTCCCGCCGTCCTCGGGTAAAACGGTCATACTCGTTGTAGTAGACAGGTTCAGCAAGATGGCACATTTTATCGCTTTTCCTGCTCTTCCTAATGCTAAAACTCTTGCGCAGGTGTTCATTGGAGAGATTGTGAGGCTTCACGGGGTACCCTCCGATGTGGTGTCGGATCAGGGGTCTCAGATTGTGTCCAAATTCTGGAAGGCTTTTTGTACTCGGCGGGGGATGCATTTATCGTTCTCATCGGCTTTTCATCCTCAGACCAATGGTCAGACGGAACGTCTGAACCAGAGTTTGGAGACATATCTCTGGTGTTTTGTGTCAGAGAACCAGGAGGACTGGGCTTCTTTCTTACCTCTGGCGGAGTTTGCTCTTAATAATAGGCGGAGCGAATCCACTGGTAAGTCCCCGTTTTTTGGGGCATATGGTTTTCATCCCCAGTTTTGTACTTTCAGTAGAGGGGGCTCTTCGGGGGTTCCTGAGGAGGAACGATTTTCGTCATCACTCGCTTCAGTATGGAGAGGGGTACTGAATAATCTGAGTACTATGGGGAACCGATACAAACGTATGGCTGATAGGAGGAGAGTGTCTGGTCCGGACCTAAGTGTGAACGATCGGGTATGGTTGTCTACCAAGAATATAAAACTCAAGGTTCCCTCCTGGAAACTGGGTCCCAGGTTCATCGGGCCGTACAGGATCAGTTCTATAATTAATCCGGTGGCATTCCGTCTTGACCTCCCCCCTACGTTTAAAATTCATAACGTGTTCCTCAGATCTTTGCTTAAGAGGTATGTGGCGCCAATGATACCGTCACCTTTACCTCCTCCTCCAGTGGTGGTCAATGGAAATTTGGAGTTTCAGGTATCGAAAGTCATCGATTCATGTTTTAGTCGCCGGTCCCTTCAGTACCTGGTTCATTGGAAAGGGTATGGTCCTGAGGAGAGAATGTGGGTTCCTGCGTCAAATATTAACGCAGACCGGTTAATTCGGGCCTTCCACACGACTCACCCGGATAAACCAGGCCCTGAGGGTCCGGAGGCCCCTCGTAGAAGGGGGGGTACTGTCATGGGTGTGTCGCCACGAAGATCGTCGCGACTACACAGCCTGACTTCTCGCAGCTGAGTTTTTGGTGCTTTGTGTTTTTTGGTTGTGAGGGAGTTAATTCTCTCTCTCTGTGCTTGAAGAGGCTCAGCCTCGCCCAGCTGCAGTTAATGCTGCAGTATTGGGATTCCTTCAAATACCTGCTGGTCTGATGGGGAAGTTGTCGGTGAAAGCATTTCTTGCAGACCTTCAGAGTGGATCGTTGTTTGGTGGAGTTCGGAGCGAGGAGTATGCGGTGTGGTTTGTTCCCTTCCTCCCTTTATCATTTATCTCCTAACCTGTTGTTGTTCCCACTGTAATTGTGGTGTTAGTTTTTGTATGCAAGGTGGTTTTTGGTTTTCCCCTTGTACTGTCTCGTTTGTCTAGTACTGTGTTTTGGGCATTTTCTATCCTGTTCCCCATTGTTGTGATCGGGGTCCTTCTCAGGACTAGATTACTTAGGTTCAGGGATATTCAGGAGTTTAGGGTTACGCTGGCGGCCTGGACCTCTGTACCATTAACAGTACCTCCAGGTTGAGGGATTAGTCAGGGCCCCCGTCTAGGGTCAGCTCAGGCCTCTGACCCCCCTGTACGCTGAGACAGCGTGACACCTCCATATAAGGCTCCATATGGAATACTGGCCCCCATATAAGGCTCCATACAGAATACTGGCCCCCATATAACGCTCCATACAGGATACTGGCCCCCATATAACGCTCCATACAGGATACTGGTCCCCTTATAAAGCTCCATACAGGATACTGGCCCCCATATAGCGCTCCATACAGGATACTGGTCCCCTTATAACGCTCCATACAGGATACTGGCCCCTATATAATGCTGCATGCAGGCTGTTACCCCCCACATAATGCCCCATACAGGCTGTCCCCCCCTTATAATGCTCCATGCACGCTGTTACCCCCAACATAATGCCCCATACAAGCTGCCCCCCCCTTATAATGCTCCATTCAGGCTGTTCCCCCCATATAATTCACTATGCAGGCTATCCCCCCCTTACAATGCCCCATGCAGGCTGTTCCCCACCTTATAATGCCCCATGCAGGCTGTCACCCCTCCTCTTTATAATGCCCCATGCAGGATGTACCCCCCTCTTTATAAGGCCCCATGCAGGATGTCACCCCCCCTCTTTATAATGCCCCATGCAGGATGTCACCCCCTCTCTTTATAATGCTCCATGCAGGATGTCACCCCCTCTCTTTATAATGCCCCATGCAGGATGTCACCCCCATCTATTTATAATGCCCCATGCAGGATGTACCCAGCCCTCTTTGTAAGGCCTCATGCATGATGTCACCCCCTCTCTCTATAATGCCCCATGCAGGATGTCACACCCCCTCTCTTTATAATGCCCCATGCAGGATGTCACCCCCCCTCTCTTTATAATGCCCCATGCAGGATGTCACCCCCCCTCTCTTTATAATGCCCCATGCAGGATGTACCCCCCCTCTTTATAAGGCCCCATGCAGGCTGTCACCCCCTCTCTCTATAATGCCCCATGCAGGTTGTCACCCCCTCTCTCTATAATGCCCCATGCAGAATGTCACCCCCCCTCTCTTTATAATGCCCCATGCAGGATGTCACCCCCCCTCTCTTTATAATGTCCCATGCAGGATGTCACCCCCTCTCTTTATAATGCTCCATGCAGGATGTCACCCCCCCTCTCTTTATAATGCTCCATGAAAGATGTCACCCCCCCATATTATGCCTCATGCAGGATGTCACCCCCCCCCCATATTAGGCCCCATGCCTCCATACATAAAAAAAAAAAAAAAAAAATCAAATGCTCACCTCCCTCCTTCTCACCTGCTGCCCGCTGCTCGGGTCTGGACTCCAGCGTTGCCGGCGTCGTCCCTGTGATGGCTCAGGGGAGCGTGCGGTGGAAAGACGTTACCACGCCCTCTGACCTGAGACGTCACAGGGAGCGCAGAGCAGGAAGACAGTGGATCTGCGGAGGCACGGGGAGAGGCCGGGGCCCTGAGCAAGTGGCGGAGAAGGGCGGGCGCTGACACCGCTCTCCTCCGCCCATAGCCCAGCGGGGTGCGCGACCGCCAGTGGGCCCCCCTGCCTGCTCAGGGCCCCGGCACTTGCCCGGGTGTGCCGGGTGCTGACGCCGGCCCTGCTTGGAATCCATGGAATACATTATAAAATTTGCGTTGTGCCCCAATTGGGAGGTAAGTATTTACTACACCATTCAATTACATGTATATAGCTATGGATGCAGATTATATGCAATCATCATATGTCAGAAAGCTGAGAGGCTTTACATTGAGATTGCATTTTTATTACTGCAAGCTAATCTGTTTACTTTCCTTCGTTTGAAAAATGAAAGGCCGTCCTCGATCCAGGAAATCCCCCTTTGTAGTAATTGAAATATGTTTTTTGGGCCAATTATGGAAAGGAGGTCATGTTCAACTACTTGGCTGTACTTGTGCAATGCCCACACATTTCACAATGATGAATAAGTAAAAACTCTTGTCAAAGAGTTGTTTTACTGCATTGTTGTGAAACTATGCATGCAGAGAGCTCTGAGCAATAATTTTTGTGCATTCCATGAGCAATAGCATGGTAGATGATTTTTCTAGAAGAACCTTGGATGTGTTCTTCCATTTTTGACAAAGGGGACAGCTTTTAAATGTTGGACTGGGAGAACGTTTTGGACTTTCCATAAAGAAAAGATTACCTTAGAACAGGGGTCTCAAACACGCGGCCCGCGGGCCGCATGCGGCCCCTGAGGCTGCTTTATGCGGCCCGCAGGCACAGACCCCTTGACGATCCCGACCTGGTCCAGGAGGAGCCGCGGACAGCAGCGCTGAATTGCCACACAGAGACTGTTTCCCAGCACTGCATTTCCAATGCCAGCCGCTGGCCAATCAGAGGCCAGCAGCTGATATCTGCGTGTCGGCGCAGCGAGTATGACGTCATTGCCATAAGCAGATGTCAGCTGCTGGCCTCTGATTGGCCGGCGGCTGACATTGAAAATGCTGTGCTGGGAGACAGTCTCTGTGCGGCAATGCAGCGCTGCTGTCGGCGGCTCTTCCTGGACCAGGTCGGGATCGTCAAGGGGTTGGACTCTGTGGTGCCTGCGGGCCACATCTGCAGGAAGGCCGCCGAGGGAACGGAGGACAGGTGAGAATCATCTTTTTTTTTTTCTATTTTATGTGTGTGAAGAACAGCACAGGGGGCACAGAGCCACAACATGGGGACCGGGATGGGGCACAGAGCCACAAGAGGGGACCTGGATGGGGCACATAGCCACAAGAGGGGACCTGGATGGGGCACATAGCCACAGGATGGGGACCTGGATGGGGCACAGAGCCTCAAGATGTGGACCTGGATGGGGCACATAGCCTCAAGATGTGGACCTGGATGGGGCACATAGCCACAAGATGGGGACCTGGATGGGACACAGAGCCACAAGATGGGGACCAGAGCCACAACATGGGGACCTGGATGGGGCACATAGCCACAAGATGGGGACCTGGATGGGGCACATAGCCACAGGATGGGGACCTGGATGGGGCACATAGCCCCAAGATGGGGACCTGGATGAGGCACATTAGTACAAGATGGGCGCCAGGATGGGGAACGTTGCCACAGGATGGGGACCTGGATGGGGCACATAGCCACAAGAGGGGACCTGGATGGGGCACATAGCCACAAGAGGGGACCTGGATGGGGCACATAGCCACAGGATGGGGACCTGGATGAGGCACAGAGCCTCAAGATGTGGACCTGGATGGGGCACATAGCCACAAGATGGGGACCTGGATGGGGCACAGAGCCACAAGATGGGGACCTGGATGGGGCACATAGCCACAAGATGGGGACCTGGATGGGGCACATAGCCACAAGATGGGCGCCAGGATGGGGAACGTTGCCACAGGATGGGGACCTGGATGGGGCACATAGCCACAAGATGGGGACCTGGATGGGGCACAGAGCCACAAGATGGGGACCTGGATGGGGCACAGAGCCACAAGATGGGGACCAGAGCCACAAGATGGGGACCTGGATGGGGAACATTGCCACAGGATGGGGACCTGGATGGGGCACATAGCCACAGGATGGGGACCTGGATGGGGCACATTAGTACAAGATGGGGACTTGGATGGGGAACATTACTACAAGATGTTTTCCATTATTACTATATGATGCTAATTGTAAGACAATATTACTGTATGTGGCCAATTGGGGGAAATAAAATTGTAAAAAAAATAAAAAATAAAATAAAGCATGAAAAATTATTGGGCACTAAAAATGCTGTTTTATATGTAAACTAAAGTAAACACAAAAAAGTGCACGTTTATTATCGCCACATCCATAAAGACCCAAGCCATAAAAAAATAAACACGGCAAAAATGTTCAAAAGGTGTATACAAAAAAATGGTATCACTAAAAATGTTACATTGAACAAAGAATGCGGCCCCCCAAATTCAAATTTTTTCCATGTGCGGCCCATATACCCAGCCAAGTTTGAGACCCCTGCCTTAGAAGGACCTAGAAGAAGATGTGTGGATTTATTGATCATTTTCTTGGAAAACTCCAAATCAAAGTAAGTAGGACAAATGTAATAATTCAATGCTTAGATTTAATCTACCCTGTTTGTCCTACCTGATATGTTTGTTTTTTACTTTTTTTGTAGGTCAGGAAAATCCTTACCTGAAAGCCTTATGTGGACTCTTGGAATCCTTGGAAGATATTGTAGAATTCAGGTCATACTCCAATTGTGTGGTAAGCATTTGCTCAAGAACTCTATCACATTTTCAAAGCTTTAAATGTAGACAATATGCAATCATCATGTGTCAGAAAGCTGAGAGGCTGTACATTGAGATTGCATTTTTATTACTACAATCTATTCTGTTGTGTTTCAGTTAAAAAACAAAAGACCATCCTTGTTCCAGGCAATATCCTCTTTGCAGTCGTAGAAATATGTTCTCCTCAGGCCAATTACGATAAGAAATACTTGTTCAACTACTTGGTTGTTTCTGTGCATTACCCACACATTTTACAATGATAAATACAGTAAAAGCTCTTGTCAAAGATTTGCTTTTACTGCATTGTTGTGAAATCATGTGCATGCACAGAGCCTGGGGCGTAAATTGTTTTGCGTATTGCATGGGCCATGGAATGGTTGAAGTACTTTGAGGAAGAACCGTAGAAAGATTCTTACTTCCTTGACAAGCAAGCATCTTCTAAGTGTTACATTTTGAGAACATTTTTGGACCTTCTATCAAGAATGGATTGCATTAGAAACTCCTTGAAGAACATGTGAAGCGTTTGTTCATCAATTTTTGGAAAACACCTAATCAAAGTAAGTAAAACAAATTTAGTAGTTCAATTTTTGCATTCTATCTTCTCCCTTGGTCCTAGCTGACACTTTTTGTTTTGTTTTGTGTAGGTCAGAAAATAATTTCTCTGGAAGCACTTTGTGGACTCTTGGAATCAATAGAATACATTAGAGAATTCACGTTGTGCCCCAATTGGGAGGTAAGTATTTACTACACCATTCAATTACATGTATATAGCTATGGATGTAGATTATATGCAATCATCATATGTCAGAAAGCTGAGAGGCTTTACATTGAGATTGCATTTTTATTACTACAAACTAATCTGTTTACTTTCCTTAGTTAGAAAAATGAAAGGCCGTCCTCGATCCAGGCAATTCCCCCTTTGTAGTAATTGAAATATGTTTTTTGGGCCAATTATGGAAAGAAGGTCATGTTCAACTACTTTGCGGTTGTTTCGCTCACGCCCGGACTGACTGGCATGAGCATGGTTAGTGGTCCCACTGGGCCAAGAACCGAGGAGTGCCTGGAGGGGTGTGACTAGGGGCCTCGCCAGATTCGATCACGAACACACGGCAGCTTAATCAACTCCGTGGTCCGAGGAGGGACGTCGAAGGTGGCTCAGGTGCTACTCCAGGTCGACCCCGGTCACAGCTGTTGACCCACATCGGGGAATGCAGGAACGGGCAGGCTCGGCTGGTATGCAGACTGGCGGGTACAGGCAGGTAGGAAAACAGGCTGGATAGGGACCAATACAGACTGGGATAGCGGAGCAGAGCTGCAGGTGCGGACGACAAGCGGTGCAGAGCGGAGCAGAGCCGCAGATGCAGAGGACGAAGCGGAGCAGAGTCACAGGTGCGGAGGACAAGCGGAGCAAAGCCGCAGGTGCAGAGGACTAGCAGAGCGGAGCAGAGCCGCAGGTGCGGAGGACAAGCGGAGCAGAGCCGCAGGTGCGGAGGACAAGAGAAGCAGAGACGCAAGTGCAGAGGACAAGCGGAGCAGAGCCACAGGTGTGGAGGACAAGCAGAGCAGAGCCACAAGCGCGGAGGACAAATGGTGCAGAGCGGAGCAGAGCACACCCGCATGTGCTGAGGACAAGCAGAGCAGAGCGAAGCAGAAACGCAGGTGCGGAGGACAAGTGGAGCAGAGCCACAAGTGCGGAGGACAAGCGGAGCAAAGCAGAGCCGCTGGTGCGCAGGACAGATGGAGCAGAGCAGAGGGGAGCAGAGCCGCAGGCACAGAGGACAAGCGCAGCAGAGCCGCAGGTGCGGAGCACAAACGGAGAAGAGCTGAGCGGAGCAGAGCCGCAGGTGCGGAGGACAGATGGAGCAAAGCAAAGCAGAGCAGAGCAGAGCCGGAGGTGCGTAGGACAAGCGGAGCAGAGCAGAGCAAAGCGAAGACATAGGTGCGAAGGACAAGCGGAGCAGAGCAGAGTGAAGCAAAGCCGCAGGTGCGGAGTACAAGCGGAGCCGTAGGTGCGGAGAACAAGCGGAGCAGAGCAGAGCTGCAGTTGCAAAGGACAAGCGGAGCAGAGCATAACGGAGCAGAGCCGTAGGTGCGGAGGACAGACAGAGCAGAGCAGAGCAGAGCGAAGCAGAGACGTAGGTGCGGAGAACAAGCGGAGCAGAGCCGCAGGTGCAGAGGACAAGTGGAGCAGAACAGAACGGAGTCGCAGGTGCGGAGGACAAGCAGAGCAGAGCGGAGCCGCAGGTTCGGAGGACGAGCAGAGTGGAGCCGCAGGTGCGGAGGACAAGTGGAGCAGAGAGGAGCCGCAGGTGCAGAAGACAAGCAGAGCAGAGCAGAGCAGAACGGAGCCGTATGTGCAGAGGACAAGCAGAGCGGAGCCGCAGGTGCGGAGAACAAGCGGAGCAGAGCAGAGCAGCAGGTGTGGAGGACAAGCGGAGCAGAGCAGAACGGAGCAGAGCCGCAGGTGCGGAGGACAGACGGAGCACAGTGGAGCAGAGCCGCAGGTGCAGAGAACAAGCAAAGCAGAATGGAGCCGCAGTTGCAGAGAACAAGCGAAGCAGAGCAGAGCTGCAGGTACGGAGGACAAGAGGAGAGGAGCAGAGCCGCAGGGGCGGAGGACAGACAGAGCAGAGCAGAGCCGCAGGTGCGGAGAACAAGCGGAGCAGAGCAGAGCGAAGCAGAGACATAGGTGCGGAAGACAAGCGGAGCAGAGCAGAGCGGAGCAGAGCCGCAGGTGCGGAGAACAAGCGGAGCAGAGTCGCAGGTGCAGAGGACAAGCGGGACAAAGCAAAGCGGAGGAGAGCCGCAGGTGCAGAGGACAAGTGGAGCAGAGCAGAACGGAGTTGCAGGTGCAGAGGACAAGCAGAGCGGAGCCGCAGGTGCGGAGGACAAGTGGAGCAGAGCGGAGCCGCAGGTGCGGAGGACAAGCAGAGCAGAGCAGAACGGAGCCGCATGTGCGGAGGACAAGCAGAGCAGAGTGGAGCCGCAGGTGCGGAGAACAAGCAGAGCAGAGCCGCAGATGTGGAGGACAAGCGGAGTAGAGCAGAGCGGAGCAGAGCCACAGGTGCAGAGGACAGACGGAGCAGAGCCGCAGGTGCAGAGAACAAGCGAAGCAGAACGGAGCCGCAGGTACGGAGAGCAAGAGGAGCAGAGCAGAGCTGCAGGTACGGAGAGCAAGAGGAGCAGAGCAGAGCCGCAGGTGCGGAGGACAGGCGGAGCAGAGCAGAGCAGAGCCGCAGGTGCGGAGAACAAGCGGAGCAGAGCAGAGCGAAGCAGAGACGTAGGTGCGGAGGACAAGCGGAGCAGAGCAGAGCGGAGCAGAGCCGCAGGTGTGGAGGACAAGCGGAGCAGAGCAGAGCCGCAGGTGCAGAGGACTAGCGGAGCAAAGCAAAGATGAGCAGAGCCGCAGGTGCAGAGGACAAGCGGAGCGGAGCAGAGCAGAACAGAGCCGCAGGTGCGGAGGACAAGCGGAGCAGAGCGGAGCAGAGCCGCAGGTGCAGAGGACTAGCGGAGCAGAGCAGAGCGGAGCAGAGCCACAGGTGTAAAGGACAAGCGGAGCAGAGCAGAGCGGAGCCGCAGGCACAGAGGACAAGCAGAGACGCAGGTGCGGAGGACAAGCGGAGCAGAGCCGCAGGTGTGGAGGGTAAATGGAGCAGAGTGGAGCCGCAGGTGCGAAGGACAAGAGGAGCAGAGTGGAGCCGCAGGTGCAGAGGACAAGCGGAGCAGAGCCGAGCCGCAGGCACAGAGGACAAGCAGAGACGCAGGTGCGGAGGACAAGCGGAGCAGAGCCGCAGGTGCGGAGGGTAAGTGGAGCAGAGTGGAGCCGCAGGTGCGAAGGACAAGCGGAGCAGAGTGGAGCCGCAGGTGCGAAGGACAAGCGGAGCAGAGTGGAGCCGCAGGTGCGAAGGACAAGCGGAGCAAAGCGGAGCCGCAGGTGCGGAGGACAGGGGGAGCAGAGCGGAGCAGAGCCGCAGGTGTGGAGGACAAGTGGAGCAGAGCGGAGCAGAGCCGCAGTTGCGGAGAACAAGCAGAGCAAAGCAGAGCGGTGCAAAGCCGCAGGTGCGGAGGGCAAGAGATGCAGAGCGGAGCCGCAGGTGCAGAAGACAAGCGGAGCAGAGCTGCAGGTGCGGAGGAGAAGCAGAGCAGAGCCGCAGGTGCGAGGGACAAGTGGAGCAGAGCGTATTGGAACCGCAGGTGCGGAGGAGAAGCGGAGCAGAGCAGAGCCGCAGGTGCGGAGGACAAGTGGAGTAGAGCGGAGCCTCAGGTGTGGAGGACAAGCAGAGCAGAGCGGAGCAGAGCCGCAGGTCGAGAGGACAAGCGGAGCAGAGCGAAGCAGAGCCGCAGGTGTGGAGAACAAGCGGAGCACAGCGGAGCCGCAGGTGCGGAGGACAATTGGAGCAGAGCAGAGCGGAGCAGAGCCGCAGGTGCGCAGAACAGACGGAGCGGAGCAGAGGGGAGCAGAGTCACAGGCGCGGAGAACAAGCGCAGCAGAGCCGCAGGTGCGGAGGACAAGCGGAGAAGAGCAGAGCGGAGCAGAGCTGCAGGTGCAGAGGACAGAGGGAGCAAAGCAGAGCGGAGCAGAGCCGCAGGTGCGGAGAACAAGCGTAGCAGAGCCGCAGGTGCAGAGGACAAGAGGAGCAGAGCGGAGCAGAGCCGCAGGTGCAGAGGACAGGCAGAGCAGAGCAGAGTGGAGCAGAGCCGCTGGTGCGGAGGACAAGTGGAGCAGAGCGGAGCAGAGCCGCAGGTGCAGAGGACTAGCGGAGCAGAGCAGAGCCACAGGTGTAAAGGACAAGCGGAGCAGAGCAGAGCGGAGCCGCAGGCACAGAGGACAAGCAGAGACGCAGGTGCGGAGGACAAGCGGAGCAGAGCCGCAGGTGCGGAGGACAAGCGGAGCAAAGCAGAGCAGAGCCGCAGGTGTGGAGGACAAGCGGAGCTGCACGTTCGGAGGACAAGCGGAGCAGAGCCGCAGGTGCAGAGGAGAAGCAGAGCAGAGCCGCAGGTGCGAGGGACAAGTGGAGCAGAGCGTAGTGGAACCGCAGGTGCGGAGGATAAGCGAAGCAGAGCAGAGTCGCAGGTGCGGAGGACAAGCGGAGTAGAGCGGAGAAGAGCCGCAGGTGCAGAGGACAAGCGGAGCAGAGCCGCAGGTGTGGAGAACAAGCGGAGCAGAGCGGAGCCGCAGGTGCGGAGGACAAGTGGAGCAGAGCCGCAGGTGCGCAGGACAGACGGAGCGGAGCAGAGGGGAGCAGAGCCACAGGCACGGAGAACAAGTGCAGCAGAGCCGCAGGTACGGAGGACAAGCGGAGAAGAGCACAGCGGAGCAGAGCTGCAGGTGCAGAGGACAGACGGAGCAAAGCAGAGCGGAGCAGAGCCGCAGGTGCAGAGAACAAGTGTAGCAGAGCCGCAGGTGCGGAGGACAAGAGGAGCAGAGCGGAGCAGAGCCGCAGGTGCAGAGGACTAGCGGAGCAGAGTAGAGCGGAGCAGAGCCGCAGGTGTGGAGGACAAGTGGAGCAGAGCGGAGCAGAGCCGCAGTTGCGGAGAACAAGCAGAGCAAAGCAGAGCGGAGCAGAGCCGCAGGTGCGGAGGGCAAGAGATGCAGAGCAGAGCCACAGGTGCAGAGGACTAGCGGAGCAGAGCAGAGCGGAGCAGAGCCACAGGTGTGGAGGACAAGCGGAGCAGAGCGGAGCCGCAGGCACAGAGGACAAGCAGAGACGCAGGTGCGGAGGACAGGCAGAGCAGAGCAGAGTGGAGCAGAGCCGCTGGTGCGGAGGACAAGTGGAGCAGAGCGGAGCAGAGCCGCAGGTGCAGAGGACTAGCGGAGCAGAGCCACAGGTGTGGAGGACAAGCGGAGCAGAGCAGAGCGGAGCCGCAGGCACAGAGGACAAGCAGAGCCGCAGGTGCGGAGGACAAGCGGAGCAGAGCCGCAGGTGCGGAGGACAAGCGGAGCAAAGCAGAGCAGAGCCGCAGGTGTGGAGGACAAGCGGAGCAAAGCGGAGCCACAGGTGCAGAGGACAAGTGGAGCAGAGCGGAGCTGCAGGTTCGGAGGACAAGCGGAGCAGAGCGGAGCTGCAGGTTCGGAGGACAAGCGGAGCAGAGCAGAGCCGCAGGTGCGGAAGACAAGTGGAGCAGAGCGGAGCCGCAGGTGCAGAAGAGAAGCGGAGCAGAGCAGATCCGCAGGTGTGGAGGACAAGCAGAGCAGAGCAGAGCCACAGGTGCGGAGAACAAGGGGAGCAGAGCAGATCCGCAGGTGCGGAGAACAAGCGGAGCAGAGCGGAGCTGCAGGTGCGGAGGAAAAGCGGAGCAGAGCCGCAGGTGCGGAGGACAGGCGGAGCAGAGCGGAGCCGCAGGTGCGGAGGACAAGCAGAGGAGAGCAGTGCGGAGCCGCCTGAGTAACCCGGAATTGTTCGGTGCTCGCCGAACATCCCGAGTAGTGAGATGCTCGGGAGAGTACCGAGCAGTGTCGAGCATGCTCGCTCAACACTATTCAGGAGGTGTCCCATTTTTTGTTCCAGTCCTTAGTTCTTTTAGGGACGCCTTCCCTTTATTCTATAGGTCTTCGTTCAGACTAGCCTAGGACTAAGGCGGGTCCGTTTGCTAGAAACAGGCAGCCCGCTACATCATAGGGATTCAGCTTAGTCTTACTGTAGGGAAAGCTTTCCCCTTCTTTTCTTAGAACTTGTTGCCGTTCATAACAGAAGGTCACTGCGCTTGGCATTGCTGACACTTTCTTAATCCTTCTTCCTTTAAGACCCAGCAACGACCACCCTACTGCCGCTGATTGATACACCCTGGCATGGGAGTTAAAAATCCTCAGTTTTCTCCAGGCAATCGCCGGTGATACTTCTATGTACAAGCTTGGCGCACTAGCAGTCGGCTAGTGTCTTCTCTGGTGCCCTTGGAGGACTGTTGGTATTACTCCTCTGGTGTATGCTCAAGCTAAGTAAATCCCCTTTGTTTGTCTACCTTGTTGTCTTTAGTTTGTAGTGGGGCCTGACCAGTGCTCACCCCTCCCCCTCCCTATCTAGGGCCAAGCTCTAGGGTCATCTAGGGTTTAGGGTCCTGCCCGGCGATAGGTGTGGAACCTATATAGGGACGGTAGGGTATGCAGGGTGATATTAGATCTAGGGGTCTCCACTCCCCCTTTCCCTAGTGTTTGGGCTTCCTCCCCTCTTCCCTTCGTGTTGCACTTGGTCTTTCCCACTCCTTCGCGACACTTAGAGGATGTAAAGAGGAGCAAAGCCTGCTGGGAGTTGCAGCAAAAGAAGCATTCATGTCTGCTGCTGTGAATGTCTGTTTATTCCCAGCTGCATTATTCTCTGTACACAATACTCCCACTGCAGATGTTACATTAGGATATGTGCACACACTGAAAATATGTAAAACAATGCACTGCAGTGTAAAAACCATACTGCTGTGCACATGTTGGGACTTTTGTTACTTCTTTTAACTGTTTCAGAGTTTAGAAACTGAAGTGGTTAAAGGAAGCAGCATGCTCATTTAGCTATAGTTTAACCGGCCTGAAAAAGACATTATACCCTAACACTGTGATCAAAGGCAGAGGTACAACTCTGGACTGGGGAGGATGAGTAAAGAACAGTTTGTTTGTTTCTTTCTAAACAAAGCGGAAATCCCCTTGAACCTCTTCCCACCACAGCCAATTTTCATTGTTGCGCTTTCGAGTTTTTTATTCCCTATCTTTCAAGCATCCTAACTTTTATATTTTTCAATTGAATTACTCATATGAGGACTTGCTTTTGCAGGACAAGTTGTAATTTTGAATGCCACTATTCCTTTTACCATGCAATATACTGGAAAATGGAAAAAAAATTCTAAGTATGCTGACATGGTAAAAAAAACTGCAATTCTGCCATAGATCACGTTGTGCAGGTATGAAGGAGATAGGAGCTGGTGCGTGCACACCAGCAAGTCAGTGATTTAAATGCAGGTGTCAGAGATTTAAATGGTTAAACATCAGCAATTACAGCTCGCTCCAGTCGCTGCTGTTACAGACAGATGCTGGCTGTATGATAGGGTTTTGGTTCGGGGGGGGGCGAAACTTCTGAGTGGGCCCCTAACCAGGTGACCCTGATTACAAAAATAGTGGCGCACCCATATAGTGGATGTAGGAGAACCTCAGCAGATGACCACGCTGTTACTGAAAATAATCTCTATACACAGAGCAGCACTGATACTACCGCCATATGGCGACATATATTGATAGATGTCAGTCCTGCAGAATATATAAGAGATTACAGTTATATATAGTAATTTACAGATGACGTTCTTTCTGATTAAATTGTTCACTTTTTACCGTCTTTTTCATCTGGCCCAGACCGACACGACAACGTCTCCATCCAAAGACACATTTGACTCCTTACATTTCAGGCACCGTCCCCATCTATTCCCAACCTGTACAAACTCCTCATCCTTGTAAACAAAGCTGGCCAAATAAATGCTATGGTATGGAACATGGTGCTAAGACATGTTGTCCGGCACCAAGTTCAGATTGCCTACTCAAATACAATATAAAAGAACCGGAGAAAACAAGAGTAGCATAGCAAAAGACAAAGTTTATTAATTAATAATTCATCACCAAAATAATAAAGGGTTATACAAGAAAATAGTGACAAGGCAAGAGGATCTTGGAAGGCAGTGCCAGACAAAGTGACCCATGGTAATAAAACTGCGGGACAATCTAAAACAAAAGGGCATAATCAACTGTACATGCAAAAGGACACTCTATACATATATAGCAGCACATATAACGGTACATAATTATAAAGAATAACCCTTTATAGGGCACAAATCATTATAATAGAAAGACTGGACAATGTAATGTGCAAAAGTCGCAAAATGTAAACTAGTAACATGAGGGAATGATACAAAGCCAAAGTCAAAAGTACTGGCTGCTATGTGCCCATAAAATAGGATGCATAGGTACACAGGGAATGCCCAAGAGAGGGAAAAGAATAATCACTCACCCTGATATATAACACCGGGTGGCAGAAAGCCCGCAGAAATAGCAGAGGGATCACAGAGGGTGCCAACAAATAGAAGCGCGCCCCGACGCGCGTTTCGCTCTTCTTTTTCAAGAGGCGCTGTAAAGTGTACCCGACAGGACCTGAATATATACGCCCACCGCTAGTCACATGGTGGGAAAGGACGCAATTCGTTGGTGTGGAGCGGCGCGTGTACCCGGAGCCGCGCCCCCCGCCGCACGCATCACAGCCGCCAAGCCCCGAGCGCGCGCCCGGGGGCGTGCCTAGGAAACGCCCCCAGGAGAGCGCCTGGGGCAGGAGGCAGCCAGACGCGGGCGCAGGCCAGCCCAGGACCGGAGGACACGCGCACCACCAATGTGTAAATGGAGATAATGAATAGAGACATGCACAGGGGACAGGGAGCATATAGTACAAGAGACATCAAATGAAGTAAAATACTCACTGTCACAGAACAATAGGTATGACAGCTGGGGCATCAATATAACAAGGATTCAAAAGCACTCACATATGTGATTGAAAAAATTCCCAATGTGGGTATAGGTCACAATTTATATACATGGATACAATTCAATATAGAACCATTTCCCCCATATAAAGGAAAGATGATAGTCATCAGGGGGCTCTTGAGAGATGCTCCGAGTTGTCAGCTGTAGAATATCTTGAACAGTAAGTAGGACAGGGTCCATAAGGTGCACAATAATAAGGGGTTCATAGCCATAGGTCTAAAAACGTAAGAGAAAAAAAAAAAAAGTAAGGAACACACAATTAAAAGAGGCTAAAAACTAAAGCACGAACTACAGATCGGAAAAAATTATTAACGCTGAGGGGGAGCATCGCCAAGCAAAAGGGCCCAATCATAAAAATGAAGAAAAATTCAGATTTTCATTAAGGCCGCGCGGTACCAGGGTATCCAGGGTGCTAATCCATCTGGCCTCTTTTTGTGCAAGGCACAATTTGTAGTCACCACCCCGAGAGCCCAGATGCACCACATCAATTCCACGCACCATAAGGCTGCGTGGATCACAATCATGAACTTGTTTGAAGTGTCGTGGTAACGTTCTGAGCTCCCGGGGGTCCGACACAGATCTAGCTGCGCCAATGTCCCGAACATGCTCCCGAACCCGAATCCTCAGTTCCCTTGTAGTAAGACCTACATAAATTTTTTGACACCCACACGTGGCATAATAAACCACGTGTGTTGTACTGCAGGAAATATATCTGAGGATTCGGTATGTCCGGGAGCCATCTGAGTTCATAAAAGACGAACAACGGAGCACATTAGCGCAAGCTACACAATGGCCACATGGATAGGATCCAACCCTGGGACCGCGCGACCCAAAAGGGTTAGGTGCTGGTGGGACATAATGACTTGAAGTAACCAGATCACCCAGATTCCTGGCTCGTCTGGCAGTCATAAGTGGAAATTGCCCCACAACATCCCTCAAGGAAGGCTCCGCCCCAAGAACACTCCAATGTCGTGAGAGGACCCGCCTCATGGCAGCCCACTCATGATTATAAGTGGAAATGAAGCGGGTCCTCCCAGGACACTCAGACGGTGGCGGTCTCGGAGGGGGGTATAATAGATTTTTTTTTTTTTTTTTTAAACTCCTCATCTTGCTGATACCCCAATACTGAGCCGCTGTTGTATGTGTCCCTATTACTGCACCTGCTGTGCCCCCTCTAGATGGTTAAACAAACCTCTAGAATATAGTAATGCCGTGTGCACGTGCCCTAGAAAACAGTGCCCACATTTTGCCCCCTAGAAAGTAATTGTGCCCTCTGTGTGCCCATTTGACAGTCACAATAACCTGAGTTCCCCTATAAAGATAAGTGCCCACTTAACATTTGATAATGTCCTGAGTCTCCCCCATGTACAGCCCCTCTCTACACAGTATGATGCTTTCCTATACACAGTATAATGCCCCCTCACTGTATAGTACCCCCACACACAGTATACTGACCCCTTAGTAGCCCCCAAACTGATGTCTCCAACACTGTATGATGGCCCCCACACCATACAAATACCCCACACTATATGACCCTAACTGTAATCCCCACACTGTATAAATAGCCTCTATATAGTATAATGCACCAGATAATCCTCAATATAGTATAATGCACTCCCCATAGGCAGACTCAACAGTTGGACCTTTGGATTTTGGAAATGTTTGCGTTTTTTGACCAGATTCGCGTCAGGCGCTCCCACACTCGTCCCGAGGGGACGAGCATCTCCGGAATTTGCGATTAAGCCTCGGCGTCCGCGCTACAGTTTTCTGGCTCTGGAACGCACGCGGTTTGGAGCTGGACGCCGCTATTCGGCGTGCCGCACTCTTATCACATGCCGGACGCGCTGTACTTTTTTCGTAACGTTTCGAGATGAAAACATTTTTCCAAAGAAATCCTCTCTGCCATCTTCTTTAATAGCCAGCTCTCACCTACAATAGCCAGCCCTCACGAAAAAACTTTGCCGCTGGACGACGCAACGCTCGCCATTTTACAGATCCAGCCCGGGAGATGCTCTGCACGCCGCCCCGGGTCGATCCGACGCCATTAAGGCTCCGAAAAAAGGCTTGCAAAAACCTCGTCTGTGCCAGGTCCGAAAAACAAGCCATTTAGCCAGCCCTCACAACATTTCATCACTTGGAAATGACCACCAGATGGCATCTGTGCTTTAAATATCATTCATTACTTGTCAGACAGAATTCAGCTGCTTTTCTGGAAATTGAACACTGGATGGCAGCTGTGCTTTAAAAGCCATTCACTCGTTCATGATAGACCCTCACAGGAAACACACAATAAGGAGATTTTTCACTTATCCTTCGGTGGAATGGCTGTGATGGGGGGAGGGGATGATGATGTAGCATTTTTGTCTCTGTTGTTTCACTGAGATTAGGACTTTCAACAGTGCTGCTGCCTGACCTTGTAAAACATTAACTCTTTTAACACAGATTGTGACCATATAATCAAATGAGAATAAGGAGTTTAATTAAAGGCATTTAAAAAGTTGCAATTTTATTACATCATTATTTAAAAAGACACAAAAATGGCAGCAATAATCACTGATATTGAGCCCATATTTCATATCAAAAATAGGTAAAAGTAAATAGAGCATGTGACCATGTTGTAAAACACTTAAAGTTGTGTAAAAACCGTGGCGTAGGAACGGGCGGTGAAATAAGCGCGCCCAAAAAACTATAATGTTTACGGTTTTTTTCCGTAATTCATCAGATGAGCGTGATAACGGACGCTGCGCTGAATGGCGGCGCGTAGGAACGGGCGTGAAATAAGCGCGCCTAAACAACTATAAAGTTTACGTTTTTTTTCCGTAATCCATCAGATGAGCGTGATAACGGTTGCTGTGCTGAACGGCGGCACGTAGGAATGGGCGGTGAAATAAGTGCGCCAAAAAAACTATAAAGTTTACGTTTTATTTCTGTAATTCATCAGATGAGCGTGAAAACGGACGCTGCGCTGAACGGCGGCGCGTAGGAACGGGCGGTGAAATAAGCGCGCCAAAAAAACTATAAAGTTTACGCTTTTTTTTTCCATAATTCATCAGATGAGCGTGATAACGGACGATGCGCTGAATGGCGGCACGTAGGAACGGGGGATGAAATAAGCGCGCCAAAACAACTATAAAGTTTACGTTTTTTTTCCGTAATTCATCAGATGAGCGTGATAATGGATGCTGTGCTGAACGGCGGCACGTAGGAACGGGCGGTGAAATAAGTGCGCCAAAAAAACGATAAAGTTTACGTTTTTTTTCTGTAATTCATCAGATGAGCGTGATAACAGACGCTGCGCTGAACGGCGAAGCGTAGGAACGGGCGGTGAAATAAGCGCGCCAAAAAAACTATAAAGTTTACGTTTTTTTTCCGTAATTCATCAGATGAGCGTGATAACGGAAGCTGCGCTGAACGGTGGCGCGTAGTAACAGGCGGTGAAATAAGCGCGCCAAAAAACTATAAAGTTTACTTTTTTTCCATAATTCATTAGATGAGCGTGATAACGGAAGCTGCGCTAAACGGCGGCGCGTAGGAAAAGGCAGTGAAATAAGCGCTCCAAAAAAACTATAAAGTTTACGTTTTTTTTCCGTAATTTATCAGATGAGCGTGATAACGGACGCAGCCCTTAACGGCGGCGTCAGAGCGACTTTTTTTTGTTGCAGATTGAATTTTAAGTGCTTTTGGTATCATCAAACCTGTAGCCAGCTCTCATCCTCATTGAGCTATTACAAGGGTGAGGGCTGGCTAGGGGTCGCCCTGGAGGCACCTGTAGCCAGCTCTCATCCTCATTGACCTATTCCGAGGGTGAGGGCTGGCTAGGGGTCGCCCTGGAGGCACCTGTAGCCAGCTCTCATCCTCATTGAGCTATTCCAAGGGTGAGGGCTGGCTAGGGGTCGCCCTGGAGGCAGCTGTAGCCAGCTCTCATCCTCATTGAGCTATTCCAAGGGTGAGGGCTGGCTAGGGGTCGCCCTGGAGGCACCTGTAGCCAGCTCTCATCCTCATTGAGCTATTCCAAGGGTGAGGGCTGGCTACGGGTCGCCCTGGAGGCACCTGTAGCCAGCTCTCATCCTCATTGAGCTATTCCAAGGGTGAGGGCTGGCTACGGGTCGCCCTGGAGGCACCTGTAGCCAGCTCTCATCCTCATTGAGCTATTCCAAGGGTGAGGGCTGGCTAGGGGTCGCCCTGGAGGCAACTGTAGCCAGCTCTCATCCTCATTGAGCTATTCCAAGGGTGAGGGCTGGCTACGTGTCGCCCTGGAGGCACCTGTAGCCAGCTCTCATCCTCATTGAGCGTGATAACGGACGCTGCGCTGAACGGCGGCGCATAGGAACGGGCGGTGAAATAAGCGCGCCAAAAAAACTATAAAATTTACGTTTTTTTTCCGTAATTCATCAGATGAGGGTGATAACGGACGCTGCGCTGAACGGCGGCGCGTAGGAACGGGCGGTGAAATAAGCGCGCCAAAAAAACTATAAAATTTACGTTTTTTTTCCGTAATTCATCAGATGAGCGTGATAACGGAAGCTGCGCTGAACGGCGGCGCGTAGGAACGGGCGGTGAAATAAGCGCGCCAAAAAAGCTATAAAGTGTACGTTTTTTTCCATAATTCATTAGATGAGCGTGATAACGGAAGCTGCGTTGAACGGCGGCGCGTAGGAACGGGCGGTGAAATAAGCGCGCCAAAAAAACTATAAAGTTTACGTTTTTTTTCCGTAATTCATCAGATGAGCGTGATAACGGACGCTGCGCTGAATGGCGGCGCGTAGGAACAGGCGGTGAAATAAGCGCGCCAAAAAAACTATAAAGTTTACGTTTTTTTTCCGTAATTCATCAGATGAGCGTGATAACGGATGCTGTGCTGAACGGCGGCACGTAGGAGCGGGCGGTGAAATAAGTGCGCCAAAAAAACGATAAAGTTTACGTTTTTTTTCTGTAATTTATCAGATGAGCGTGATAACGGACGCAGCCCTTACCGGCGGCGTCAGAGCGACTTTTTTTTGTTGCAGATTGAATTTTAAGTGCTTTTGGTATCATCAAACCTGTAGCCAGCTCTCATCCTCATTGAGCTGCTCCAAGGGTGAGGGCTGGCTAGGGGTCGCCCTGGAGGCACCTGTAGCCAGCTCTCATCCTCATTGAGCTGCTCCAAGGGTGAGGGCTGGCTAGGGGTCGCCCTGGAGGCACCTGTAGCCAGCTCTCATCCTCATTGAGCTGCTCCAAGGGTGAGGGCTGGCTAGGGGTCGCCCTGGAGGCACCTGTAGCCAGCTCTCATCCTCATTGAGCTGCTCCAAGGGTGAGGGCTGGCTAGGGGTCGCCCTGGAGGCACCTGTAGCCAGCTCTCATCCTCATTGAGCTGCTCCAAGGGTGAGGGCTGGCTAGGGGTCGCCCTGGAGGCACCTGTAGCCAGCTCTCATCCTCATTGAGCTGCTCCAAGGGTGAGGGCTGGCTAGGGGTCGCCCTGGAGGCACCTGTAGCCAGCTCTCATCCTCATTGAGCTATTCCAAGGGTGAGGGCTGGCTAGGTGTCGCCCTGGAGGCACCTGTAGCCAGCTCTCATCCTCATTGAGCGTGATAACGGACGCTGCGCTGAACGGCGGCGCATAGGAACGGGCGGTGAAATAAGCGCGCCAAAAAAACTATAAACTTTACGTTTTTTTTCCATAATTCATTAGATGGGCGTGATAACGGACGCTGCGTTGAACGGCGGCGCGTAGGAACGGGCGGTGAAATAAGCGCGCCCAAAAAAATATAAATTTTACGTTTTTTTTCCGCAATTCATCAGATGAGCGTGATAACGGAAGCTGCGCTGAACGGCGGCGCGTAGGAACGGGCGGTGAAATAAGAGCGCCAAAAAAACTATAAAGTTTACGTTTTTTTTCCGTAATTCATCAGATGAGCGTGATAACGGAAGGTGCGCTGAACGGCGGCGCGTAGGATCGGGCGGTGAAATAAGCGCGCCAAAAAACTATAAAGTTTTCGGGTTTTTTCCGTAATTCATCAGATGAGCGTGATAGCGGAAGCTGCGCTGAACGGCGGCGCGTAGGAACGGGCGGTGAAATAAGCGCGCCAAAAAAACTATAAAGTTTACGTTTTTTTCCGTAATTCATAAGATGAGCGTGATAACGGAAGGTGCGCTGTACCGCGGCGCGTGGGAACGGGCGGTGAAATAAGCGCGGCAAAAAAATTATAAAGTTTACGTTTTTTTTCCATAATTCATTAGATGAGCGTGATAACGGAAGCTGCGCTGAATGGCGGCACGTAGGAACGGGCGGTGAAATAAGAGCGCCAAAAAAACTATAAAGTTTACGTTTTTTTTCCGTAATTCATCAGATGAGCGTGATAACGGACGCAGCCCTGAACGGCGGCGTCAGAGCGACTTTTTTGTTGCAGATTGAATTTTAAGTGCTTTTGGTATCATCAAACCAGTAGCCAGCCCTCACCTTCATTGAACGATTCCAAGGGTGAGGGCTGGCTACGGGTCATCCTGGAAGTACCTGTAGCCAGCTCTCATCCTCATTGAGCTATTCCAAGGGTGAGGGCTGGCTACGGGTCGTCCTGGAAGTACCTGTAGCCAGCTTTCATCCTCATTGAGCTATTCCAAGGGTGAGGGCTGGCTACGGGTCATCCTGGAAGTACCTGTAGCCAGCTCTCATCCTCATTGAACGATTCCAAGGGTGAGGGCTGGCTACGGGTCATCCTGGAAGTACCTGTAGCCAGCTCTCATCCTCATTGAGCTAATCCAAGGGTGAGGGCTGGCTACGGGTCGTCCTGGAAGTACCTGTAGCCAGCTCTCATCAAGAAAAAGCTACGCCTACTAAGTTGCATTAACCAATCGGAGCAGATTCATGATTTACATTTAAATAAACCAATCACTGACAAGTGCATCATTTTAGGAAAAGGAAAAGGAGTTTTGGAGGGAAGTTTAATTTGATCCAGTGCTCAGGAGCAACAAGGGTGATTAGTGCACAAGAGAAGCTGTGACCTTAGCCAATTACAACCATGCCGCCCAAAAGAAGGTAAGTACACCTGGTGGGATAGTGAGTGGGAGGGAAATATGAATCTGCAGAGGTATGTGTTGCTTCTAGAAATACTCTTTCTGGACACCATTGCAGCATGCATTCTGGGGTACACTGAGACCATGGGAGTATTTGCAGAAGAGGTTAACATACAGCATGTATTGGGATCAGGTGCCTAACTATACTGCAGCATCATCTGAGCTTGTACTGGAATCAGGTGTATAAGTATACTTGTACTCATATAGCTTGTACTGGAATCAGGTGTATAAGTATACTTGTACTCATATAGCTTGTACTGGAATCAGGTGTATAAGTATGCTTGTACTCATATAGTTTGTACTGGAATCAGGTGCCTAATCTGATGTCCTCTCTGTGACCTCTGCAAACTTTTTAGCTTGGTTGTATTACTGTGGTGGGGGGAGGGGGAAGGATTGTGGTGTGAAAGTGTATTCTAACATCATGTTAAGGCTTGCAATTGTTCAGGCTCAGTCACAGAAAGGGTTTATGTTTTTGGCGCGGTCTTTCTGTATCTTTCAAAGTTTGCAGTGTGAAAAGGCTTTAAACTGTATATGTACTTGCTCGCTCACTCGTTTTTTCTCCTTTTTGACTGATAAATGAGTACCGGTCATGTGCAAAACTGTATAAGCATTTGCATAGTCAATACCACATTAATTTTTTGCACGGTATCTTTGTCAATCTAAAATTCTAATTCTAATTCTTGCAAAACCTCAGATTTGCGCAAGATCTAGGAACATGCATATGATAAAAAACCGCATGTGTTATGTGCACAATATTGACACAATTTGTGTAGTATGCTATAAAAGTGCATTAACTTGTGCTAAACAATTGCTCCTTAAAAAATTGTGTACGTTTGTCCGTTTTTGTGACCAAAAATGAGGGCTGGCTATTGGTGGTCAAAATACACTCTAGAGCCAGCCCTCATCTTTTTAAAAAAAATCTATGGCAATGATGAGACGTGCCTTTTCTCATGAGCTGTGTATTTGTTGTAAAAAAAAAATCAGATTTTTGAAATCCAGTTATCCTGCTGAAACATAAAAAATGCTGGTTGATATTAGTGGGTGGAAAAGCTAGATTCTCACTGATATTGTTCCTGATCTTACATTTTTCTTTTTTACAGCGGCTTCAGGATGCTGAAGACATGTCCACTATGTTACAAAACATTTACTCAACTGCCACAGCACCTTACACGACAATGCCTTAGATACTGTACAGAAGAGGAGAAGGATGCGCTAGTGAAAGAATCTAGAAACTCACTGATAGCAATTGCAACAAAAGGAACATATATCCCTTATGACAAGATTCCAGAGATCACTACAAAGGACGATCTTATCTCCTTCCTGGAGGACAGAGGGTTTATAGTACCCGAGAAACCAACTATGGCCAGGTATGCCCCACTAGCATCTTATTCTTTGAATACTGATGTTCATACTTGTGTAAGCTTTATAGATTTGCATATATGTTCTGAACTATGCCAAATAATCACGTGTATTTTATATTTACAGGATTGTTGAAGATGAGGGGGCATCACCTGTGCAGGATGAGCTGACAACCAGTGAGCAAGAGCTGCCTAATGAGGAGGAAATGATGTCTGTTGAGGAGGAAATGTCTACAGTCATCGAGGAGGAGCCGCCCGTCCCAGAGGAAGAGCCGCCCGTCCCAGAGGAAGAGCCGCCCGTCCCAGAGGAAGAGCCGCCCGTCCCAGAGGAAGAGCCGCCCGTCCCAGAGGAAGAGCCGCCCGTCCCAGAGGAAGAGCCGCCCGTCCCAGAGGAAGAGCCGCCCGTCCCAGAGGAAGAGCCGCCCGTCACAGAGGAAGAGCCGCCTGTCACAGAGGATTATGATGTCTACAGGTGAGTGTAAATTTATACAAGGAATTTACTTTAATCCCTTGCTCAAACATTGCCTTGGCCTCAGCACATCCTGGCTTTTAGGCCACTTTAAAAAATTGTCAACACTGCTGGCCTACTCAAGATTGTACTTCACGTTATTACTAAGGATTTTTATAATTTACAGGACTGTTGAAGATGAGGAGCCATCTACATCAACTGGCACATCGGCACGCCGAGCCATATCAAATCCTGAATTGGTGCATCTTTCAGCTGCAGAAGACTATACATCCTCTGAAACATCCGACAGTGAAGCCGATCAACAACCAGAGACCAGAGAAAGAGAGGAAAATACCAGCCAAACAGATGAAGACAGGCCGAGGTCAGTTAGTGTGTGTAACATTCTCACTCATCATGCTTTTATATCTATCTATCTATATATATATATATATATATATATATTGAGCAAAAAAACAATACAAATAATGTTTAACTGGGACAATTAATAGCATATCCCACAACTTTACAGCCCTTACAAAGTAATTTTTTCTCCTATTTTAGGCAATAGATTTCCCTTCCATTGCAGCCATAAAACAGGATGCCAAAAAAGTGCCCTACACACAGACAGCTCTGTGGGGCACACAGCTTTGGCGGGGCATACTAAAATGCACTGCCATTACGATTTTCATCTGTGGGCCAGTAGAGGATGATGTACTAGCTTTACCCACAGATGAACTTCAGAACACGCAGTGTTCAGCAGTGGATGCTGCGTATAAAGGGCAGGCAGTCAGCAAAGTGCTGCTGCCAGTCAGAGCACTGGGGTCCACAGAAATCGGGCCTGGGGACACAGAAATGTTTACCACCCCTGACAACGGTGAGTGGAACCCCCAGCTGTCAAGGTCCCCGACATTTCCCCAGATTCTTCCACTGGGTGAGGGCCCCATGAATGCGTCGTTACAGGGAACCCTGGACTCACAGGCCCCATAGCGGCTGCATAGTCTACTGCCATTGGCAGGACGTCACTATATATATATGCTGTATATGCTTACACAGTATTTTTCTCAAAGTTGTAATTTGTTTCTACTCTGACCTGTTGTTCTTTCTTCCAAATTTGTAGGATGACAAGCCAGAAATGGACTGTTGACAAGAGGATCAAAATGAAAGATGCAGGTTATTATGATCGCCATTCTCTGTCTCATCCAATATTAAAAGGTTTTTCCTCTTATTTGCAGAACCATTGCAAGCTGGAAAGATACAAACAAATTGCTGAAAATGTGTCAAGGTTTTTATACTTTATGAACAAACGCCGTGTGAGCCTCAACTTTGCGACAGATTGAAAACGCCCATTTATTTTTCAAAAACATTCAAGATCTCGGTCTGTGCAACCAAACTGTCACCAACTACATTTAGAATGTCCGGAAATTTGTACATTATCAACTATTTGCAACCAATTTACGCGATAAAAATGAAAAACTCTTCAAGGCAATGAAGTATTTCCAATATGTGACTGCGGATATTCAGAAGAAATTTTCCAAGGGAGTTGCAAAAGAAGTTGTCAGCAAAAGGTATGTCAGCTAATTTTTATCCTTTCAGATGTATGCACAATTATTATTTTTTCTCTTTTCTCTCTCCCGCCAGGATTTTTCATACATGACTTAAAAATAGGCCTCACCTATCAGTCACATTTATTAATCTTTCTCTTAGGTACCTGGAGTTGCATAAATTGGACAAAACACCTCAGCAATGCCAGGAGATCCTGACCGTTGCAAAGCCAGCTTTCCTGCAAGCCATCGAGGATGTCCAAGGAGGATCCCGAAATGAAGTGCATCAGTTGGAGATTCTCTATTACCTTGAGGCCTTAATCATACTAAAACACTTACAAAGACCAGGAGTTGTCAGAAACATGACGGTAAGTAACAACCTACTCATTATCCTGATTTAAAGCCACATGTCTATCTAACTTTCCCATGTCTTGACTCACAGGTTTCTGAGTGGACAGAGAGGATGCGTCACATCTATCAAAATGAACAGCTAATAATTGTCGGAGTTAAATGCCATAAGACTGCTGCCCACCAAGTAGCCTGTTTTGTGCTTACTGAAGAAGAAGAAAAGGTAAAATGTTCCTGTCACTACGACGGCACCCACATTAGAGAGGGATCTGTTAGTTGTCATGACTTCAACCCGTAGGATTAGTGGCATTCTGTCCCTTTTAGTAGATCCTCCCTTTAACCAGATTTTACAGGACAACTTGGTGCTACATCCTCATGCAGGTGTGTTGGGAGTCTTTCCCTTATTTCCCTGCAGTATCCAGGATGCTAAACCATAGTATCGGTGTCCAGAATAGTGCATTTTCTTAACAATAATGCTTGTTGCAGCAGCATCCAGAATGCATTATCAGTAGGAACAGATATGCTCTCCCTTATCACAGATGTTCTGCACTTTAAATGAATGGTGGGCAGTTTATAGTCTGACATATGTTTGGTGTGAGGTGACTTTTCTATATATTTAGATTGTGTGGTTCCTATCATGCTCTGAAATCCAACTGAGGCGGAGGAGAGATACCGCCCTTTTAGTCTGTAGGTTTCGCTCTCCTGGTCAGGCACATCCCTCCCTCACGTTGGTGCGGTCATTGACTCCAGTAATTAATTTAGTCTATTTCAAATTTTCTTATCTTAATATTGAAGGGCCCAACTCAATTTTTATTAAGTGGTTTACTGTTTTTTGTTTTGTTTATTTACAGTGGTTTAACATCTACTTTAAAAAAGTGAGACGGGTGCTGGCCAAAAAAGACAGTCCAGATAAATTCTTCTTATCGACTACAGGAAGACAGATATATAATGTATCCACCGACCTTCATCGCTACCAGAAGAAGTAAGTCTTAAAAGTTAAAAATCCTACATATTAGATGTTGTGCCATGTATTTATGATCTACTCTATTGCTATCTAGGTACAAATTTAAATCCATCTCTAGTCAGGTGGCAAGAAAAACTTGTGAAACATGGACCGTGTCACATTTAACAGAGACACAGAGGTATCTTTTCTCCAAATATCTCAGTCATTCCAACATGACAGCAGAGAGGAATTACAGAGAAAAAACGTTAGGAGAACTCTGCCAAGCATACACACTGGTCTTGGCAGCAGGGAAATCATCGGAAAATCAACCTCAACCCAGCAGCTCAAGGTAATTTATTGCAAAGCAGTTATGATCTATTTCACCAAATTGTTGATAAAATGTAATATTCTGTTTTCTATCTCCCCTAAAGAGAAGCAGAAGGGAGCAATGGAGAAGAGGAGCAAATGGTCCAGCAAGCTGAAGACTACAGTGCCCAGGGTGAAACAGAGGACCTCGGTGTGTCAAATTTAAATACTAAGACTCAAAGGTGGGTATATTATTAAATCAAGCAAGCTAGTAGGAGTTGGCAAACTGTACATAGCTTGTGATGTTATGGACAATGACTTGTTCTTCCGAGCATCCTCAGCACCTATACCCAGGCAAAGTGCTCTCAGTAGCGGCCACTTGTAGACAGTATGCGGAAGGGTATATTACAGGCGTTTATTGATGATATCTCCATCGCAGAACAAACCTCGATGCCTAAACTTTTAGGATTGATAGAAGATATCCTTATACCACTCTAAGTGCCCAGAAAATGTAATGTTATTATTTATATCAGGCGGAGAGCACCAATCGAACCTAGGGTCACAACAAGGTCCATGAAGACAGGGATGCAGTTGAGGAAAAGGAAACACCCAGGGTAATTGGTCAATATACCGTATATTCCGGCGTATAAGACGACTTTTGAAGACTGAAAAATCTTCTGTCTAGTCTGGGGTCGTCTTATACGCCGGTAATGCTTTTGAACTTTCAGAAATTGACATGCGGGGATACTCTGGGGGTGTTAATAAGCTGCCGTGGCCGTATCCCTGCCATGTCGGAGTTAATATAAGGTGGAGGGAGTTAAAATACGGCGGCGGTAGGTCCAGATAGTCAGCGCTTCTGTGCTGAAACGGACACATCGCTGCGTATTCCCAGCTCCGGACACAGCGCAGGGCTTCTGTGCCGACAGCTTTCACTTGTCACAGAAGCGCTGCGCTGTGTCCGGAGCTGGGAAGTTCGCATCGCTTCTGTGACAATATATGAAAAGCCGGCAATTCAGCAGCGGCATAAGCCGGCACCCGACAATTTAGAATAGAAAGAATAGAGCTTCACACATAGATTAGATAGATAGAAACATGTCAGTCACATATATATGAAGTACAGTGACAGTATTGCTTACTGTACTTGTCATTTAGTGTAAAGGATTTATTAAAACAAATAATAGTGTTTTCATGCACCGTCTCTTTAAAAAAGCCGGCCGGCAATTCAGCATCTGTACCCGACAATTTAGAACAGAAAGATAGAGCATCACACATAGATTAGATAGATAGAAACATGTCAGTCACATATATATGAAGTACAGTGACAGTGCTGGTTACTGTACTTGTCATCTAGTGTTAAAATAACGGATTTATTAAAAAAAAAATTGGCGTGGGGTTCCCCTTAATTTTAGTCTCTAGCGGAGGTTAAGCAGACGGCTGGGGCAGATGTTTGAAGCCTGGGAAGGGGATAATACCCACGGAGCTTCCCAGGCTACTAATATCAGCCCCCAGCTGAATACATAGCCTTTACTAGCTATTAAAATGGGGGACCCCCCCAAAAAAATGACGTGGGGTCCCCCCTATTTTAATAGCTAGCAAAGGCTAGGCAGACAGCTGGGGGCTGATATTAATAGCCCAGGAAGGGAGCCATGAATATTGGCCCCCTCCCAGGCTAGAAACACCAGCCGTCAGCCGCCCCAGAAATGGCGCATTCATAGGATGCACCAATTCTGGCACTTAGCCTCGCTCTTCCACGCTGCCCTGTAGCGGTGGCAGGGGGTAATAGGGCTGGGGTTGATGTCAGCTTATAATGCCAGCTGACATCAAGCCCAGGTTAGTAATGGAGAGGCGTCTATAAGACACCCCCATTGCTAACCCCATAGTCAAAGTTAAAAAAAAAACACAAACACCCAGAATAAACTCCTTTAATTGAAATAAAGACACAAATCTTTATTGTTCTAAATTAAACTATACTTACCATCACGCCCATTCCAGCTGAAGCCAACGATCTCCTGCAATAAAAGAAAAATAATAAACCAACCTCATCCTTACCTTTCCATGGTTCCCAGGACAGGTCCAGCTCTGCTACATCGAGATGACAGGCTGGACCGCAGCAGAACGCTGCCATCCAGCCTGTCATCCTGCAGACACTGAAGCGCAGGCATGCTTGCGCTCCTCAGTGTCTGACTGTGACGGCATCCAGATGAGCCGACAATGAACTCGGCTCACCTCCTGGACGTCCATCACTGACAGCGTGGGAAACTTCTACTGCGCATGCGGGGAGCAGGAGAATTTTCCCACGCTGTCAGTGACGTGCATGAGGTGAGCCGAGTTCATTGGACATGATCTCGGCTCATCTGGATGCCGTCACAGTCAGACACTGAGGAGCACAAGCATGCCTGCGCTTCTCAGTGTCTGCCGCATGGCAAGCTGAACGGCAGCGTTCTGCTGCGGTGCAGCCTGTCATGTGAATGTAGCAGAGCTGGACCGGTCCTGGGAACCATGGAGAGGTAAGGATGAGGTTGCTTTATTATTTTACTTTTATTGCAGGAGATCGTTGGCTTCAGCTGGAATGGCCGTGATGGTAAGTATGGTTTAATTTAGAACAATAAAGAATTGTGTCTTTATTTCAATTAAAGGACTTTTTTCTGGGTGTTGTGTTTTTTTAAATACTTTACTAGAAATTCATGGTGGTCATGTCTAATATTGGCGTGACCCCATGAATTTCGGGCTTAGGGCCAGCTGATAATGCCAAGCTGGCCCTAACCCCTTTATTACCCAGTGAGCCACCGCACCAGGGCCCTGGATGAGTTGGGTACAGCGCCAGAAGATGGCGCTTCTATGAACGCGCCATTTTCCGGGGTGGCTGCGGACTGCAATTTGCAGCGGGGGGGGCCCAGAAAGCTTGGGTCTCCCTGCGCTGCAGATTCCAGCCCCCAGCTGCCTAGTTGTACCTGGCTGGACACAAAAATAGGGCGAAGCCCCACGTATTTTTTTTTTAAATTATTTCATGAAATAATTAAAAAAAAAAAGGGCTTCCCTATATTGTTGTGTCCGGCCAGGTACAAATAGGCAGCTGGTGGTTGGGTGCAGCCCGTTCCTGCCTGCTGTACCTGGCTGGACACAAAAATATGGCGAAGCCCCACGTCAACATTTTTGGGAAAAATTAATTACAAAATTAATAATTTAGGGACTGCATCTTTATTAACCCCTCAATTGTCATTTAGTGTTAAAATAAAGGATTTTTTAAAAAGAAAATTGGCGTGGGATCCACCATCATTATAGTCTCTAGCGGAGGTTAAGCAGACGGCTGGGGCAGATGTTTGAAGTCTGGGAAGAGGGTAATACCCACGGAGCTTCCCAGGCTACTAATATCAGCCCCCAGCTGAATACCTAGCCTTTACTAGCTATTAGAATGGGGGACCCCCCCAAAAAATGACGTGGGGTCCCCACTATTTTAATATGTTTATGAGTGACAGTTTTCCTGCTATATACCTGCATGTCATAAGAATTTAAATTAAAAAAGGACCATGTTAAATTCAAATCTGTTTTTTTTTTTATTTTTACCGGTGTTTGGTATGCGTTGGAAAAGGGGTAGTCTTATACGGTGAATATATCCTAAACTCTATATTTTAACAGGAAAGTAGGGGGGTCGTCTTATACACCAGGTCGTCTTATACGCCGGAATATACGGTACTCATTCACATTGTCCTTGAACAATAAACATTTCGGTTTTAACATATGTATTCCCCTTCTTTCCTTTAAAGAGATTAAGAAGACGGCAGTGATCAGCTCCCAAGAAAGAATGAGGCGTTTCGGAGACTAAAGTTCCGGTCTTGTTAAAGTTTCTGAATTCATGTTTTATTTGTTTCTTTTCTATTCTAGGTTGTTCTACAATTCCAGGTGAACGGGGCCCTCGAAGCAATGGGAGAAGATTTTCTTTATTATAAACATTTGTACTGTTTGTATTAGTGTTAAAGGGATTATGTCACCAGGTTTTAGCCATCTCATCTGAGCGCACCATAATGTGGACACAGACATCTTTATTCCAGTGATGTATCACTTACTAGGCTGCTCAGTGTAGTTTGCATTAAAACACTGTTAAATCATCTGGAGATTATCATTAGAGCACTACTCCAGTAGTCAAGTCATACTTGGGAGCTGCCAAATCTGCAACAGAGAAAACAGTAATTTTATCAAAATGACAGCAAGGAGCTCAGTAAGTGAAACATTGCTGGATCAGGATTTCTATCTCTACATTATGCTGCTGTCCGATGGGATGTCAAAAACCTGGTGACAGAGTCCTTTTAATAACTATTTTAAAGATAAATATAAAGTGGAAGTCCTATGGCTATGATGAAACAATTCTGACAACTGTTCAAATGGCACAATCATTTACTACCGTCAGGTTTCTGAGCCGTTTAGTCTAATGCTTTGTCAGTATTACTAGAATCCATAATAATTTAAAGGTCAGGTAGCCATAAAAGTGCTCCTGCCAGTCAGAGCAGTGCAGTCCCTGGAAATCAGGCCTAGGGAAGCAGAATATATTACCATCCCTAACAACGGTAAGCATGACCCCCAGCTGTCCAGCAACCCGACATGTAGAACTGCCTATAAAAATGACCATTTGTCCAGTCAGTGCATCACTCTCTGGTGCCCTTTTACACTGGCACACTGCTTTCTGTCTCTTTCTCTCTTTCTCTCTCCGCAGTGCAATGCTCTCTGGTGCTCTTTCACTCTCTTTCCAGTGCACCACTCTCTGGCACTCCTCTGTCTTTATAGTGCACTGCTCTCTTTTGTGCTCTCTCAGTCTCCAGTGCATCACTGGCGCTCGCTTTTGATCTCTCCCCATTGCACCACTCTCTCGCATGCTCTCTCTCTGGTGCTCTCTTTCCATCCAAAGTGCCTTTTTTTGTCTCTGTGCCTTCACGAGCCTCTCAATCTCTGTCTTTGCCCATCTGTGGCTCTCTATCGGTCTCTGTGCCTCTCTGTCCCTCCCTGTGCTTCTATTTACCTTTTGCATCCCTCTATGTGCCTACCTTTGCCCCTTTGCTCCCTTCTTTGCCTCTATGTGCCTCTCAATGACTCTCTCTCATGCACACCTCTTCCTGTAGGTCAAAGGTAAGAAGCACTACTCAAGTTGCAGCAGAGAAGATTAATTGGTAAGTAACCAGAAAGCTACACAGTGTTTAACACTTGTGTATTTTTTAAGAATCTTGTTGCTGTAGGATGCTTCCTGAACATTAAAGTGAATTGTCAGGAAACATCTTTAAGCTACAGGATCCTTGAAAAATATGCAAGTTTTTATGGGATGATTTGTCAGGCTATCAACAATCACACAGGGCCACAGGCCCGTCAACAGGGCAATAGCCCACTCCACAAGGCCAATGACCCTTTGCAAAGGGCCAGAGGTCCCTTTCCGCAGTGCCATAGGCATTTCCACAGGGCCATAACCCACTCCAGCTCTCTCCACAGGGCAACAGGCCCATTTGAAGGGCCACAGATCCCTCTTCAGGGTCACAGGCCTTTCCACAGGGCCGCACCCACCTTCAGCTCTCTCCACAGGGCCATAGGCCCTTTCCTCAGGGCCACAAGCCCCTCCAGCTCTCTCCACAGGGCAACAGACCACTATACAGGGTCACAGGCCTTTCCACAGGGCCACAAGCCCCTTCAGCTCTCTCCACAGGACCACAGGCTCCTACCGGGCCACAGGCCTTTACACAGTGCCACAAGCCCCTCCAGCTCTTTCCACAGGCAATCATGTTGCATGTTGTTTACTGCAAAAGACTTCATAGGCCCCAATCTTACTCCAGAGCCTTCCACAGGCCCCTCCAGCCCACTCCACATGGCCTTTTCCTCAGGCCACAACTCCCTCCAGCTCTCTTTACATCGCCACATGCCCCTCTGCGGGGCCACAGACCCCTATACAGCGTCACATGCCTTTCCACAGGGCCTCAACCCCTTCAGCTCTCTCCAGAGTACCACTGCCTCCTTCTGCCGGGCTACAAGCCTTTCCACAGGGCCACAATCCCCTCCAACTCTTCTCCACAGGACAACAAGCTCTCTTTACCGGGCCATAGCTCCCCTCCACATGCACTTTCTGCATGGACACAGCCCCCTTTAGCTCTCTCCACAGAGACACAAGGCCCGTCTGCAGGGCACAAGCCCCCTCTTCAAGGCCAAAAGGCCTTTCTACATGGCCATAGTCATTTCCACGAGCACCTCCAGCTATCTCCACAGGGCAACGGACCCCTATACAGGGTCACAGGCCTTTCCACAGGGCCACAACACCTTCAGCTCTCTCCATAGGACCACAGGCTCCTACTGGGCCACAGGCCTTTCCACAGTGCCACAAGCCCCTCCAGCTCTCTCCACAGGCAATCATGTTGCATGTTGTTTACTGCAAAGGACTTCATAGGCCCAAATCTTACTCCAGAGCCTTCTACAGGCCTTTCCAGCCCGCTCCACATGGCCTTTTCCTCAGGCCACAACTCCCTCCAGCTCTCTTTACATCGCCACATGCCCCTCTGCGGGGCCACAGACCCCTATACAGGGTCACAGGCCTTTCCACAGGGCCTCAACCCCTTCAGCTGTCTCCACAGGACCACAGGCTTTTCCACAGCCCACAACTTCTTCCACCTCTCACCACAGGGCCACAGCCCCTTCCACAAGGCCAAAGGGCCTATCCATAGGGCCACAGACCTTTCCACATGGCCACAACACCCTCCAGCTCTCTCCACAGGACAAGAAGCTCTCTTTACAGGGCCATAGCTCACCTCCACAGGGCCAAATGCACTTTCCACACGGCCACAACTCCCAACAGCCCTCTCCACAGAGTCACAGGGCCCGTCTGCAGGGCACAAGCCCCCTCTTCAAAGCCAAAAGGCCTTTCTGCATGGCCATAGTCATTTCCATAGGGCACGAGCCCCTCCAGCTCTCTCCACAGGGCAACGGACCGCTATACAGGGTCACAGGCCTTTCCACAGGGCCACAACACCTTCAGCTCTCTCCACAGGACCACAGGCTCCTACCCGGCCACAGGCTTTTACACAGTGATACAAGTCCCTCTAGCTCTCTCCACAGGCAATCATGTTGCATGTTGTTTACCGAAAAAAGGACTTCATAGGCCCAAATCTTACTTCAGACCCTTCCACAGGCCCCTCCAGCCCCCTCCACATGGCCTTTTCCGCAGGCCACAACTCCCTCCAGCTCTCTTTACATCGCCACATGCCCCTCTGCGGGGCCACAGACCCCTATACAGGGTCACAGGCCTTTCCACAGGGCCTCAACCCCTTCAGCTCTCTCCACAGGACCACTGGCTCCTTTTGCCGGGCCACAAGCATTTCCACAGGGCCACAATCCCCTCCAACTCTTCTCCACAGGACAACAAGCTCTCTTTACAGAGCCATAGCTCCCCTCCACAGGGCCAAATGCACTTTCTGCACGGCCACAGCCCCCTTTAGCTCTTTCCACAGAGACACAGGGCCCGTCTGCAGGACACAAGCCCCCTCTTCAAGGCCAAAGGGCCTTTCTACATGGCCATAGTCATTTCCATAGGGCACAAGCCCCTCCAGCTCTCTCCACAGGGCAACGGACCCCTATACAGGGTCACAGGCCTTTCCACAGGGCCACAACACCCTCAGCTCTCTCCACAGGACCACAGGCTACTACCGGGCCACAGGTCTTTCCACAGTGCCACAAGCACCATTCAGCTCTCTCCACAGGCAATCATGTTGCACTTTTGCAACAAGAGTCAATTTTTGTTGCAGTTCGGCAACATTGGAGTCAACCCTGTTGCAAATCGGACACGAAGCTTGAAAATTTAGATGTTTACTGCAAAGGACTTCATAGGCCCCCATCTTACTCCAGAGCCTTCCACAGGCCCCTCCAGCATGCTCCACATGGCCTTTTCCACAGGCCACAACTCCATCCAGCTCTCTTTACATCGCCACATGCCCCTCTGCGGGGCAACAGACCCCTATACAGGGTCACAGGCCTCTCCACAGGGCCTCAACCCCTTCAGCTCTCTCCACAGGACCACTGGCTCCTTCTGCCGGGCCACAAGCCTTTCCACAGGGCCACAATCCCCTCCAATTCCACAGGACAACAGACTCTCTTTACAGGGCCATAGCTCCCCTCCACAGGGCCAAGTGCACTTTCCACATGGCCACAACCCCCTCCAGCTCTCTACACAGCTCTCTACACAGAGTCATGGGGCCCGTCTGCAGGGCACAAGCCCCTTCATCAAGGCCAAGGGGCCTTTCTACAGGGCCACTGGCCTTTAAATAGTGCCACAACCTCCTCTGGCTCTCTCAAGAGGGCCACAGGCTCCTTCTACAGGGCAAGGGCCCCCTCCACAAGGCCAAAGGCCCTTTGCAAAGAGCCATAGGTCAATTCCACAGGGCCATAGTCATTTCCATAGGGCCATAACCCCCTCAAGCTCTCTCCACAGAACAACAGGCTCCTTCTACAGGTTTACAGGCATTTATACAGGGCCACAACCGCCTTCACCTCTCTCCACAGGGCCCTTTCACTGTGTCATAGGCTTTTCCATAAGGCCACAACCCCCTCTGTCTCTCTCAAAAAGGACAGAGGCTCCCTTTACAAGGCCACAGCCCCCTCCACAAGTCCAAAGGCCTTTTTCAAAGGGCCACAGGTCCCTTCCACAGAGCCATAGGCATTTCCCCAAGGCAATAACCCCCTCCAGCTCTCTCCACAGGCTCCTTCTACAAGGCTACAACCCTTTTCAGCTCTTTCATCAGGGCCACAGCCTCCTCCACCCCCCTTTAGTCAGTTAAAAGGACTCATTTGAGTGACCTATTGACCATTGGTCAGCTCGAGTAAAGGAACCTGATATAGTATACTGCACTGTTTAATATTCTTTTTTTTCTTTACACAGGTTGAATGCTTGCAAAGAAATGTCACCTATGCCATGCTCCTTTATACCAGTTTTCTTGATTGACATGTTATTTTTGGAGCCAAATGAGAAAATTGGGAAATGGAAAGCTCCCCCCTCCTTCCAATCAGTGGATCCGGTCAGGTGCTCAGTGGCGGTAGGCCACCGCCTGAAAGCCAAACATGAAAAAAGGAATGCTGGCACCGGTTTCCATATGATGAATTTTACTTTATTCCATGAAGATCAATACATTAAAAAGAAGGCATCTTTACAGGCAATCCGCTCCATCATGTCATTTTTGGTTTAAGCCTAATTTCTTTCAATAAATAAAATGGAATAAATGTGTCACTTTTTTGCCTCTACTAATAGTTGTGGGGTATTATGACATCACAATAGAATTAATACTTACCATTTCCGATGCCTTTTAGGGCTATCCGGTGCAGAACCAAGGCCAAATACCAATCGACAGGACCTTCCTGTGACATCATGGAAGGTCCTGTCGCTCAGGACGTGGCCTTGGCTCTGCACCGGATAGACCGAAAAGCGTCTGAAAGGGTAAGTATTAATTCTTTATTATTTTTAATACATCTTGATTTATTTAATTTTGATTTCGTACTGTATAGTAATATATTACAAAATGAAAGGGGGGCTGGCAGACATGTCACAAAGGGGAGGAGGAACAGGATTCTTCATCCTCCTCTGTGACATCACTTCTCCTCCGGGCCGGAAAAAAGCGTGGTGTGTGAACACAGCCTCAGGCTGCGTGCCCACGTAGCGATTTACAAGCGTATATGTTGCGTAATTTACGCAGCGGAAACGCTTGTGAAACACTTGTTAATCCGCACCCCATGGTACTTAGTGGCATTCCGCAATGTTAATGCCCATGCTGCGGATTTTTCCGCAGCGTTTCTGCTGCGCTTAAAAATCCTTTCCACAGGGCCACAACACCTTCAGCTCTCTCCACAGGACCACAGGCTCCTACTGGGCCACAGGCCTTTCCACAGTGTCACAAGCCCCTCCATCTCTCTCCACAGGCTATCATGTTGCATGTCGTTTACTGCAAAGGACTTCATAGGCCCAAATCTTACTCCAGAGCCTTCCACAGGCCTCTCCAGCCTGCTCCACATGGCCTTTTCCTCAGGCCACAACTCCCTCCAGCTCTCTTTACATCGCCACATGCCCCTCTGCGGGGCCACAGACCCCTATACAGGGTCACAGGCCTTTCCACAGGGCCTCAACCCCTTCAGCTGTCTCCACAGGACCACAGGCTTTTCCACAGCCCACAACTCCTTCCAGCTCTCACCACACGGCCACAGCCCCTTCCACAAGGCTAAAGGGCCTATCCATAGGGCCACAGACCTTTCCACAGGGCCACAACACCCTCCAGCTCTCTCCACAGGAAAAGAAGCTCTCTTTACAGGGCCATAGCTCACCTCCACAGGGCCAAATGCACTTTCCACACGGCCACAACTCCCAACAGCTCTCTCCACAGAGTCACAGGGCCCGTCTGCAGGGCACAAGCCCCCTCTTCAAGGCCAAAAGGCCTTTCTACATGGCCATAGTCATTTCCATAGGGCACGAGCCCCTCCAGCTCTCTCCACAGGGCAACGGACCCCTATACAGGGTCACAGACCTTTCCACAGGGCCACAACACCTTCAGCTCTCTCCACAGGACCACAGGCTCCTACTGGGCCACAGGCCTTTCCACAGTGCCACAAGCCCCTCCAGCTCTCTCCACAGGCAATCATGTTGCATGTTGTTTACTGCAAAGGACTTCATAGGCCCAAATCTTACTCCAGAGCCTTCCACAGGCCTCTCCAGCCCGCTCCACATGGCGTTTTCCTCAGGCCACAACTCCCTCCAGCTCTCTTTACATCGCCACATGCCCCTCTGCGGGGCCACAGACCCCTATACAGGGTCACAGGCCTTTCCACAGGGCCTCAACCCCTTCAGCTGTCTCCACAGGACCACTGCCTACTTCTGCCGGGCACCAATCCTTTCCACAGGGCCACAATCCACTCCAACTCTTCTCCACAGGACAACAAGCTCTCTTTACTGGGCCATAGCTCCCCTCCACAGGGCCAAATGCACTTTCTGCACGGCCACAGCCCCCTTTAGCTCTCTCCACAGAGACACAAGGCCCGTATGCAGGGCACAAGCCCCCTCTTCAAGGCCAAAAGGCCTTTCTACATGGCCATAGTCATTTCCATAGGGCACGAGCACCTCCAGCTCTCTCCACAGGGCAACGGACCCCTATACAGGGTCACAGGCCTTTCCACAGGGCCACAACACCTTCAGCTCTCTCCACAGGACCACAGGCTCCTACTGGGCCACAGGCCTTTCCACAGTGCCACAAGCCCCTCCAGCTCTCTCCACAGGCAATCATGTTGCATGTTGTTTACTGCAAAGGACTTCATAGGCCCAAATCTTACTCCAGAGCCTTCCACAGGCCTCTCCAGCCCGCTCCACATGGCGTTTTCCTCAGGCCACAACTCCCTCCAGCTCTCTTTACATCGCCACATGCCCCTCTGCGGGGTCACAGACCCTTATACAGGGTCACAGGCCTTTCCACAGGGCCTCAAACCCTTCAGCTGTCTCCACAGGACCACAGGCTTCTCCACAGCCCACAACTCCTTCCACCTCTCACCACAGGGCCACAGCCCCTTCCACAAGGCTAAAGGGCCTATCCATAGGGCCACAGACCTTTTGACAGGGCCACAAAACCCTCCAGCTCTCTCCACAGGACAAGAAGCTCTCTTTACAGGGCCATAGCTCACCTCCACAAGGCCAAATGCACTTTCCACACGGCCACAACTCCCAACAGCTCTCTCCACAGAGTCACAGGGCACGTCTGCAGGGCACAAGCCCCCTCTTCAAGGCCGAAAGGCCTTTCTACATGGCCATAGTCATTTCCATAGGGCACGAGCCCCTCCAGCTCTCTCCACAGGGCAACAGACCCCTATACAGGGTCACAGGCCTTTCCACAGGGCCACAACACCTTCAGATCTCTCCACAGGACCACAGGCTCCTACTGGGCCACAGGCCTTTCCACAGTGCCACAAGCCCCTCCAGCTCACTCCACAGGCAATCATGTTGCATGTTGTTTACTGCAAAGGACTTCATAGGCCCAAATCTTACTCCAGAGCCTTCCACAGGCCTCTCCAGCCCGCTCCACATGGCCTTTTTCTCAGGCCACAACTCCATCCAGCTCTCTTTACATCGCCACATGCCCCTCTGCGGGGCCACAGACCCCTATACAGGGTCACAGGCCTTTCCACAGGGCCTCAACCCCTTCAGCTCTCTCATCAGGACCACTGCCTACTTCTGCCGGGCCACAAGCCTTTCCACAGGGCCACAATCCCCTCCAACTCCTCTCCACAGGACAACAAGCTCTCTTTACCGGGCCATAGCTCCCCTCCACAGGGCCAAATGCACTTTCTGCACGGCCACAGCCCCCTTTAGCTCTCTCCACAGAGACACAAGGCCCGTCTGCAGGGCACAAGCCCCCTCTTCAAGGCCAAAAGGCCTTTCTACATGGCCATAGTCATTTCCATAGGGCACGAGCCCCTCCAGCTCTCTCCACAGGGCAACGGACCCCTATACAGGGTCACAGGCCTTTCCACAGGGCCACAACACCTTCAGCTCTCTCCACAGGACCACAGGCTCCTACTGGGCCACAGGCCTTTCCACAGTGCCACAAGCCCCTCCAGCTCTCTCCACAGGCAATCATGTTGCATGTTGTTTACTGCAAAGGACTTCATAGGCTCAAATCTTACTCCAGAGCCTTCCACAGGCCTCTCCAGCCCGCTCCACATGGCCTTTTCCTCAGGCCACAACTCCCTCCAGCTCTTTTTACATCGTCACATGCCCCTCTGCGGGGCCACAGACCCCTTTACAGGGTCACAGGCCTTTCCACAGGGCCTCAACCCCTTCAGCTGTCTCCACAGGACCACAGGCTTTTCCACAGCCCACAACTCCTTCCAGCTCTCACCACAGGGCCACAGCCCCTTCCACAAGGCTAAAGGGCCTATCCATAGGGCCACAAAACCCTCCAGCTCTCTCCACAGGACAAGAAGCTCTCTTTACAGGGCCATAGCTCACCTCCACAAGGCCAAATGCACTTTCCACACGGCCACAACTCCCAACAGCTCTCTCCACAGAGTCACAGGGCACGTCTGCAGGGCACAAGCCCCCTCTTCAAGGCCGAAAGGCCTTTCTACATGGCCATAGTCATTTCCATAGGGCACGAGCCCCTCCAGCTCTCTCCACAGGGCAACAGACCCCTATACAGGGTCACAGGCCTTTCCACAGGGCCACAACACCTTCAGATCTCTCCACAGGACCACAGGCTCCTACTGGGCCACAGGCCTTTCCACAGTGCCACAAGCCCCTCCAGCTCACTCCACAGGCAATCATGTTGCATGTTGTTTACTGCAAAGGATTTCATAGGCCCAAATCTTACTCCAGAGCCTTCCACAGGCCTCTCCAGCCCGCTCCACATGGCCTTTTTCTCAGGCCACAACTCCATCCAGCTCTCTTTACATCGCCACATGCCCCTCTGCGGGGCCACAGACCCCTATACAGGGTCACAGGCCTTTCCACAGGGCCTCAACCCCTTCAGCTCTCTCATCAGGACCACTGCCTACTTCTGCCGGGCCACAAGCCTTTCCACAGGGCCACAATCCCCTCCAACTCCTCTCCACAGGACAACAAGCTCTCTTTACCGGGCCATAGCTCCCCTCCACAGGGCCAAATGCACTTTCTGCACGGCCACAGCCCCCTTTAGCTCTCTCCACAGAGACACAAGGCCCGTCTGCAGGGCACAAGCCCCCTCTTCAAGGCCAAAAGGCCTTTCTACATGGCCATAGTCATTTCCATAGGGCACGAGCCCCTCCAGCTCTCTCTACAGGGCAACGGACCCCTATACAGGGTCACAGGCCTTTCCACAGTGCCACAAGCCCCTCCAGCTCTCTCCACAGGCAATCATGTTGCATGTTGTTTACTGCAAAGGACTTCATAGGCTCAAATCTTACTCCAGAGCCTTCCACAGGCCTCTCCAGCCCGCTCCACATGGCCTTTTCCTCAGGCCACAACTCCCTCCAGCTCTTTTTACATCGTCACATGCCCCTCTGCGGGGCCACAGACCCCTTTACAGGGTCACAGGCCTTTCCACAGGGCCTCAACCCCTTCAGCTGTCTCCACAGGACCACAGGCTTTTCCACAGCCCACAACTCCTTCCAGCTCTCACCACAGGGCCACAGCCCTTTCCACAAGGCTAAAGGGCCTATCCATAGGGCCACAGACCTTTCCACAGGGCCACAACACCCTCCAGCTCTCTCCACAGGACAAGAAGCTCTCTTTACAGGGCCATAGCTCACCTCCACAGGGCCAAATGCACTTTCCACACGGCCACAACTCCCAACAGCTCTCTCCACAGAGTCACAGGGCCCGTCTGCAGGGCACAAGCCCCCTCTTCAAGGCCAAAAGGCCTTTCTACATGGCCATAGTCATTTCCATAGGGCACGAGCCCCTCCAGCTCTCTCCACAGAGCAACGGACACCTATACAGGATCACAGGCCTTTCCACAGGGCCACAACACCTTCAGCTCTCTCCACAGGACCACAGGCCTTTCCACAGTGCCACAAGCCCCTCCAGCTCTCTCCACAGGCAATCATGTTGCATGTTGTTTACTGCAAAGGACTTCATAGGCTCAAATCTTACTCCAGAGCCTTCCACAGGCCTCTCCAGCCCGCTCCACATGGCCTTTTCCTCAGGCCACAACTCCCTCCAGCTCTCTTTACATCGCCACATGCCCCTCTGCGGGGCCACAGACCCCTATACAGGGTCACAGGCCTTTCCACAGGGCCTCAACCCCTTCAGCTGTCTCCACAGGACCACAGGCTTTTCCACAGCCCACAACTCCTTCCAGCTCTCACCACAGGGCCACAGCCCTTTCCACAAGGCTAAAGGGCCTATCCATAGGGCCACATACCTTTCCACAGGGCCACAACACCCTCCAGCTCTCTCCACAGGACAAGAAGCTCTCTTTACAGGGCCATAGCTAACCTCCACAGGGCCAAATGCACTTTCCACACGGCCACAACTCCCAACAGCTCTCACCACAGAGTCACAGGGCCCGTCTGCAGGGCACAAGCCCCCTCTTCAAGGCCAAAAGGCCTTTCTACATGGCCATAGTCATTTCCATAGGGCACGAGCCCCTCCAGCTCTCTCCACAGGGCAACAGACCCCTATACAGGGCCACAACACCTTCAGCTCTCTCCACAGGACCACAGGCTCCTACTGGGCCACAGGCCTTTCCACAGTGCCACAAGCCCCTCCAGCTCTCTCCACAGGCAATCATGTTGCATGTTGTTTACTGCAAAGGACTTCATAGGCTCAAATCTTACTCCAGAGCCTTCCACAGGCCTCTCCAGCCCGCTCCACATGGCCTTTTCCTCAGGCCACAACTCCCTCCAGCTCTCTTTACATCGCCACATGCCCCTCTGCGGGGCCACAGACCCCTATACAGGGTCACAGGCCTTTCCACAGGGCCTCAACCCCTTCAGCTGTCTCCACAGGACCACAGGCTTTTCCACAGCCCACAACTCCTTCCAGCTCTCACCACAGGGCCACATCCCTTTCCACAAGGCTAAAGGGCCTATCCATAGGGCCACAGACCTTTCCACAGGGCCACAACACCCTCCAGCTCTCTCCACAGGACAAGAAGCTCTCTTTACAGGGCCATAGCTCACCTCCACAGGGCCAAATGCACTTTCCACACGGCCACAACTCCCAACAGCTCTCTCCACAGAGTCACAGGGCCCGTCTGCAGGGCACAAGCGCCCTCTTCAAGGCCAAAAGGCCTTTCTACATGGCTATAGTCATTTCCATATGGCACGAGCCCCTCCAGCTCTCTCCACAGGGCAACGGACCCCTATACAGGGTCACAGGCCTTTCCACAGGGCCACAACACCTTCAGCTATCTCCACAGAACCACAGGCTCCTACTGGGCCACAGGCCTTTCCACAGTGCCACAAGCCCCTCCAGCTCTCTCCACAGGCAATCATGTTGCATGTTGTTTACTGCAAAGGACTTCATAGGCTCAAATCTTACTCCAGAGCCTTCCACAGGCCTCTCCAGCCCGCTCCACATGGCCTTTTCCTCAGGCCACAACTCCCTCCAGCTCTCTTTACATCGCCACATGCCCCTCTGCGGGGCCACAGACCCCTATACAGGGTCACAGGCCTTTCCACAGGGCCTCAACCCCTTCAGCTGTCTCCACAGGACCACAGGCCCCTACTGGGCCACAGGCCTTTCCACAGTGCCACAAGCCCCTCCAACTCTTCTCCACAGGACAACAAGCTCTCTTTACCGGGCCATAGCTCCCATCAACAGGGCGAAATGCACTTTCTGCACCGCCACTGCCCCCTTTAGCTCTCTCCACAGAGACACAAGGCCCGTCTGCAGGGCACAAGCCCCCTCTTCAAGGCCAGAAGGCCTGTCTACATGGCCATAGTCATTTCCATAGGGCACGAGCCCCTACAGCTCTCTCCACAGGGCAACGGACCCCTATACAGGGTCACAGGCCTTTCCACAGGGCCTCAACCCCTTCAGCTCTCTCCACAGGACCACTGGCTCCTTCTGCCGGGCCACAAGCATTTCCACAGGGCCACAATCCCCTCAAACTCTTCTCCACATGACAACAAGCTAACTTTACAGGGACATAGCTCCCTTTCTCATAGCCAGCCATCATGGTGTTTGTGTTATTAAAGAAAAAAAAATTTGAGGGCTGGCTAGAGGCAGCCGTGGACACACTATAGCCAGCCCTCATGGTGTTTGTGTTATTAACCCCTTAATAACATCTGACGTACTAATACGCGTCTGTGCCCTGGGACTTAAGAGCCAGACCCGTATTAGTACGTCATCGCGATCGCGCGCGCACACAGGCTGTGCGGGCGCGATCGCCGCCAGGTGTCAGCTGATTGTCACAGCTGACACCCGGTACTATGTGCAGGGAGCGGTCCTGCACCGCTCCCAGCACATTAACCCCCGTGATGCTGCGATCGAAGTCGATAGAAGTCGATCGCGGCATTGCGGGGGCAAGGGGAGGTGATCGGCGATACTCACCTCCTCTTCCGGCTTCCAGCGCAGTCTGCAGCGGCTTCCCGGGTGTTGCCATGACTACCCGATGTCGTCATGACAACATCCGGGTCACCAGAGAGCAGGAAGATTGCTTGGACATGCGCAGTGCATCTCCAAGCAATCTTGACACTGTGCACTTCTGACAGCCTTCATGGCATAGGGATGGTGCTCCATTCTTATGCCATGCAGGCGATCAGAAAAAAAAAAAGTGAAAGTCCCAGAGTGGGACAAAGTAATAAAGTGTATAAACTGTGTGAAAGTGGGAAAAAAAAAAAAAAAAAAAAGTGAAAAAATATTATAAAAAAATAAAAAAAATAATACACCAAAAATAAAAATATAATGTACCCATCAATAAATATTATTATAAAAAAAATAAAAAAAAAACAATAAAAGTACACATATTTGGTATCGCCGCGTCCGGAACAACCTGACCTATAAAACTGTCCCACAAGTTAACCCCTTCAGTGAACACGGTAAAAAAAAAAAAAAAAAAACGAAGCAAAAAACAATGCTTTATCACCATACCACCAAACAAAAAGTGGAATAACACGCGATCAAAAAGACGCATATAAATAAAAATGATACCGCTGAAAACGTCATCTCGTCCCGCAAAAAACAAGCTGCCATACAGCTCCATCAGCTGAAAAATAAAAAAGTTATAGCTCTCAGAATAAAGCGATACTAAAAAATATTTTTTTCTATAAAATAGCTTTTATTGTGTATAAGCGCCAAAACATAGAAAAATGATACAAATGTGGTACCGCTGTAAACGTACTGACCCGAAGAATAAAGCTACCTCATCAATTTTACCACACGCGGAACAGAATAAAAAAAAAAAAACAATTCCTGAATTGTTGTTTTTTGTTTATTCTGCCTCCCAAAAATCGGAATAGAAAGCGATCGAAAAATGTCACGTGCCTGAAAATGGCACCAATAACAACGTCAAGTCATCCCGCAAAAAACGAGCCGTCACATGACTGTCTGCCAAAATCTGGAAAAATTATAGCTCTCAAAATATGGCGATGCAAAAACTAGATTTTACAAAAAATGCGTCTTTTAGTGTGTGACAGCTGTCAGTCATAAAAACCCCATATGATTCTGGCATTGCTGTAATCACACCGACCCGAAAAATAAAGTCGTCTAATCACTAATACCGCACAAGGAACGGCGTCAAAAATAAACTCTTGGGTTAGGATTGGGCTAGGGTTAGGGCTGGGTTTGGGGCTAGGGTTGTGCTGGGGCTAGGGTTGTGCTAGGGTTAGGGCTGGGGTTGGGATTTTTTTCAAAAGTAAGAAAAAAAGATGACGATATGGCGACTAGTGTTGAGAGCAAGTGCTCGCTACTTGAGTTTGCATCGGGTGCTCTGGTATGCATTGAGTATCGTGGGTATTTGAGTGACATGCTCGAGTCTCTGCCCCATATGCTTCGCGGCCAAAAAACTTTACGGGGATTGCCTGCCATGCACGAGCGATCCCCGCATGTTTTTTTTTGGGTGTCTAATAACCGTGAAACATGCGGAGCAGGGACTCGAGCATGTCACTCGAGCACACGCTGTACATGGTGCATACCTGAGTACCCGATGCAAACTCAAGTAGCGAGCACTTGCGCTCAAGAATAATGACAACTTATTCAATATGATGACCTAATGTAAACAAATAATGTGCCGTACCTCTGGGTTCAAAATGTTCACTATACACCTTAATAAAATCCATGAGGGGTATAGTTTCCAAAATGGGGACACTTGTGGGGGAGCTCCACTGTTTAGGCACATCACGGGCTCTCCAAACGCGACATGGTGTCCGCTAACAAATTGAATGGAAAATCGGCTCAAATTGTTAGCGGACGCCATGTTGCGTTTGGAGAGCCCCTGTGTGCCCAAACATTGGAGCTCCCCCACAAGTGACCCCATTTTGGAAACTAGACCCCCCAAGGCACCTATCTAGATGCATAGTGAGCACTTGGAACCCCCAGGTGCTTCACAAATTGATTCGTAAAAATGAAAAAGTGAAAAAAAAAAACACTTTTTCATTTTTATGAATCAATTTGTGAAGCACCTGGGGTTCCAAGTGCTCACTATGAATCTAGATAGGTGCCTTGGGGGGTCTAGTTTCCAAAATGGGGTCACTTGTGGGGGAGCTCCAATGTTTGGGCACACAGGGACTCTCTAAATGCAACATGGTATCCGCTAACAAATTGAATGGAAAATCGGCTCAAATTGTTAGCGGACACACATTGCGTTTGGAGAGCCCCTCTGTGCCCAAACTTTGGAGCTCCCCCACAAGTGACCCCATTTTGGAAACTAGACCCCCCAAGGCACCTTTCTAGATGCATAGTGAGCACTTGGAACCCCCAGGTGCTTCACAAATTGATTCGTAAAAATGAAAAAGTGAAAAAAAAAACACTTTTTCATTTTTATGAATCAATTTGTGAAGCACCTGGGGTTCCAAGTGCTCACTATGAATCTAGATAGGTGCCTTGGGGGGTCTAGTTTCCAAAATGGGGTCACTTGTGGGGGAGCTCCAATGTTTGGGCACACAGGGACTCTCCAAATGCAACATGATATCCGCTAACAAATTGTCGGCTCAAATTGTTAGCGGATATCATGTTGCATTTGGAGAGTCCCTGTGTGCCCAAACATTGGAGCTCCCCCACAAGTGACCCCATTTTGGAAACTAGACCCCCCAAGGCACCTATCTAGATGCATAGTGAGCAGTTGGAACCCCCAGGTGCTTCACAAATTGATTCATAAAAATGAAAAAGTGTTTTTTTTTTCACTTTTTCATTGTTACGAATCAATTTGTGAAGCATCTGGGGGTTCCAAGTGCTCACGATGCATCTAGATAGGTGCCTTGGGGGGTCTAGTTTCCAAAATGCGGTCACTTGTGGGGGAGCACCAATGTTTGGGCACACAGCGGCTCTCCAAACGCAACATGGTGTCGCTAACAATTTGAGCCAATTTTGCGTTAAATTTGTTAGCGGACACCATGTTGCATTTAGAGAGCCACTGTGTGCCCAAATATTGGAGCTCCCCCACAAGTGACCCCATTTTGGAAACTAGACCACCCAAGGCACCTATCTAGATGCATAGTGAGCACTTGGAACCCTCAGGTGCTTCACAAATTGATTCATAAAAATGAAAAAGTGTTTTTTTTTTCACTTTTTCATTGTTACGAATCAATTTGTGAAGCACCTGGGGGTTCCAAGTGCTCACTATGCATCTAGATAAGTGCCTTGGGGGGTCTAGTTTCCGAAATGGGGTCACTTGTGGGGGAGCTCCAATGTTTGGGCACACAGGGACTCTCTAAATGCAACTTGGTGTCCTCTAACAAATTTAACGGAAAATCGGCTCAAATTGTTAGTGACACCATGTTGCGTTTGGAGAGCCGCTGTGTGCCCAAACATTGGAGCTCCCCCACAAGTGACCCCATTTTGGAAACTAGACCCCCCAAGGCACCTATCTAGATGCATTGTGAGCACTTGGAACCCTCAGGTGCTTCACAAATTGATTCATAAAAATGAAAAAGTGTTTGTTTTTTTCACTTTTTCATTGTTACGAATCAATTTGTGAAGCACCTGGGGGTTCCAAGTGCTCACTATGCATCTAGAAAGGTGCCTTGGGGGGTCTAGTTTCCAAAATGGGGTCACTTGTGGGGGAGCTCCAAAGTTTGGGCACACATGGGCTCTCCAAACACAACATGGCGTCCGCTAATTATTCAAGCAAATTTTACAATCAAAAAGTCAAATGGCGCTCCTTCCCTTCCGAGCCCTGCCGTGCGCCTAAACAGTGTTTTTTCCCCAAATATTGGGTATCTGCGTGCCCAGGGGAAATTGCACAACAAATTTTGGGGTCCATTTTTTCTTGTTACCCCTGTGAAAATAAAAAAAATTGGGTCTAAAGTAACATTTTTGTGAAAAAAGTTAAATGTTCATTTTTTTCTTCCACATTCAAAAAATTCCTGTGAAGCACCTGAAGGGTTAATAAAGTTCTTGAATGTGGTTTTGAGCACCTTGAGGGGTGCAGTTTTTAGAATGGTGTCACTTTTGGGTATTTTCTGTCATAAAGACCTCTCAAAGTGACTTCAAATGTGATGTGGTCCCTAAAAAAATGGTTTTGTAAATTTTGTTGGAAAAATGAGAAATCGCTGGTCAACTTTTAACCCTTATAGCTCCTTAACAAAAAAAAATTTTGGTTCCAAAATTGTGCTGATGTAAAGTAGACATGTGGGAAATGTTATTTATTAACTCTTTTGTGTGACATATCGCTCTGATTTCAGGGCTTAATAATTCAAATTTTGAAAATTGCAAAATTTTCAAAATTTTCACCTAATTTCCGTTTTTTTCACAAATAAACGCAAGTGATATCGAAGAAATTTTTCCACAATCATGAAGTACAATATGTCACGAAAAAACAATCTCAGAATCAGGGGGATCCGTTGAAGCGTTCCAGAGTAATTACCTCATAAAGTGACAGTGGTCAGAATTGTAAAAATTGGCCCGGTCATTAATGTGCAAACCACCCGCGGGGCTTAAGGGGTTAAAGAAAAAAAAATTGGGGGGTTGGCTAGAGGCAGCCGTGGACACACGATAGCCAGCCCTCATGGTGTTTGTGTTATTAAAGAAAAAAAAAATTGGGGGGCTGGCTAGAGGCAGCCGTGAACACACGATAGCCAGCCCTCATGGTGTTTGTGTTATTAAAGAAAAAAAAAATTGGGGGGCTGGCTAGAGGCAGCCGTGGACACAAGATAGCCAGCCCTCATGGTGTTTGTGTTATTAAAGAAAAAAAAAATTGGGGGGCTGGCTAGAGGCAGCCGTGAACACACGATAGCCAGCCCTCATGGTGTTTGTGTTATTAAAGAAAAAAAAAATTGGGGGGCTGGCTAGAGGCAGCCGTGGACACAAGATAGCCAGCCCTCATGGTGTTTGTGTTATTAAAGAAAAAAAAAATTGGGGGGCTGGCTAGAGGCAGCCGTGAACACACGATAGCCAGCCCTCATGGTGTTTGTGTTATTAAAGAAAAAAAAAATTGGGGGGCTGGCTAGAGGCAGCCGTGGACACATGATAGCCAGCCCTCATGGTGTTTGTGTTATTAAAGAAAAAAAAAATTGGGGGGCTGGCTAGAGGCAGCCGTGAACACACGATAGCCAGCCCTCATGGTGTTTGTGTTATTAAAGAAAAAAAAAATTGGAGGGCTGGCTAGAGGCAGCCGTGGACACACGATAGCCAGCCCTCATGGTGTTTGTGTTATTAAAGAAAAAAAAAATTGGGGGGCTGGCTAGAGGCAGCCGTGGACACACGATAGCGAGCCCTCATGATGTTTGTGTTATTAAAGAAAAAAAAAATTGGGGGGCTGGCTAGAGGCAGCCGTGGACACACGATAGCCAGCCCTCATGGTGTTTGTGTTATTAAAGAAAAACAAAAATTGGGGGGCTGGCTAGAGGCAGCCGTGAACACACGATAGCCAGCCCTCATGGTGTTTGTGTTATTAAAGAAAAAAAAATTGGGGGGCTGGCTAGAGGCAGCCGTGGACACATGATAGCCAGCCCTCATGGTGTTTGTGTTATTAAAGAAAAAAAAAATTGGGGGGCTGGCTAGAGGCAGCCGTGGACACACGATAGCCAGCCCTCATGGTGCTTGTGTTATTAAACAAAAAAAAAAATTGGGGGGCTGGCTAGAGGTAGCCGTGGATACACGATAGCCAGCCCTCATGGTGTTTGTGTTATTAAAGAAAAAAAAAATTGGGGGGCTGGCTAGAGGTAGCCATGGATACACGATAGCCAGCCCTCATGGTGTTTGTGTTATTAAAGAAAAAAAAAATTGGGGGGCTGGCTAGAGGCAGCCGTGAACACACGATAGCCAGCCCTCATGGTGTTTGTGTTATTAAAGAAAAAAAAAAATTGGGGGGCTGGCTAGAGGCAGCCGTGAACACACGATAGCCAGCCCTCATGGTGTTTGTGTTATTAAAGAAAAACAAAAATTGGGGGGCTGGCTAGAGGCAGCCGCGGACACACGATAGCCAGCCCTCATGGTGTTTGTGATATTAAAGAAAAAAAAAATTTGGGGGCTGGCTAGAGGCAGCCGTGAACACACGATAGCCAGCCCTCATGGTGTTTGTGATATTAAAGAAAAAAAAAATTGGGGGGCTGGCTAGAGGCAGCCGTGGACACACGATAGCCAGCCCTCATGGTGTTTGTGTTATTAAAGAAAAAAAAAATTGGGGGGGCTGGCTAGAGGCAGCCGTGGACACACGATAGCCAGCCCTCATGGTGTTTGTGTTATTAAAGAAAAAAAAAATTGGGGGGCTGGCTAGAGGCAGCCGTGAACACACGATAGCCAGCCCTCATGGTGTTTGTGTTATTAAAGAAAAAAAAAATTGGGGGGCTGGCTAGAGGCAGCCGTGAACACACGATAGCCAGCCCTCATGGTGTTTGTGATATTAAAGAAAAAAAAAATTGGGGGGCTGGCTAGAGGCAGCCGTGGACACATGATAGCCAGCCCTCATGGTGTTTGTGTTATTAAAGAAAAAAAAAATTGGGGGGGCTGGCTAGAGGCAGCCGTGAACACACGATAGCCAGCCCTCATGGTGTTTGTGTTATTAAAGAAAAAAAAAATTGGGGGGCTGGCTAGAGGCAGCCGTGAACACAATGCTTCATTTCTGCATCGTGGTTACATAGCCTTAGTGTTATTAAAGCAAAAAAAATTTGAGAGTTGGCTATAGACATTATATGCCCAATATGAGGGCTGGATGCAGGTAATCCAGGACAACCAGCAGCAAGCTCTCATGCTTGCGTGCACATTAGAAATAGAAACATTGCCATCTGGTGTTTTTACAATCCTACAATAAAAAATTAAAAAGTTGGACAACATTGCCACCCGGTGGAGTTTCCTCAGAACACACAATGTCAACAAAAAAGTCAATGAGGGCTGGCTATTGGTCAATCAGGTAAGTGATTTAGCCAGCTCTAATGTTACATTTTTTTGCATTTTTATTGCGTAGACCCCCTCAGGAGCGATATTTCAGACCGCAGAGCGCGCAGTTTCGAGCAAAAATTTTGCCTTAACCCTGAAAAAAATTTAGCGCATCCCACCGCGTGCGTAAGCGTCCCAAATGCCAAAAAACAAATTTCCCCCATCAGTCCCTATATATTACTATAGTACAGAAGGTCATACTACCATATTGACTCTTTAATCCAGTTCCAATGTATCAAGGTCAAGCCTGTTGCACAAATGCAACAAATGTTGCATTCCGGCAACAAAAGTCGGCCATCTTGTGTCCCGTTTGCAACAAAAGGTCATCTTTTGTTGCCTTTCGGCAACATTTCAGGTCAAGCCTGTTGCAAACGGGACACGAAGCCTCTGATTTTGACCAAAGGTGCACCTCTGTAGCATAATCCCCCCAAAAGCAGTCTGTAGCATAATCCCCCCACCTCCCATAGGCCTTCTGTAGCATAATCCCCCCACCCCCATAGGCAGTCTGTAGTATAATCCCCCCGCCCCCCATAGGCAGTCTGTAGCATAATCTCCTCACTCCCCATAGACAGTCTGTAGCATAATCCCCTCACCCCCCCCCATAGGCAGCCTGTAGCATAATCCCCTCACCCCCATAGGCAGTCTGTAGCATAATCCCCTCACCCCCCATAAGCAGTCTGTAGCATAATCCCCTCACTACCCATAGGCAGTCTGTAGCATAATCCCCTCACCCCTCCCATAGGCAGTCTGTAGCATAATCCCCTCACTCCCCCCCATAGGCAGTCTGTAGCATAATCCCCTCACCCCCCATAAGCAGTCTGTAGCATAATCCCCTCACCCCCCCATAGGCAGTCTGTAGCATAATCCCCTCACCCCCCCATAGGCAGTCTGTAGCATAATCCCCTCAGCCCCCATAGGCAGTCTGTAGCATAATCCCCTCACCCCCCCCATAGGCAGTCTGTAGCATAATCCCCTCACCCCCCCCATAGGCAGTCTGTAGCATAATCCCCTCACCCCCCCATAGGCAGTCTGTAGCATAATCCCCTCACCCCCCATAAGCAGTCTGTAGCATTATCCCTTCACCCCCCATAGGCAGTCTGTAGCATAATCCCCTCACCCCCCCATAGGCAGTCTGTAGCATAATCCCCTCACCCCCCATAGGCAGTCTGTAGCATAATCCCCTCACCCCCCCATAGGCAGTCTGTAGCATAATCCCCTCACCCCCCATAGGCAGTCTGTAGCATAATCCCCCCACCCCCCACAGGCAGTCTGTAGCATAATCCCCCCACCCCCCATAGGCAGTCTGTAGCATAATCCCCCCACCCCCCATAGGCAGTCTGTAGCATAATCTCCTCACTCCCCATAGGTAGTCTGTAGCATAATCCCCTCACCCCCCCATAGGCAGTCTGTAGCATAACCCCCCCCCCCTCTCCAATAAGAAAAAATAAATAAATAAGCACAATACTCACCTCTCTCTCCTCCTCATTCCCCCGCTGCTCCGAGCGCCCGGTCCGCACAAATCTTCAGCACAGTGGGCCGGGCGCCAAGTGATGACGTGACGTCAGTGGCGTCAGACACAGAGGACGCTATGGGGACTGATGGGAGAGGGAGCGTAGCTCCCTCTCCCATCACTGAGCTTGCAGTTGCGGTGACTTGCGGGGGGGGGGGGCGATGCTGGCATCGGGGACCTCCCTCCTGCTTTAGGGCCCCATAGCAGCTGCCGGGCAGTACAGGGACATTGGGTCTCCCTGCTCTGCCCGGAGTGTAACTGTAGAGGCGTGCCGCTACAGTTACAATGACGTAGCTCGGGTGGGCACCCTCAGAGCGCGGGGCCCGGGGCGACCTCCCCCTCTGCCCCCCAGGTAGCTACGCTACTGTCACAGACCCATATATTTGTATGGGGAATTTAGATTCATGAATCGTAACTATTGTTATGTGGACAACTCAATAGCTTATAATGGCTACGTATTTTATGCATGAAAACTATGGATAAAACAAGTATGTGAAACAATAAAGTCTGGATGAGGTATGAGGGGAGTCTGATTAGACATTATTTCAAAGCAAAGTCTGGGGTTTGTATTACAGAGGGTTGTGCTCAGGAGTCTGTATTAAGAGGGAGTCTGGTCTGGGTATGGATTTATGAGCTAGGTCACTGACCATAAATTTATCCTAAGTGAACAAAGCTCAAATGTGAAGACATGAAATAGCAGGTACAGTCATGGCCAAAAGTATTGAGAATGAGACAAATAGTAATTTTTCCAAAGTTTACTGCTTCATTTTTTGTAATGGCAATTTGCATATACTCCTGAATGTCAAAGAGTGATCAGCTTAACAGCAATTACTGTACTTGCAAAGTCAATATTTGCCCAGAAAATGAACTTTAACCCCCAAAACACATTTCAACATCATTGCAGTCCTGCCTTAAAAGGAGCAGCTAACATCGTTTTAGTGATTGATCCATTAATACAGGTGTGGGTGTTGATGAGGACAGGGCAGGCGATCAATCAGTCATGATTAAGTAAGAATGACATCACTGGACACTTTAAAAGGAGGCTGGTTCTTGGTATCATTGTTTCTCTTCAGTTAACCATGGTTATCTCTAAAGAAACACGTGCAGCCATCATTGCACTGCACAAAAATGGCCTAACAGGGAAGAGTATCGCAGCTACAAAGATTGCACCTCAGTCAACAATCTATCGCATCATCAAGAACTTCAAGGAGAGAGCTTCTATTGTTGTCAAAAAGGCTCCAGGGCGCCCAAGAAAGACCAGCAAGCGCCAGGACCGTATCTTCAAACTGTTTCAGCTGCGGGATCGGACTACCAGCAGTGCCGAGCTTGCTCAGGAATGGCAGCAGGCTGGTGTGCGTGCTTCTGCACGCACTGTGAGGCGGAGACTCTTTGAGCAAGGGCTGGTTTCAAGGAGGGCAGCAAAGAAGCCACTTCTCTCCAGAAAAAACATCAGGGACCGACTGATATTCTGCAAAAGGTACAGGGAGTGGACTGCTGAGGACTGGGGCAAAGTCATTTTCTCTGATGAATCCCCTTTTCGATTGTTTGGGACATCTGGAAAACAGCTTATTCGGAGAAGAGGTGAGCGCTACCACCAGTCTTGTCTCATGCCAACTGTAAAGCATCCTGAAACCATTCATGTGTGGGGTTGCTTCTCAGCCAAGGGAATCGGCTCACTCACAGTCTTGCCTAAAATCACAGCCATGAATAAAGAATGGTACCAGAATGTCCTCCAAGAGCAACTTCTCCCAACCGTCCAAGAGCAGTTTGGCGCCCAACAATGCCTTTTCCAGCATGATGGAGCACCTTGCCATAAAGCAAAGGTGATAACTAAATGGCTCATGGAACAAAACATAGAGATTTTGGGTCCATGGCCTGGAAACTCCCCAGATCTTAATCCCATTGAGAACTTGTGGTCAATCATCAAGAGACGGGTGGACAAACAAAAACCAACAAATTCTGGCAAAATGCAAGCATTGATTATGCAAGAATGGACTGCTATCAGTCAGGATTTGGTCCAAAAGTTGATTGAGGGCATGCCAGGGAGAATTACAGAGGTCTTGAAGAAGAAGGGGCAACACTGCAAATATTGACTTGCTGCATTAACTCATTCTAACTGTCAATATAACCTATTGGTACTCATAATATGATTGCAATTATATTTCTGTATGTGATATAAACATCAGACAAACACTAATAAAAACCAGAGGCCAGCAGATCATGTGAAAATATAATTTTGGTGTCATTCTCAAAACTTTTGGCCATGACTGTAGGCATCAGTCATGTAGAAGACTTAAATGTTGATTTTTTTTGCTTAATTTATAAAACCCTCGTCATGATTCATATCTTCTAAATAATACTGACTGCATCACTAGGATAGGGTCATTATTAGCATTACGCGTCCTATTTCCATTATAGCTATAAACTATCACTGATCTTATTGTCTGTACATGTGGTTATACTTGGGGCTTCCTGTATGTACAGACTGTATGGATTTTATAGGATGCAAGGGCCACTGCTCTTTTCCCCATGGCAGATACTGAATGTGTAATGTTAAACTTATTGTGTGATAATGATGGTTTGCTGGATATGTTATGGATTACGTTCAGGGGTGGATTAAGAGTAGCCAGGGCCCTGGGCAGTTTAGAAGGTGTGGGCCCCCCCACAGGTACCCGATGTATCACGTGACATGTCACATGATTCCCTTTGATAGCTCATGTGATAGATCATGTGACCAACACACAGAAGCTTTGGTCACATCTGTAGACGGAAAATGATAGAAATTTTTTTCCATTATGTTCACAGCGCTATACATAACATAGCGCTATATATAGTAGAGCAGCAGTGGGAGATTAATTTCCTTGAGGGGTCACGAGAGACCATGACTGTTGTGGAGGCTGAACCAATAGGCTGAAATTAATTCTGCTCAACATTAATAATGTTAACAAAATAATAAAAAATATATATTAATTGTATGACTTAATATTGAGCAGAATTAAGTATGCTGACATCCCCCTATATACAGTATGAGCCCCCACATAACTCCCTAGATACAGTATGAGCCCGCACATAGCTCCCTAGATACAGTATGAGCCCCCACATAGCTCCCTAGATACAGTATGAGCCCCACACATAGCTCCCTAGATACAGTATGAGCCCCACACATAGCTCCCTAGATACAGTATGAGCCCCACACATAGCTGCCTATATACAGTATGAGCACCCACATAGCACCCTATATACAGTATGAGCACTCACATTGCCCCCTATATACAGTAGGAGCCCCACATAGCTCCCTATATACAGTATGAGCCCTCACATAGCTCCCTAGTTACAGTATGAGCCCTCACATAGCTCCATAGATACAGTATGAGCCCTCACATAGCTCCCTATATACAGTATGAGCACCCAAATAGCTCCCTATGTACAATATGAGCCCGTACATAGCTCCCTATATACAGTATGAGTACCCACATAGCACCCTATATACAATATGAGCCCGTACATAACTCCCTATATACAGTATGAGTACCCACATAGCTCCCTATATACAATATGAGCCCGTACATAGCTCCCTTCTCTGATCGACTGTCGGTTCCACAGCCAGCTCAGAGAATGGTCGAATGCAAAATGCAGCTACCTGGGAGACACCTTTGACCACCGCATGAGGTGGCCCAAAGGCACCCGCCTGATGGCTGTACCCCGGTCACATGCCTCTCCTCATTCCCCCATGTATGGCCCTGTACAGTCTATATGACAATACATGACTGGTATCTACTATAGTATAATCAGGGATGTGTCCTTCTGTCAGAAGCCTCTATAGACTGCGCAAGTGCAATACCTGCGCAGTCTGGCCGCAGACAGACACATCCACATCCCAGACAGGGATGAGGAGTGTGGTGCCGGATATCCCGGTATGCAAAGGCACCATAAACACATACCTGTTCAGTCCTGTCATCTCTGGAGAGGCTGGGGGAGGAATGTGGTGCCACAATCGGCGCCTGTGCATACTGTGATTTCCGGCGCTATTTTAGTCAAGACAAATATGAAAACAAAATGGACAGTGTGGTATGCGCATGCGTGTACTTTGGCGCCATTTTGTTGAATACACTCTGCACATTTGTATTCATTCAAATGAAACTGGATATTGCGCTATGCGGACATGGGGAGCATGGACCAAGGTGAGGGGGGAGCATAGACCAGGATAGGGGAACAGGAAGGGGGAGCATATACCAGGATGGGGAAGCATGGACCAGGATGGGGGAGCATGGGCCAGGATAGCGGAGCATATACGAGGATGGGGAAGCATAAACCAGGATGGGGGAGCATATACCAGGATAGGGGAGCATATGCCAAGATGGGAGGAAGCATGGACCAGGATGGGGGAGCATGTACCAGAATGGGGGACCAGGATGGGGAAGCATATACCAGGATGGAGGGATGGGGGGGAAGCATGGACCAGGATGGGGGGAGCATATACCAGGATGGGGGACCAGGATGGGGAAGCATACACCAGGATGGGGGAGCATATACCAGGATGGGGGAGCATATACCAGGATGGGGGAGCATATAACAGGATGGAGGACCAGGATGGGGAAGCATACACCAGGATGGGGGAGCATATACCAGGATGGGGAACCAGGATGGGGGAGCATATACCAGGATGGGGGAGCATATACCAGGATGGGGGAGCATATACCAGGATGGGGAAGCATATACCAGGATGGGGGAGCATATACCAGGATGGGGGAGCATACACCAGGATGGAGGAGCATATACCAGGATGGGGGACCAGGATGGGGAAGCATACACCAGGATGGGGGAGCATATACCAGGACGGGGGCAAATATACCAGGATGGGGAAGCATACACCAGGATGGGGAAGCATATACCAGGATACGGGGCCAGGATAGGAGAGCATATACCAATAAAAAAGCTCGCCACCCGGGCGTAAAACAAGTTCAATAGCTAGTGCGATATACTGTGATATAGACATCAGATGTTATATACTATACACATTGTTATATCCCATCTGATGTCTTTACCACAGTATACCGTACACTAATCTGTATACTGGATGTGACATTTTGTACAGGGATATACACTGTACTGATCACACCGGCCTACAGGACCTCACATATTATATATGGAGCAGTATAGTATGTGACGTCCTGTAGGTTTTGGGCTGATCAGTCAGTGCAGGATCCTGTATGCGATGTCTGTGGTCTCTGCTGGGGCTCAGTGTGATTTATTGCATGACTGTGAATTTTCCTGCAGATCTGGTGACGATGGAGCCGATGACCTGGCATTGACAGCGCGAGCTGATCTGCAACAAAGGTCAGACTCCGGCAATAAGTCACACAGAGCCCCAGCAGAGCGACCGCTGACCTGATACTAAGGGATCTGTGTGAACTCATTAGGAGGAGAGCAGCATCTTGCAGCCCCCTCCTCACTCCAGACAACCTGCCCTGGGCCCGACCTCATATTTACTATTTACCGCCATCCACTGATGCAGGAGCTCCTCTCCGGCAGGCTGAAGTGAAGCAGCTCCAGGCGCCGCTGTGTGACGTCAGTCCTGGAGACACAGCGTGCAAGGGGTGTGTCTGTCTCCCTGATGCAGCCGGCGTCTAATGGTACGGTGCGGTTCCCCTGCCCATGCCTCTGCAGAAAACATTATAATGAGGGCGATCTGGCCATGGGCTCCCCCGAAGGCCAGGGCCCCGGGCGGTAGCCCAGATTGTCCTCATTATAATCCGCCTATGATTACATTGCTTTGAATGTGTTGACTACGGGTCAGAGTGATGATTGTAGTTGCCTTGTCTCCTCTGTCATTACATCGGAGAGAACTCAAGCGTCATAGTAAATTGGTGTATTGTTATCACTCAGTCAGTGTGGGAATTCAAGAGAGGTAAAGACTGCGAGTCTCCCATGTGGACAAGGTTAGTAGATAAATAGGTAGAACAAATAGGTCATGCGCTCTCTGTAACAGGGCGGGTGTAGCCTTCAATGTGACCAACTGAGCACAATAATTAGAAGCTGATACTTGTGACCAGGTTGTTGAGCCATTCTAAAGCTGGCCACACAAATTAGATGACTGTTGACCAAACGATTCTTCAGTGGATCATTCAGCCAACAGCCATCTTTGCTGACTCTCCCATGGAATGGATTGCTCACTTGGCTGAGCACTCCTGTGTTCTCCATGATTTCTGAGAGAACAAAGTGATCAGCAGTCCCAAATTGGATATGTCCAATTGTCATCTCCTGCGACCATCAGTTGACCTGTGCCCCTATACACATTAGAGTGTCCGGCATATCGATGTGTTTGACCAACTTTAACCTAATGTGTATGGAGAAAGCTGTATTTACACTGAAAGATTATCATGTACGATCGTTTTTAAGAAACAGGCTGATGATCATCAGATAAAAAAAGCAAAACTCGCATTCACTGGGTGAAATTATTTTTTGTGCAGCACAAAAAATCATTGTTCTCAGTGGTGCAGTGGTCCTTTCTAAATACGACTCGGACTCCCAAGAGCTATGGCTGCTTATGCACTCTGAACAATCTGCTACAGATCGCTCAGTCTGCCCATGTAAACAGGCTTTTAAATTTCTGCAAATGGGTTTGTGTAAATGGATCCTACAACATAAGAAAAGCTGAATATAGTGCTGCCGGGGAGATTATATGTTATTGGCCTGTACTGGGAGGGTGATGCCCATGTCAAGTTAACCACTTCGCGCCAGAGCCTCTTTTTGCCTTCGTGACCGGGCCAATTTTTTCAATTCTGACCACTGTCACTTTATGAGGTAATTACTCTGGAACGCTTCAACGGATTCCCCTGATTCTGAGACTGTTTTTTCGTGACATATTGTACTTCATGATAGTGGTAAAATTTCTTCGATATCACTTGCGTTTATTTGTGAAAAAATCGGAAATTTGGCGAAAATTTTGAAAATTTTGCAATTTTCAAACTTTGAATTTTCATGCCCTTAAATCAGAGAGAGATGTCACACAAAATAGTTAATAAATAACATTTCCCACATGTCTACTTTACATCAGCACAATTTTGGAACCAACATTTTTTTTTGTTAGGAAGCTATAAGGGTTAAAAGTTGACCAGCGATTTCTCATTTTTACAACAAAATTTACAAAAACATTTTTTTAGGGACCACATCTTATTTGAAGTGACTTTGAGAGGCCTTTATGACAGAAAATACCCAAAAGTGACACCATTCTAAAAACTTCACCCCCCAAGGTGCTCAAAACCACATTCAAGAAGTTTATTAACCCTTCAGGTGCTTCACAGGAATTTTTGGAATGTGGAAGAAAACAATGAACATTTAACTTTTTTTTCACAAAACTGCTACTTTAACCTCAAATTTTTAATTTTCACAAGGGCAGCCAGAAAAAATGGACCCCAAAATGTGTTGTGCAATTTCTCCTGAGCACGCTGATACCCCATATGTGGTGCAAAGCCACTTTTTGGGCGCACGGCATGGCTTGGAAGGTAAGGAGCGCCATTTGACTTTTGGAATGGAAATTTGACTGGAATCGATAGCGGACGCCATGTTGCATTTGGAGAGCCCCTGAGGTGCCTAAACAGAGGAAACCCCCAACAAGTGACCCCATTTTGGAAATGACACCCCTCTGGGAATTCATCTATGAGTTTTGTGACCATTTTAACTCAATGGATGATTTCCAGAAACAAGCACGCAATGGAAGGTTTAGATTCTGGAGAACCCCCCCTGGAAATTAAGTGAGCTCTACTCAAATGTGTCATTCACTAAATGAACCAAATGTTTGAATGACAAATTGGGATACATTTTTACAGTTTAAAAACGTGGTTCTGTGTGGAAGATTTTAAAGCAGTCAGTGACGCATAAGGCTGGCAATGATGGGCATTGTGCGCAATAGTAGCGGGTATCACGCCTCATTCCTCTCTTAGTACATACACGACATCTTTTCTGGGGGTTCCTTCTTGTTTCCGTTGCTGGAATAAGTGCAATAAAATGTCGCTCAGTGAGTCTTTTCACATCCTCAGATTCTAATGGATGAGCGGGGCTAACACTTTGAAAGACAAGATTATCAGAGGCCAGCAGCTGACATCTGCGTCCCAGCGCAGCGGCGTATGACATCACTGACGCAGATGTCAGCTGCAGGCCTCTGATAGGTCGGCAGCTGGCATTGGTATTGCTGTGCAGAGAGCCTGTCTCTGCTCGGCAATACACTGCACTACGGTGCTTATGTCGGCGGCTACTGGTCCGGGCCGGAATTGTCAAGGGGTCTATGGTGCCTGCATGCTGCATATGCAGAAGGACGCCGAGGGAACGGAAGACAGGTGAGAAGAATTTTTTTTTCTCTGTTATGTGCACTATGGGCATCTGGATAGGGACATATGGGCACGTGGGTGAGCACATATGGCCACCTGGATGAGGACGTATGGCCACCTGGATGGGGACATTCCTACAATATGGGGACCTGGAGGGGGACATTCCTACAATATTTGGACCTGGATGGGGGGCATTACTACAAGATGAGGACCAGGATGGGGCATTACTACAAGATGAGGACCAGGATGGGCACATTGCTACAATATAAGGACCAGGATGGGCACATTGCTACAATATGAGGACCAGGATGGGCACATTGCTACAATATGAGGACCAGGATGGGCACATTGCTACAATATGAGGACCAGGATGGGCACATTGCTACAATATGAGGACCAGGATGGGCACATTGCTACAATATGAGGACCAGGATGGGCACATCGCTACAATATGAGGACCAGGATGGGCACATCACTACAATATGAGGACCAGGATGGGCACATCACTACAAGATGGGGACCACGATGGGGCATTACTACAAGATGGGGACCAGGATGGTGCATTACTACAAGATGAGGACCAGGATGGGGCAATACTTCAAGATGAGGATCAGGATGGGCACATTACTACAAGATGAGGACCAGGATGGGGCATTACTGCAAGATGAGGACCAGGATGGGTACATTACTACAAGATGAGGATCAGGATGGGCACATTACTACAAGATGAGGATCAGGATGGGGCATTACTACAAGACGAGGACCAGTTCAAAAAGTGTATAGAAAAAAAATGGTATCACTAAAAATGTCACTTTGTCATGCAAAGAATGCGGCCCCCCAAATTCAATTTTTTTCCGTGTGCGGCCCATATACCCAGCTGAGTTTGAGACCCCTATTCTATACCATTTTAATATTTTGATTTTGTACTTCTGAAAACATTCTAGAGTGAAGACATCAGTAATCAATACAGAGATGGATTTCACACTGACGGCATCATTTGATGAGGCATGTTGGCCGATAATGTTGATATGGGAGAGGATTAACCATGGATATACATCAGATTCTCCCCCAAAGTCATTGGGGTTCCGAAAAGGAGGCTATGGATACCAAATATGGGTTTTAGCTCCTACAACGAAAAATATTCTGTTTTCTGGGACACTTTTCACTCATACTGGAAAGTGCACACTCCATTCGGCCCTGTTTTATATTTCATTGGACCTCGGTTTATTGATGAGACAAGCCAAGGATTATATGTACCGCCATCATTTACTGTCATTGTATCAGATACAAATGTTTTAATGCCTGCTCGAGCTTCAACGGTAGCTAAGCAAATATTAAAAATTACCCATTTTGTTCTAAACTCTATTTAGTGCAGTGATTTAGATGATAAACACATTTGATGTATGAAAATCTTAAACTTTATATATATTTTATTGCAAATTTACATTTTTCCCTGAATGTCAAGGTGTTCATATCTCTTACGTGGGTATTTCATGTTCTAAAAAAATAGTTAATAGCATTTACATGCTGTTAAACAATATTGAGTAAAGAATCATTTACTACATCTAAACATATAGTATGACACCGTTTTATGTTCAAAGTGTTTATCAATGTGCATGTCCACCTCATGTGCTAAGTGCTGCTGGATATGCATGCTTGGTCTCTCTCCTGCAGTAGCATTATATACCTATGAAAAGTCCATGTGCAAAGGAAGTAAAATGGACCATACTGTCTGCTGCCAGAAGGGGAAGAAAACTGATTATGTGCGGAGTTGGCACCCAGCAGCACAGATTAATAGCAGCTAAGAGATGGGGCAGTACAGCTGAGCTGACAGCACTATGAGAAAAGAGCTCACAAAAGTATAATGAGACAAAGCTAACCTCTGCTGTACTGCCCCTTCCCCAACACTTTCTGACATGATGAAAGCTGAAGAAGTGTTAGTAATCACACATATGTCTACTATTCTCCTAGAACTATGTAATCACATACAGATTTGCAGGAAAATCAGTGAGAGCAGACAGTCTATAATTACAAAATAGAACCTACAAAGTCGCAAGTAACAAAACATAATTTTATTAATTAATAAATATAGCTGGACAACTAGAGATATTAAAAAACAAGATATAGGACTAATTAAAAACCAATAAAACACAGCAGGCACAATAATAAGTACTGAACATAGGTCCCGATGCCCACATACTCCCTGTGCAGCCTCCACCTTACCCTCCAATGCACGTTTCACTAATGCTTCCGAAGGGGTGGTGAAGTGGAGAATGGAAGCCAACTTTTTAATGAGTGAGAAAGGTGGTAGAGGTGATGGCCATTTCTATCAACGCCTTCCACTATGATTATGTGGCGTGGTCACTATCAATACCTGCATTGGAGGGCGCTGATGGAGTCATTGAAGCTGAAATTCCGGGTCCAAGCCGAGCAGCCAGTGCGTATGTGCGAAATGGAGTGGCAGCCATCTTGGATGAGGAAAACTTGCCCAATGCAACTATGAAAGTAGAAATACAGTTATATGAAAAAGTTTGGGCACCCCTATTAATCTTAAGCTTAATGTTTTATAAAAATTGGTGTTTTTGCAACAGCTATTTCAGTTTGATATATGTAATAACTGTTGGACACCGTAATGTTTCTGCCTTGAAATGAGGTTTATTGTACTAACAAAAAATGTGCAATCTGCATTCAAACAAAATTTGACAGGTGCATAAGTATGGGCACCTCACCAGAAAAGTGACATTAATATTTAGTAGATCCTCCTTTTGCAAAAATAACAGCCTCTAGTCGCTTCCTGTAGCTTTTAATGATTTCCTGGATCCTGGATGAAGGTATTTTTGACCATTCCTCTTTACAAAACAGTTCCAGTTCAGTTAAATTTGATGATCGCCGAGCATGGACAGCCCTCTTCAAATGATCCCACAGATGTTCAATGATATTCAGGTCTGGGGACTGGGATGGCCATTCCAGAACATTGTAATTGTTCCTCTGCATGAATGCCTGAGTAGATTTGGAGCGGTGTTTTGGATTATTGTCTTGCTGAAAGATCCATCCCCTGCGTAACTTCAACTTTGTCACTGATTCTTGAACATTATTGTCAAGAATCTGCTGATACTGAGTGGAATTCATGCATCCCTCAACTTTAACAAGATTCCCGGTGCCGGCATTGGCCACACAGCCCCAAAGCATGATGGAACCTCCACCCAATTTTACTGTGGGTAGCAAGTGTTTTTCTTGGAATGCTGTGTTTTTTTGCAGCCATGCATAACGCCTTTTTGTATGACCAAACAACTCAACCATGGTTTCATCAGTCCACAGGACCTTCTTCCAAAAAGAAATTGGCTTCTCCAAATGTGCTTTTGCATACCTCAGCCGACTCTGTTTGTGGCGTGCTTGCAGAAACGGCTTCTTTCGCATCACTCTCCCATACAGCTTCTCCTTGTGCAAAGTGCGTTGTTGACCGATGCACAGTGACACCATCTGCAGCAAGTTGATGCTGCAGCTCTCTGGAGGTGGTCTGAGGATTGTCCTTGACCTCACCATTCTTCTTCTCTGCCTTTCTGATGTTTTTCTTGGCCTGCCACTTCTGGCCTTAACAAGAACTGTCCCTGTGTTCTTCCATTTCCTTACTATGTTCCTCACAGAGGAAACTGACAGGTTAAATCTCTGAGACAGCTTTTTGTATCCTTCCCCTGAACAACTATGTTGAATAATCTTTGTTTTCAGATCATTTGACAGTTGTTTTGAGGAGCCCATGATGCCACTCTTCAGAGGAGATTCAAACAAGAGAACAACTTGCAAGTGGCTATGAAGTTCAAAGCTTAATGAGGTTACAAAACCAAAAAAGTGCTTTAGTAAGTCAGTAAAAAGTAGGTAGGAGTATTTAAAACAAGAAAATGATAAGGGTGCCCATACTTATGCACCTGTCAAATTTTGTTTGAATGCAGATTGCACATTTTCTGTTAGTACAATAAACCTCATTTCAAAGCAGAAACATTACTGTGTCCAACAGTTATTACATATATCAAACTGAAATAGCTGTTGCAAAAACACCAATTTTTATAAAACATTAAGCTTAAGATTAATAGGGGTGCCCAAACTTTTTCATATAACTGTAGATTGGAAAATATGGGGCGGCGGCTATATTGGATGGGGGAAACGTGCCTATTGCAGTGGGGAAAGTAGACCTTGATGGGAAAAAGAGCCAAATGAAAAAAAATATGTATGTGGATAACTGATGAAAAATGACAGAATGTGGAAGCATGGAGTGAAAAGTGAGGGTGCTAAAAAATAAACAAAGAAATATGATTGGATGCGTTGTGACATGTCAATGAAATGAATGATGAAAAAAAAAATCTAAATAAAGTGATAGGGGAATAGGGAAGATCACAAAATGAAAAACTAAGAAAAAAAAATATATATAATGATAATAAATAAATAGTAAGTAATAAAAAATTGTAAAATTAAAATAATAATAGTGTAATGAGTAAGCAAAGAAAGAGAACATATGAATGTGAAAAAGGGTATGCATAGTGGTAGAATAAAATAGTGTGTATAAAACACACAGAACAATGAAAAAAATATATAAAAACACATTTAAATGGAAAAACGTGCAGCAATATCCAGATGAGACGACAAAGTAAAAAATACTGGAAGAAAGAAAAAATGTGGGACTTGTTTTCATATTAGCCACTGAGATAAACTGCATCCTAGATTGAAAGAGAAGAAGTGAGAAAACAAATAAAAATGAATAAAACTAAAAAGCCACAGCCGACTTCGCAAATATAAGGAAAATAAAATGAAATGTTGGGAAACAATAAGGGAACAAAAAGATGGTAAATTGTAGTCATGAAAGAATACAACAATTAAAGATAGGAAACAAAACTGAGCTGTTCTTATAAACCAAGAGGTGCCAATGTTTATAAAGTAGTTATCCACTTACATTCAATTTGTACCAGCTTTTTCTTGTTTCAGAAAAAACTGTTTCAATATAGGCCAATGGACTTCATCTCTTCGACTATGGAAACTGGTAATTGGCAGGACACGTTCATCTTGATTTTTCATCTTTTTCAGTAAATCATCAAGGTTACATACTCTAGCTAATCTGTAACCTCGGTCAATATCTTTTACTCGATATCCGCGTTGTGTAAATCTGTCTTTCAGATCTCTAACATGGCTCTCAAAGTCAGATGTTTGATCACACAAAATTACTTATCCATTCATGAGAATATTGTGTCTGAACCATATCTCTCACCCATAGCCCTACAAAAAAGATTTTCATAAGACAGCGCAAATGTTACGCCCATTGCCACACCCATAGTCTGCAAGAAAAATCTGTTCCTGAATACAAAAAAAATTGTGATCCAAAACAAAATTGAGTCCATTGGACGGATAAGGAGGTCTCTGGATAGACCCTGCATGTTGAGAAGAAATTTGGTTGCTGGCATCCCCTGTTGATGACTAATGCAGGTATAAAGGGACTCAATATCACATGTCACAAGGAACATGTCAGGTTCCAATACTTCACCATCCAATCGCCTTAAAACCTCTCTCGACTCCTTTAAGTAGGACGGAAGATCGACCATACAAGGTTGAAGACAATGATCAAGGAATCTACAGATCTGTTCATTCATACTTCCACATCCTGATACAATGGGACAACCTGGGGGGGGTTGAGTAAATTTTCATGAACCTTAGGTAATAGAATGTAGCAATAACTGGACCGTCAACCATGAGATCTTCCCATTATGGTTTAGGGATAGTGCCTCTCTCAAGTGTCTTATCCAAAATAAGGAACATATTATTTTGAAATGTTCTTATTGGCAATCTGCAAAAAAATACTTGACATCATTCAGTTGACAGGAAGCCTCCCTTTCATACATGTCAGTATGCCAAATAACCACATTCGATCCTTTGTCAGTTTACCTTTTTACCACCTGTTTCATGATTTTTTTTAATTTCATTTAAAGCAGTCATCTGTTGTTTAGTAACATTATCATTGATTCGCAGTGATGAGTGAATATTTTAAGTTACTCAGACTGTTCTCATGAAAATTTCAAGTGGGACAAAGAGAGAGTAGAGGAAATATGGCAGATTTCTTGACAATTCAAGAAGGGTTTTCTGGTCATTGAGGATCTTTCCGACCCCCTTTCATATTAACCTCCCTTTAAAGAAACACATGGCTGCATGCGACATGGGTTAAACAGAAGGCACTATACTCCAATAGTGACTTCCCACCAAAACGGACATTTTTAATATCAGCTTCTGAACCAGACCTATCCCCCGCCACAGCTCCGGACACGTGACACCTTACTTGGCCTGGGCCTGCCACACACCTAAAGCTTGCTCAATACCCTCTCTCAAGGCCAAAGACCATAAATCCATCCCAATATCATTTAGATGCACACCGTCCGATCTCAAGTGCTCCCTAGAAGGCACCTCCAAATCCTTACGCCTTACCACCACACCTTGCTACGAAACGAGCCATAGTTTTGTTAACCTTAATCCTGGTCTTGTTAATACGCTCAACCGATTTTGTGTACCTCCAGTTCAGCAGAGCAACAATGTCCGACCAAACAATAACGATTCCTGGATACGCTGACCACAACCGTAACATGTCGAATTTAATATCTCTGATGAGTTTCCATGATGATCTAACCCCAAGGTAATTTCCACCAACATGTAACACAAGTACATTCGGCAGTTGATTCACCCTACAATAGTATGCCACCTCCGGCAAAACACTCCCCCAGGTCATACCGCGGATACCCAGCCACTTGATCAGTGCCGTGGACCAAGCCTGCCTGAGCTGCCGACCATCCGTGTGAACATCGGCCAGTAACGCACCCCAAAACATGCAAGAATGACCGAGGATCCACATTAAACATGCACTTTAATAAAACAAAAAATGACCTCATTAATAAACATAAATATCACCACACTAACAAACAGCTACAGCCCATCTCAACCTTATACAGCCACAAGGTGAGGGCGTCCATATGAGCGAAAAAGTGCTGATTCACAACGACCTATACGCCGAACCACATCATCACCCAAGCCCCAACGAGAAGCCTCCGTCGCCGCACCAATGCGGAACGAATGAGACCCATACTCTTCAGGCTTTTCACCCATTAACATTAATCAATGTTTAAAAACTGCAACAAATTGGTACCGAGACAGTGCAAATTCGTCCACATGTCATAAGAACACACCCAGCATTGCACCATGAACTGCCATAAAATGCCTTACTACGACAATCGGGCAGGCTAAATAACCAGGAATAGAATAAACATTCCCACATTGATCAGTCTTAGACTGCCTGAACACACATTCCACCCTATCATCCAACACATGAACGTCACCCAAAAGCAAACCCCCTTCCACCATACGTGGAGGACTGATTAGCTCGCTTATGCGAAATGCACCAAAGAAGGCTAACACAAAAGCAGCCGAAAACAATGCTATCTCATAAAGGGAATAACAAACAGATTGCACACAACCCAACAACTTGTTCAACAGTGCAAAAGAAACTGGCCTCCTTTTATCTTGACTAACTACGCCTTTCCGAAAATCCTTCATGGCCTGATTCACCAAAAATTCCTTTGTGACATCCTTCACACCCTGTAACTTAAACAGAAATGCCAGCGTCGCTAATCTCTGCGACACTGCGGACACCGATCTACCCGAAATGAAATCTTTTCCTAAAAAGGATAAAACTAAACACAGCCTATCCTTATCAGAAGAATCCACCTCCATGCACGCACTCAAAGTTTCCCATTCTAGCAATAATTTTGGATACCTTCTTGAGTTCTTGATTAACTCGAAAACTACACATTGACTAGACTCCAAAGCACATTGGGACATTCCGCTCCCACTTTATCTGCCCATGGCACCAGCTGGAGAAACCAGTCGAACTGAAACGAGACAGCGCATCAGCCACTTCATTCAATTCCCCCGGAACATGCCTCGCCACTATACACATTCCTTTCCAAACAGCGCAACACCAAGTGACGTAGGTACACCACTATAGGAGGAGATTTTGCCAACAAAGAATTTATTGCATGAACCTCCAACAGGTTATCACAATAAAAACAAACGTTCTTTCCGCTAAACTCGGCCCCCCACAATTCCAGGGCCAGTACAGTTGGGAATAATTCCAACAAGGACAAGTTTTTTTACCAAACCCGTTTCCTGTCAGGTCACTGGCCAAGGACCTACGCACCAATGTCCCAGAAAAAACGCTCCAAAACCCAATGACCTAGCAGCAACCGTGTAAAGCTGCAAGTTATCATAGAATGGTAGAGTTGGAAGGGACCTCCTGGGTCATCTGGTCCAACCCCTTGCTCAAAGCAGGATTCACTAAATCATCTCAGACAGATGTCTGTCCAGCCTCTGTTTGAAGATGTCCATTGAAGGGGAACTCACCACCTCTCGTGGCAGCCTGTTCCACTCATTAATCACCCTAACTGTCAAAAAGTTTTTTCTAATATCTAATCTGTGTCTCCTCCCATTTAGTTTCATCCCATTGCTTCTAGTCTTTCCTTGTGCAAATGAGAAGATGATCCTTCTACAATGTGACAGCCCTTGACATATTTGTAGACAGCTATTAAGTCTCCTCTCAGTCTTCTTTTTTGCAAGCTAAACATTCCCAAATCCTGCAACCGTTCCTCATAGGACATGGTTTGCAGACCAGTCACCATTCTGGTCGCTCTTCTCTGAACTTGCTCCAGTTTGTCTATGTCTTTTTTAAAATGTGGTGCCCAAAACTGTACACAGCATTCCAGATGAGGTCTGACCAAAGAGGAGTAAAGACCGATAATGACTTCACGTGATCTAGACTGTATGCTTCTGTTAATACATCCCAGAATTGTATTTGCCTTTTTTGCTGCTGCATCACACTGTTGACTCATGTTCAGTCTATGACCTATTAGTATACCTAAGTCTTTTTCACATGTACTGTTGCTTAGCTCTATTCCTCCCATTCTGTATATGCTTTTTTCATTTTTATTGCCCAGATGTAGTACTTTGCATTTTTCCCGGTTAAAAACCATTCTGTTGGTTGCTGCCCACTGCTCCAGTTTATTTAGGTCTTTTTGAATCCTCTCTCTCTCTTCTCTAGTATTAGCTATCCCTCCTAGCTTTGTGTCATCAGCAAATTTAATCAGTTTACCCTCAATTCCTTCATCTAAATCATTGATAAAGATGTTGAACAATACAGGTCCCAGGACGGAGCCCTGTGGTACCCCACTTGAGACATTCATCCAGCTGGATGTGAAGCCATTTACAACCACCCTTTGAGTCCGATCACTAAGCCAGTTATGAATCCACCTAACAGTTGCCTGGTCCATTGCATACTTGGTCATTTTTTCAATAAGGACGGTGTGAGATACTTTGTCAAATGCTTTGCTGAAGTCAAGATATACTATCATTGGACACCACTTTGTCCATCCACAGCGTGCAACCATTATATTTCGCCAGAAAAGAGTCCCAAACCTCCAGATCCGCCTTGATCTCCTGAGTAACGCGAAAAAATGATGCGACGATGATTTTCCTGCCAACGCCTCCGATAATCACCTGGAAAACACCCTGACCATCGGCATTATCCTGCAAGCAAAATTAAGCTTGCCCAACAATGACCGTACTACCTTCAACCTTATTTTCTTGACGCGTCGCACCGCCGCTTCCGCCAGCCGCAAATCCATCAACTTTCCTTTAGGAAGCCTACACTCCATCGCCACACTGTCAATTTCTATACCCAAAAAACACATCACCGTAGCAGGGCCCTCCGTCTTGTCTGCGGCTAATGGGATCCCAAACAACACCGTCACCTTCTTTAAAGTTACCCACAAAACTGAACACACTAACAAGCCAGAAGGCCCAACACAAAAGAAATCATTCAGGTAGTGAATTATTGAAGAGACCCCGGACATGTCCCGAACCACCCATTCAACAAATAAACTAAAAGCCTCAAAGTATGAGCATGATATAGAGCAGCCCATGGGCAAACAACGATCTACAAAAATGTTTTCATCCCACATGCAGCCTAACAGATGAAGAGTGTCCGGATGCACTGGAAGCAAGTGAAAAGCCGCCTCAATATCCGATTTTGCCATTGTGGCGCCCCTGCGGGGTCAGTCGCCACAGAGGTACTGCATCTCACCCAGAGGTGTGGTATCTCACTCTCAGGTAAGGATGGAGTACTGCCCGGGACCCACCCACTTGCATCCAACACTACACCCTTCCAGGCCAGCAGGCGGGGCAAGATGCACTGCCTTATGCTGAGCCCTGTCCCTGTTGGAAGTGCGGTGGAACCGACTGAGGGGGAACCAAGTATTGGGTGAGGGTGGAGGAAGCAGCTAGGGGAGCACTTCAGTAGGTGTATAAAAAGGGGAGCCATCTTGAGAGAGAGAGTCCAGTCAGTGTTCAGTCTGAGGAGAGAGTGGTGGAAGCAGGAGCTCTGCTCAGAGAAGAGAGCCTAGACAGAGAGGCCCAGGAGGACTGGCTGAAGAGGAAGGGAGCAGAGGAAGGCTCCAGGAGTGAGGGGATCCCAGGGGCACGGCAAGTGCGGAAGCCACCAATGCGCCCGAATCTGCAGGAACGTGGAGGTATCAGGCCGCAAAGAGGACCGGCCCCTAACTATTGGAGAACTACAAGGCTCAGCTAGAAACCGGATGCTTCTGTACTTTCAGGGTGCAGCTGCTCACAACCACAACTACATCGCTAAAAAGGTAGCCACATAGGATTCAGGGGACTGCAGGTTACCCGCCAAAATCCGAGGTTACCGGCTTGGGACACTGGCGCAGGGCAGGAGGGTGAGAGCCAGCGCAGGAAGACGACCGAGTAAGGCACACAGACTGGGGTCCCGTTATGTACTCCTGAGGCACCTGGGAGATTGCTGAACCCCTGCCTTGGTAAACACAGGACGGTGTGGGAGGTTACCCTGGTCCTGGTAACCTGGAGTTCAACAACTGTGAGTAAACCTTGAAGACTACACCCCACTGTGTCCTAGAATTATTATCTGCGCCATCACCTGCACTACACCGCACCAACCACATCCGCCCTATAGTATCACTACTTACTGCCCTGGAGCTAAGCTCTCCCTGTGGAGAGCTGAACCAACTCTGCTGCGTCATCATCAGTTCCAGAGGATCTGCACCGCAGCGGCGGCCCCATATAGCAGCATATCACAGGTGTCGTCACGAACATTATATAAAAACTATATTCCCTTTTCTTTAATCCCTTTTATTAACCGCCCTGGGTCACGGACCGGGTCACTGCCACTGTGACACCCCCAGCACCGACCTGCCCCGCTACAGAGTACCCCACGGCCCAGGGGGCGAGTCACCACCAACGCAGCTTGCCCTGCTGCCCTTACCAACCCTAATGACTTATCAAACGATAACTCTACCGGGATGCCATTCACGGAGTCTTCTTCTAGAGAAGATAAGTGATGAATAAGCCAAAACTTATTTGGTACCAGCTTGGGTACAACATTCAAAGGGGAAATTCTCAATTCTGGCCAAGGCGGATCCAGAAATGGTCCCGCCGTGCTCCCCAAAGCCACTTCATTATACAGCGTTTCCATCACCACCTCCGGGTGTTCCCCTGCCGATTTCAAATTTCCCGGCCTAAATTTTGGCGCTCAGAAAAACCCAGCTCAATTAACCTAGCCGCCTCCATATCTGGATATCTATTTAAAAATGGAAGCATCGCCTCGACCTTCACGGGAGTCCTCCCTCTTTCCAGAACCCTCACCTGTTTTGCCTTTTGCTCGTTTAAAGCACTTACTGAGCCCCTGACTTCCCCTACATCCAAAACACTCGTGCTTAAACTTGCATGTGCCCCCAAACTTACATTGCCCCTAGTTGAACTGCCAACAAAAACCTTTCTTTATAGACACTGAAGATCCGCTGGCTGTCTCCTGCCCTCCGGTTTCTGCTGCTGGGCTTTCGGTGCCCCACAACCTCGGACTCCGGTGTCCAGTTCTTCTGCGCTTCCTCTGGGGTGAACTGCCATGCAGCTCCACTCCCTAGGTCTTTCCTCATCGACGTCCTGACTTCAACTCCTTTCTTCTTTCCTCAAACTAACCCCGCCTCCAGATCCCAGTTGCTAAGGGGAGGAGCTCCCCTTGCTGGTCTGGAGCCAGGAAAGTGTTGCATGCTAGCAAAACCTGATTAGGGGACCCCTCCTTGCTTCGAGGCATGGCATCACCCCTTGTGAGGGAGGCAATGCCACTGTGGCACCCGGACTCCTGGGGTGCCACATACACTTCAATTATCCAACCGAACCACCTCATCCTCCTTTTCTTTCTCAGTATTACTCTTTTCCTGTGATAACACCGAGCCACCACCCTGCAGGCGCACTCCCGCCTGCCCAGATCCTGCTCCTGAACCTCCGGAAGCCACTCACGCCACTGCCGGCGACCTCACATCACTTGCCCCCTGTGACGCCAAGCCCTGCAATACACTTAATAATTGACCCCATAGATAATGCACCCACCAATTGCCCCTTGAATATTCCCTATAACACCCTCTGAATTACTAACCCCCAACACACCCCGAGCACCACCCACATCAGTTAAATTATGAACAAGGGTAGTCTCCTCATCAGGCTGCCTCAGAGAGATCCTCTGACCGGCCGCGACATCTCCTGACGGAACTTGCTCATGTTCTGACGGTCCCTATGAAATCTCGCCCTCCTCTCAGCTTTTCTCCATGTTTTCAACGTTGTCAGGTCTTGATAAAGGCGCAGAAGGGGCTGCCTGACGACGCTGCCGCTCCGGATCCAAAGATAGCTCTCTAAGGTCCCGCACATCTGCCGGCCGCTTCCTGCCCGATGATCTTAAAAGGGCCCCGCAGGGCAGCCTGCCCCCGCAATCTCCCGTGGCACTCCTGGACCCCAGATCCTCCCATCCACAGACCCACCCTGCCGCCTGCAGGAGGGCCGCTCATCTCTCATCCGTCCCCTTTCTTGACCACCTGCTGCTGCGCCAGTGTTCCTCATGGCTCTGCTGCACCTCCGCCCTGCAAGCCGTGCTCCTCCCTGCCGACTGTGGGAAGGCCCTTCACGCTCCCTCCCCCGCCGGGGTCGACCCCAGCATGACATCGGGGCCACCGCTGCAGACAGCAACTCCTCCCCCGCCGTACACTGGACGCTGGCCCCGCCCTCATCCGCAGACCGTGGGAGGACTCCTCGTCCCGCCATCTTGCCAGGTATAACCCACGGCTGGCTTGTCACCGGGGGTCACCGCCGCGCTGCTCGGGGGCCTTTTAGGCCGCAAACCGGAAGTAGGCCGCAGCGCAGGCACGCCCACTTCTGGTAGGCTGCGGCTCCGGCGAGGATTCCTCCTGGGGATCGGAGAAGGAGCCTCAGGCACGCGCTGCTCCCCTGGCTGCAGAGGTCCCCGAGGGGGCTCCTGGAGCTTCTCCTGCTCCGAACCTCACCTGCTGGTGAGTAACGCTCCGGCGGCCGTGACCGCTGCAGGCCTCCCTGAAGCTTCTTCTGCAGCCGACGACTGTGCACAGGTCACCCGCAGCTGCTGCTGCACCAAGTCTGCCCCATGGATCGCTGAGACAGGCCGCGCTAGGTCCAGCAAGGCCACAAGATCTGCCATGGCTCCACTGCAGGGTCTGGTCTGCTTCAGCTGCGATCCAGGAAGCAAGAGGAGGTAACTGACCCCTGCCCTTCCTTATATCATCTCTTGCTCCTCCCCCCACCTCTTCCCCTCCAATCAAAACTCCCCACACTACTCCTAATCCCTTATTCAAAATTCTAACTCCTTCACTCCCACCCTCCTATCTTGTCATGTGGCCTATACGCCCTATGGGGCTCCCTGGCCTTCCTTACTAATGGTAGAGGGAAACTTACCCTTGTATACTTCGCCTGCCCCAGCAAGAGATTTTCTAATGCCTGGATTGCTTGGAGTTCCCTGTCTGTGGTAAAAATAGAATTGGTGGAATTTATCATGAAACATTTCTTAAACAACAGTTTTTGAATAAAAAGATTTATCTTTAATGGCTCAAAAATGGTTAAAATTTGCTGCGGGTCTCACACACACACAGTCTGGAAAACAACAAGGCTATGTGATCTGATCTATAGATTATAATGGGTGGGTGAACACCGCGGATATAACCCGTACGTGAAACACTGTCGTGTGAATGAGGCATTGACGCGCCCCCGGGGCAATGGGGTACTCGGCATCCGGGCCTGTGGATGCTGGTGGGGGATATCACGGTGGCTGGCCCGGTCCGTGGCCCAGAGTGGTCAACCAAAAAGGGGGATTTGTAACTTGGATAGGAAAAATATAATAAATAGTTTGTGACGCCACCTGTGGTACCTGGTAAGGATTACCAGCGCTGCTGCAGACCTCCGGGGGGTGATGGGATGGCAGCTGAGGTGGAGCAGCCGCCGGGGCCGTGTGGAGTTTGATGGTGGTGATGCTGGGACTTGTAGTGCAGGCGGATGGCGCAGCAGAAGTAACTGACAGAGACAGGGGATTCGCTTCAATACCTTTACTGGTGCAGATGTCAGGTACGGTCCAGGGTACTCAGTAGGATGGGTGCACTTCAGAACTTCTCCCCAGTGAGCGGGTATAAGGCCTCCTGGTCCGTGTCTGCCTCTCTGTATGCTCCTGGCCAGCCTGCAACTGGGCCTAGCTTATGTGTCGTGTTGTTCCTTCACCTGTCGGTAGTAGGACCTTCTGCTGGCAACCACTATCCCTGGTAAAGCTGGGGCCTTCGTGGTACCTGATCCTGTAATGGGTCTAGCTTCAGGTCGTCGAGGGACTTGTAGTCCTGGAATGCCGGTGAACCCTACTGGGTATAAAGGGACCCTGTAGGCGCGGACCCGGTGTCCGGTTTGTATATCGGGGTGAGCCTATGAAGCTCCTCTGCCCCTTCAACTCCTCTCTCCTTTCTCCTCTCTGCCGTCGGCCACACTCGGGGCCCTCAGAACTTAGCAGCAGACGCGCTGCGTCTTCGCTGCTCTCAGCGTCAGCACGCTCTCTGACTCTGACTGAACTTCTCACTGACTGAGCTACCTGGCTCCACCCTCCATATATATATCCCTAACAGGCTCCCTCTGGTGGTGTGAGGTGGAAGGGTGGAGGTGTTTGTATGTAATGAGGGCCTCTTGTGGAAAAGTCCATTCATGCACCCTGGGTCTTGTGGTACCTGTGCACAGCAGGGTGCCACAGCATGAGTCTGATTAGGCATTATTTCAAAAGGAAGTCTGGGGTTTGTATTACAGAGGATTGTGGTCAGGAGTCTGCATTAAAGAGGTTGTTGTACACTACTTGGGCAACCCCTTCTTGATCTAAATGTTTGGCCATAATAAAATTAAAACGCCTGAGTATAGGTGAGTATAAGCTTTTTTATTTTATTGGGGCCAAGCGTGGGGGTGAAGGAGTTGTCCAAGTAGTGGACAACTTCTTTAAGAGAGAGTCTGGTCTGGGTATGGATTTATGAACTCTGGTAACTGTATCTTTTAGGGCTCTTTTCCAATCCGAGTTTACAGAGCTGCAGTGCTGAAAGGAGGGACGGAGCCACTGATTACACAGGAGGTCACTGACCATAAGTTTTTCCTAAGAAATCAAAGGTCAAAAGCAGCAGACACTGAAGAAATATAGCAGGTAGGCATCAAACATGTAGAAGAGACTTAAATGTTTATTTTTTGCCCAATTTATATAAACCCTCGTCATGATTCATATCGTCTAAATAATACTAACTGCATTACTAGGATAGGTTCATAATTAGCGGCATTTAACATGTTGATAATCACGGGAGAATCGCGATTCCACCCGCGGCTGTTAGGAGCACATGACAGCTGATCAGATCCGCTGTCAAGTCCCCGGAAAGTTGCGGGCTCATCGTCGGAGCCTGCATCTAAGGCGAAGACACGTCATGCGCCGTATATGTACGGCGCATGTCATGAAAGGGTTAACAGGACAGGCTTAGCCTTTGGTGTGACCTGCTGATAATATTATTTAGAATCTGATAATTGTGACCAAATTGTTGGCCAAATGATGCTTCAGTTGATCATTTGGCCAACAACCATCTTGGCCGTCTCTCCCATACACGGAAGCGCGCACTTGGCCGAGTGCTCCTGTGTTCTCTATGAGAGAAACTGACAATCATCTCTGTCAGCAGCTATTCTCAGAGAGAATGAAGTGATCGGCAGTCCAAAATTGTATATGCCCAAATAATATCTTCCCTGACCAGTTGATTGGCGCGCCAATATGATGCGCCCCATGGGCCCTGGGGTACTTGGTGCCGGGCCGGTCGTTTCTAGGGGAGATGTCACAGTGGCGGTGACCCGGTCCGTGACCCAGGGTGGTCAATAAAAGGGGATATTTACAGGGGATTTATAGTTTTTATATAATGTTCGTGACGCCAACTGTGGTATGTGGCTAAAGGGAGCCGCCGCTGCAGAGCAGGTCCTCTGGAGCTGATGTTAGTGCAGCAGAGTTGGTTCAGCTCTCCACAGGCAGAGCTTAGCTCCAGGGCAGGAAATGGTGATGTTATAGATGTTGCTGTGAAGTGTAGTGCAGGGGATGATGGCGCAGTAATAAGTCGCAGAGACAGTGGGGTGCAGTCTTCCGGATTTACTCACATTTCTTACTTTGCTCCTGGTTACAACTGCAGATCATAACTTCCCACGTCGTCCTGTGCTTACTCAGGGAGGGGTACAGCAAACCCTCAGGTACCTCCGGAGTACATAACGGGACCCCCTTCTGTGTGTTCCTTCTGGCCGTCTTCCTACACCTCACACCCTGTGTCCCAATCCAGTGACCGTGGACCTTGTCGGGCGACTTTTTCTCTGTCCCCTGGGTCTTCTATGGCCACCTTTTCGGTGAAATAGATGTGGCTTTTGGCTGCAGCACTTGAAATGCTGCACCCTCCGGTTACCTAGTTGAATATTGCTATTCTCACTAGTTAGGGGCCGGTCCCCTCTGCGACCCGATCTCTCCACCGCCTAGATTTGGTGGATTTGGGTGTACGGGTGGCCTCCAGCACTGCCCATACCCCTGGGATTCTTTCTTCACTCCTGGAGCCTTCCCTCTGCTCCCGTTCCTTCCTCCTCTACTCCTGGGCCTCCTCACTAGGCCCTCCTCCTGAGCAGAGCTCCTGCTGAGCTGCTGCTCTGACTCTCTCTCTGACTCAACCGCCTCAGAACTTCACTCACTCTAGAATGTTCCACCCTCTCTTTCATATTGCTCCATACTGTGCTCCCCTGAACTGCTTCCTCTACCCACACCCACTACATGGTTCCCCCTACTTTGGTTCCCCCAGCTCCAGCCAGGGACAGGGCTCAGCAGAGGAGCAGCGCATTTTGCCCCTCCTGCTTGTCTGGAGTAGTGTAGTGTTGAATGCAGGTGTTAGGGTCCCGGGCTGTACTCCTTCCTTACCTGAGAGTGAGATACCACACCTCTGGGTGAGATGCAGTACCTCTGTGGCGACTGAACCCACATGGGCGCCACACATACATATGACGCGCCCTTTTGGCCGTGGGGTACCCGGTGCCGGGCCGGTAGATGCTGGGGGATGTCACAGTGGCGGTGACCCGGTCCGTAACCCAGGACGGTCAATAAAAAGGGGTTATTGATTGGGGATTTATAGTGATTGTATAACGTTCGTGACGCCACCTCTGGTATGCGGCTAAGGGAGCCGCCGCTGCGGAGCAGGTCCTCTGGAGCTGATGTGAGTGCAGCAGGGATGGTGTGGCTCTCCACAGGTAGAGCTCAGCTCCAGGGCAGTGTAGATGTTATAGGTTATGCTGGGCGTTGTAGTGCAGGGGTTGATGGTGCAGCAATAATCACAGAGACAGTGGGGTGCAGTCTTCCGAGTTTACTCACAGTTGATCAGTTCCTCAGGTTACAGGGTCCGGACCACAACCTCCCACGTCGTGCTGCGTTCACCAGGCAGAGGTTCAGCAATCCCTCAGGTGATTCAAGAGTGCCTGACAGGACCCCTTTCTATGTGCCTTCCTCAGTCGTCTTCCTGCGCTGGCTCTCGCCCTCCTGCCCTGCGCCTCGCAACCAGTGTCCCAATCCGGTAGCCTCGGGTCTTGTCGGGCGACCTGCAGTCCCCTGGACCCTCTGTGGCCACCTTTTCGGCGATATAGTTGCGAATGTGGCCACTGCACCTTGCAAGTACAGCAGCCTCCGGTTCCTAGCTGAGCCTTATAGTTCTCCACTAGTTTAGGAGCCGATCCCCTCTGCGGCTCGATCCCTCCACCGCCTGGCAGATTCGGGCGTACGGGTGGCCTCTAGCACTGCCCGTACCCCTGGGATCCCCTCTGTTCCTGGGGCCTTTCTCCTGCTCCCTCTCCTCTCTCAGTCCTGGGCCTCTCACTAGGCCCGCCTCCGAAGCAGAGCTCCTGCAGAGCCTCTGCTCCACACACTCTCCTCCTCTGACTGGCTTGTCTTTCTAAGATGGTTCCCTCTTTTATATCACTCCCTCACCAGTGCTCCCCTGATTTACGTTCTCCACCCACACCCACTACATGGTTCCCCCTCACTAAGTTCCCCTCCACTCCAGCCAGGGCCCAGGGACTGTGCTCTCCCGTAGGAGCAATCTCGCCCTGCCCTACTGAAGTGGATGTGTTGAATGCAGGTGTTAGGGTCCCGGGCTGTACTCCTTCCTTACCTGAGAGTGAGATACCACACCTCTGGGTGAGATGCAGTACCTTTGTGGCGACTGAACCCTCAGGGGCGCCACACATATTAGAGTGTAAGGCATACTTATTGATATGAATGTGTCAACCGACTTTAGACTTATGTATGGGGGACTGAAAGCTGCATTTACACCTAAAATACAGCTTTCAGTCCCTTCTAAAGAGGCAGCCAATTAAACACAATAAACAAGCTAAATGCTCATTTATCGGGTGAAATGATCTAGATGTAATGATGCAGATAGTGAGGATGCAGGGATAGTTAACCAAAGCTATTTATTTTCCTACCACAGAAAGAACGTTTAACTATAGGAACACATGGTGATGCAGGTATATGGAGACAACTAACACAATCTTAGCAGTAATGACAATAAAAGCAGTGTAATAAATGCAATATCTTACTCTATGTTCTATCTGCATGCAGTCTCATTTCACAGTTAAACGACTATTAATGTCTTTAGCTCAAAGAGCGACACTGCCAGCGCCAGGCTTGTAGCTGTAATATGCGCTTCAAGCGCCTTTGATTGTTATACTGGCACTAACGGGGGACACCGGTACTTTCCGCTAGGCCACAAGTGCCTCATATGTGAGTCACTTAGTGGGTTCTTCACACTGGCCACCCTCGTTCCTTTCTGAAGCGCAGCCACGGCCCACACCCTGTACCGTTCGTCTACGCTTGAATTAAAGGCCTGGTTCACTTGGGTCTTCTCGTCAGCACGGCAGACGTCCTGCCTCATCCAATGACCACCGTCTGATCTTCGGTGCTTGACCTGCGGCATCTTGACTGGTGAAGACTGGGTTTTGGGTATTGACCAATGGAATCTGGGCTTAAATCAGCCATCATCTGCTGTGAAAAATCCGAGCTCGGCATATGAGCCTGCATTAAATTCAGGGACATGACCTTTGAAGTACATTAACGTCATAGGTCGTGAAGGGGTTAATGTCATTACCTAATCTCTTTTCTAATATACATTAATTAAAAAATCCCTATTGTTCCTTCACTAGACTATCTGACTCCTTTTTTTTTTTACCTTCTTCCTGTTTCACGTTGCTTCGTCTGAGAACCCCAAGTGCATACTGGGATTTACAAACAAACCATCATCAGGGAGCAGAGGCTGTCGTCATTGCAGTAGCGCCTGTCCTTTCCCTGAATTAAGAGCCGTCAGTGATGTCCTTTTCAGGGTCTGGGCTAGTTCCTCCTCTACTGAGCATGCGTCTGTTGTCAACATCATCCCACACTGATAACATCACCTCCACCTTCCTGATATAGGGCCACATGGCTCATGTGTTTCGCTGTGACCACTGCACCCTAGTTGCACTCTTGTGAAACAGTGTAAGGCTATGTGCCCATGATGCAGAAATGCTGCGGATTTTTCCTGAGCGTTTCTGCATCTCTCTGGCAGAAAAAACGCATGCGGATTTTACATGCGTTTTTTTCTGCCAGGTAGAAGCGTAAGTGAAGCTTTTTTAACATGCGATTTCGCATGCGAGTTGTGAAGCACTTTTCTAAACGATTTTAGCATCACTTGGAAAAGTGCTTGACAACTTGGTCACACTGTATAAATCCATGCAAACGGCATGGATTTATATAGTGTGACCAAGTTACGATGCTGCAAATGCAGCATCAATAGTAAAAAAAAGAATACAAATGGTGAAAAATAAAAAAAAAACATATACTCACCTTCCGATGGCCCCTGATCTCCTTCTCCGTTGCGTCCGGTGTCTTCAGCGGCTCGCGGTGGTGTAAAAGGACCTTCCATGACGTCATTTAGTCATGTGACAGGTCACATGACTAAATGACATCATGGAAGGTCCTTTTACCACCGCGAGCAGTCGAAGACACCGGAGAAGGAGACCGGGGGCCATCAGAAGGTGAGTATATGTTTATTTTTTATTTTAATTCTTTTTTAACTACAGGTAGTATGGTACCCGGGACTGAAGGAGAGTCTCCTCTTCTCCAGACCCAGGTACCATCTGCGCATTGAACCGCATAATATCTGCATGTGCACATGTAGTCATGCGGATGTTATGCGGTCCAATACAAGTCAATGGTGGCTAAAACGCCGCGATTCCGCTAAATTTATGGTAGTGCTGCGGATTTTTCCGCAATGTTAATCTGCAGCGGAAATTTCCCAGCATGTGCTCAGCAAATGCGGATTATCATTGGGGAACATTGCAGACCTTCTACCAAGCGTTTTTTAAGCATTTCCGTGGCGGAATTGCTCCTATGGAAGTGCTTAAAAAACATTGTGGGCATCGTGGGCACGCAGCCTAAGGGGGCTCTCTCTAGCTACCACCTCTCTAACATGCTGTAGCCTTGCTGACCATGCATTCATTCACAGATAATCTCCAGGTCTGGCTGACACAACTGACACCTTTACAAAATCATCACTATCCCGGAGTCAGTATGAAAAATGTCCTGAGCTCAATGCTCCCACACATTATTCACATCTTTAAATTTGCTATGACTGAGATAGCTGCTGCTAGTGCCCTTACTACAGTTCCTGACAGAGCCAACCAACAAAACTAGGCTTTTGTTACACGCACGCCACTAGGTTCAAATAGGGCGAGACAGGTTTCATAAATTAATTGGAATCTTGGGGGAACCGTTACTCAGGGCAACCATAGGCTGCAGCTTCTCTCAGGCACATGAAAGATTCAGTTGCTGACCAGACACATCTGACAAGAGTCTTTTTCAACAGTTTAACAGTGGAATTTAATCTGAAGCATGGCCAGTGCAGTTCAGGGATATTACAGCAACAATCTTCATTACAGCACAGTCTCATAAAGCAGGCACAGGAACCTCAGTCTCTTCAGTAGCATAATTCAGCACAAATTAGATCTCTTGGCAGCACACTTCTATACGTAAACAGCAGGCTTTTCCTTCACAAGGTCTCACTAGTACACAGCATTCTTTATTCTGCATGGAGATGGAGGGGGGAGGGTTTGATGAGGAAGATGATCTCTGTGACACAATTCCTTCCAGTCCTTATCTTCCTGCCCGATGATAGATTTCCTGAACTAACAGTGCAGGGTATCTGACCCGTGTTGAGTTTCACCCTGGACTTGAATCCTGTTCTCTTTCCTGCACTTCTGTGAGATACAGATCACACACCACTTCTCCCTTTGGCTGCAGCCAGAATAGTAAACAAGTTCCCCACAATCCCCCTGGGGCTCTGCTAACCACTCCCTGTCTCTTGTGACTGTGTTAACTCTTATAGTTGCTGGATGCTTTTGAAGCAACAGCACTACTTCTGCATGTCACACTTTCCCTTCTTTTTTAATGTTGTTCTCGATATTCGTTTTAATTGGTCAAGCTGACCAATTCTGAGACAGTGGTAAAAGTTGAATAACTTTATATACAAATTGGCATTGTCATATTGGCATAAAATTTACAAACATCAATAACAACCTATTCTTGCGACCTTTTGCTTGTAGATCTCCTGAAAGAAATACACAATTAAAATAATCAGCATCTCTTCCGCTGGAGGTTTTCGTACGTCTTCAACCAGCTCTCTCTCTCACTAGGCCAAAACAAGTCTTTCCACCAGGTAACATTGTCCATACTGTCTCTCGGTGGTGAATACCACTCAAGTGAGCTTACCTGGTCCGTAGGCAGAAATACCTGTTTCCAATCGACAGTCCTTGGCACTTGACTCGGTTCACCGAGTGTCTCATATGTCAGCATCACAGGCCTCCTCACTTCTCGAGTCGACATCCTCCTGGTAGGTTGTTCCTCAGATACAACGGGTTCCTCCGTTGCAGGAGTTTCTTCTGCCACACTCATTTCTCGAACTTCCTCAGATGATCTTGGAAGTGCCTCTGTAAGTTACTGTACTTCTCTTGAATCGTTCGTTTCCACCTGGTCTGGTAATTCTGCTACTCCTAAGTGTCGATCGGTCTCTTCAGTGAACGGTGTTCGATCATCAAATCTGAATTGGACTATATCTGTACTCCTTGGTACAAACTCTGGAGCCTGGGGACTTACTTCACTCTCCTGAGGATGGTACATCCCTCTCCTTGCCGGTCCGAGAAATACAACGGTGTGTTCTTCTTCATGTGAACTTTCAAGATCACTATCCATCTTCGGAGCTTCAGTCTGTGGTGGTCCCTTAGTCGATCTCGGACGATGTTGTTCTACTTCTGGAAAGTCTTGTTGTGGTGGGAGATAATCACAGGGTAGTAGTAAATTCCGATGGACTATTCTGGTTTCCAATCGGATTTCATACACTGTACTGTCATCGGCTTTCCTCCTTACGACCACATACACCTTGTCTTCCCAGTACAAACAAAGTTTTCCCGGACCGCCTTTTGTTCTTGACTAGCACACGGCTTCCCAGTGCCAATTCTGCTCCATAACATTTTCAGTCATAGTACTCCTTGCTCTTGCTCTGTCCTTGCGTAACCACTTTGGACGCTATGTTGTATGCCTCTGCCATCCGTTCCTTCCATTTCCGAACATACTCCGGATATGTTCTGTAAGTCTCTGACACTGGAGTATCGAACATGATGTCGATTGACAGTCTTGGCGATTGACCGTACAATAGAAAGAAGGGTGAGTAACCCATTGCATCGCTCTTCGTACAGTTATAGGCATGTACCACTTTTGACAGAGAACTCTTCCAGTCTTTCTTCTCGTCAGCTGTTAAAGTGTGCAACATCGACAATAATGTCCGACTAAATCGTTTCACTTGTCCATTACCCTCTGGGTGATAGGGCATTATGTGGGATCTCTGAATCCTACAGTACTTTCCTATCTTGGCAAAGATCTTGTTCTCAAATTCTCTTCCTTGGTCATGGTGTAACCTCGTAGGGAACCCAAACCTCAAAGCAAAATTATTGAAGATCTTCTCTGCTGCTGTGCGACCCTCTTTATTGGTGGTGGCATATGCTTGAGCAAATCAAGTAAAATGGTCCATCACCACCAAGATGTATTCGTCACCACCCTTGCACGTCTCGAGATGTAGAAAGTCTATTGAGACCATCTCAAACGGATACGTAGTTTGGATGTTGCCCATAGGTGCCCGGGTTGATGTGTTGGGACATTTATCTTTCAGACCCCCACACTCCCTGGTCACGTATCTCTCAATATCTCTCTGCATGTACGGCCAGAAGAAACGTTCACGGATCAAGTTTGTTGTCCTTTCCACTCCCAGGTGTCCCATGTTTTCATGGAGTTCTTTGAAGACCAATCTACGAAATACTCTGGGTAGTACCAACTGCCGGTTTTGACCTCCTTTACGATACAGGATACAGTCTTCACTGAGGTAGAGCTTCATCCATTCTTTAACTAAAACAGATACTGCTGGTGACTCATTATCTTTCTCCCATTTACTTGGAAACTGATTTTGGTCCACATAAAGTAGTATTTTACCATTTATCTGATCTTCCCATTGTGCTCTATGGATTTTTCCTTTTGGTAGTCGTTGAGTAGACAGGGGGTAATCTTGTTCTCTCGCTTTTATGGTGGTTTCCACCGTCAACGGACACCACAATGGTGTGTCTTCCTCTTGATAAGCTTGTACTGCTTGGGTAGTGCTCTCAATTGCTTCCAAACTGACTTCCTCTGAGCTTTCTTACATGAACTAATCAGGCTCTATTGGCATTTTCGACAATCTGTCAGCATCAGCCTTGCATTTTCCTGGCCTGTACTTGATGCTGAAATTGAAGTCAGCTAGTTCAGCGACTCATCTCTGACCCGTTGCATTCAGTTTGGCTGTAGTGAGGACATAGGTCAAAGGGTTGTTGTCAGTGTATACCTCAAACTCTTTGCTGTAGTAGAGATAATCTCTAAATGGTTCACAGATAGTCCATTTCAACTCCAGGAACTTCAATTTTCCGGAATGTAGATGGTAATTCTTCTCGGCGTCTGTCAACGTTCTAGAACCGTAACCGATGACTCTCAGTTTTCTATCTTGATGCTGATACAGGGCAGCTCCCAGTCCAACTTGAGAAACGTCACAATGAAGAACAAACGGTAAGTTGAAATCAGGATATCCCAAGATGTGTGGTTTTACCAGGTAGTCTACTAGTTCTTCCAATACCTCCTGGTGGTCTACTGTCCAGAGAATGGCTTTTGGGATGAAACGGCGTTGCTTCTTTTAAGCCCAGTTCTACCCGCATTCTTCTTTTTCTCAGTGTGTGTTGTTGACTCTGTCACCACCCCCCCCCAAGAGGAGGTATAGTGGGGTGGCAATCCTGGAGAAGTTCCGAACGTAAGTACGATAGTAGGAGAGGAATAATAATATCTACCTCAACTCCCCGACAGTAGAGGGCCGCTTGTCTTTTAAGGCCAGTACCAGAGCGATTTCTGCTGGGTCTATGGTATATCCTTCTCCGGACACAATTTTCCCTAGAAATCAGACTTGCCTTTTGAACAGTTCACACTTCTTTGGGGGTCAACTTAACTCCATGTTGTTGACTTGATACCGTTGTAATACGGTCCTCACATGTTCAACATGCTCCCGGAAAGTTTTTCTGTGTACCACATTGTCATCCAAGTACAGCTGGAAGATATTATCCCTCAGTCCTTCTAAATATGTCTCCATGCTCCTCTGGAATTTTTCTGGAGCTGAACTGAGCCCAAACAGTATGCAGATCCACTCGTATATCCCGCACGGTGTGATGAATGCTGTCAAAGGTCTACTGGACTCTTCAACAAACCTTTGATGGTATGCTTTACCCTGATCGAGGACAGAGAACCAGGCACTTCCTGATAGGTTATCCAGCATATCTTGAATCTGTGGTATCGGGTGCTGATCAGGTACTGACTTTCGGTTTAGTTCCCGGTAATCACAGCAGAGTCTCAACGTACCGTCCTTCTTCCTAACACAAAGAATAGGAGAGGAATAAGACGGCTTTGACTTTTGGATCCAACCTCTGTTGATTAGATCTTGTAAATACTCTTTCACTTCACGGTGTAATGGTTTTGGCACAGACATGTAACTTCTGGTTACTGGGGTCATGTCTTTCAAATTGATTTCCAACTGCACCAACGGGATACCTCCTATATCAGAGTCATCTTTGGAGAATGCATGACACTCTTCTCTCAGCATCTGTTTTGCTACCGCTATTTCTTCAGCACACAAGTGTTCTAGGGGTACTGGGGGATCCCAGGACCCCGAGGTGGGTCGCGCAATTTCCTCCCCTGGTCAACTCCTGTTCCTTGGTGGGGAGACTGAATTCATGGTAGACCCGTGGGCGGGTCTCACACTGGCTGAATATACAGTTTTAACGGTTTCAATGTGACCTAACACAGTCTTTGGATCCAGTCTAATTTCTTGTTTCGTAGTATTCATCACCAGTATTGTCACTCGAGTAAACCCACCAGTAGGAATCGTAAGCACAGTCTCACCTTGAACTAGGCATTCCGGAAGTTCTGATGAGTCTTTTGGCATGAACAGTCTTTTCTGAACTTTTCTTACCAGTTCTACCTGGACTCCACACCTCACCCCCACCATTTGGTTTGCAGGAATGATGTTTGGGCGCCAGCCTACCTTGACTTCTTTTAGGTCCATTGTATTCTGTGCTTTCTTTACTCTATGAATCACATTTTCCACCACGACATTGGGTATGGCAAGCAATGTAGCAATTGCATCCACCACCAGCGTCCCTGACTTGTGTTTCATGATGACCTCACTGATTACATTATAACCCAAGATAGGATTCTCTTCCACGTTCTGATTACTGGTCACGAGAAAAGGTACCAAAAGCTCAATGGTGTTGCTGTTCTTCGTGGCCCTCAGTTGGAAAGTCACTTCCACCCAGCCTATGAAAGGGACTTCGGTCTGGTTGACTGCTTTGCCGTGGAGTTCCACTGGTTCTAAGAGTTTGAAGGCACTTATGTGGCAGGTAGAGCCTTCTCCATTCTTCATTTAAAAGGCTCGCTTGGGCTCCTGTGTCCCACAGTGCTGTTTTCAGGAGTCCATCTAGCTGGCACTATATAAAGCATCTTTCGCCGATTAGGCCGATGATGCTATCTTTACTGACCGAGGAATCCTCCTCCCAGGAGTACATCATTTGACCTCCGCACTGGGCATTAAGTAACTGATGCCCCTGTCTCTCTTGCAGCTGTTGTAGACGGGAACACATTTGGGGATAGTAATGACGCAGCCGTTTTACCTCATACACCGTTCTGGGGTTTGGTGAGATTTGGATTTGCTTCTGGGACCTCCTCCGTGTCGTGGATACCAGTCGCCCCGCACTGGCAACCTCCTGTCTTTTAACCCAAAAGACCATGACCATTGGCATTTCTTGGCATAATGTCCTTCCTCACCACATCTTAGACAGTGTACACATACCGTACTCTGATTTGGTGAACGGCACGCTTCACAAGCCGGGTATCTTCTGTTTTGGAACCCACTCCTGGGTCTGAGGGATGCAGGTTCTGTTCTGGAATTAATCAACTTTTTCATCTCAATCAACTCAGCTCGCAGTTCTCCTATTACTTCTTCCCAGTCAGCGCTGGCGGTCCTCTCTTTTGTTGGTGCTTTAAGGTTCCCTCTCGGAGGTGGCACTGGAGGGTCTCCATGATTATCTTCAGACTGGCCACTGGGGGTCTCCAACCTCAGCTGACTCATTTTGGTGATTTAGGAGCTAATTTCAAAAAACATCACAGTAAAAGATAATGCCTTATCAACACCAGGTCAGATTACCAAGGCATCGCAGGATGCAGCAAGCCTCCATGATAAAGGCAGGGGCAGCACATGTGCAAAATACTGATGCAGACAGCCACTCACTAACCTACCAATTCATGGAGGGGGTGACTGCGTAGTATTATACATGCACACCGATGGAGTTTGCATAGGGCACCAATCACACAGATATGTGTGATGCACAGTGTCTGGCTTGCAGCCTATTGATGATGCCTATACTATTAGATCAGGGGGGCTGCCGAGCACTATATACGTGCACCCCCACAGGACAGACGCCCCAATTTACCCAGCCAACACTAAAGAGGCCTGGCTGCATCCTGCATAAAAATGTGTAAAAAAGATGAAAAATAGTGTATAAGATCAATACACCACATGAGGTAAGGGTCAATATTTTGGCCAAAATACGCAAGCTCGCAACCCAGCATCAAGGGTCCCCATACTTGCGAGTCCTAACATTAAACATTAAAAATATGCAAACTCCATCGGTGTGCGTGTGCATGTATAATACTACACAGCCATCCCCTCCATGTAATCTGACCTGGTGTTGGTAAGGAATTATCTTTTACTGTGATATTTTTTGATTTAGGAGCAGAGCCATTCTTTATCTTTTGTTCGCTCTCTGACTCCAATCTAGCTGCCTCATTCATTTGTTCAATTAGGATTTCGTCCAGAATGCCAGGATCTTCTAGGTACTGTTTCAGCTGCGACTTGATGTCTTTGCTGATTAACCCTGTTCCCAATGATCTCAAGAACTTCTTCTGGACTAGTCCAGCATCAAACCTCTCGTCTGCTTCTACATCTCTGGATGCAAACAACAGTCTATTCTTCAGTTCAATTTCTCTGAACAAGAAACTTTGGGGTGATTCATTATTTTTCTGTGAGAGATTAATGAGTCGGTGGAACAATTCTGAAGTACACTCTTCTTTATAGTGCCCATTTAAAATCATCTTCAGCTGTTGCAAGGTCAATTGACTCTTCATTTCTAGCATACTATAGAGGTTCATTCCTGGGCTGATCACTTCACCACCCCCTCAACGATTTCATCTGGCTGGTAGCCTTTCTGTAAGCCTGCATCAATCTGGTGAAACAAGTTCATATAAGACAGTTTCTCTTTCTGTTCACACTCTCCAATCTGTCCCAGGATCTTGAATTCTTTCCTTATGGTGATTTGTGGTGTTAGAGAGGACTGTCTTCCTGATTTATCTAACCCGAGCAGGTTAAAGGTTCTGTCTGAGTCTGTCACCCGTTAAGAGATTTTGGTCGATTTCTGCAGGGCTGTTGTTAGGGTTTTGAGTTGTTCTTTCAATTCCCGTAGTTCAGTCTGCAGACAGAGATTCACGCTTTTGGTAATTGGTGCCGCCCCTCCATCCTCCAACTTCAACCTGGTAAGAAACTGTGTTAGCTCCTGGAGGCATGTCCCCATGATGTCTTCAGCTTCTTTCTCCCCCAGCTCATCCATTTTTGCATTAATGGCAGCTAACTGTTGCCTGCGGTTGTGTGCTTTAGAAATCTGTTCTTCTGACATCTTTATATGCTACTAGCTTTTACCCGCGGCTTCGCTCGCGTGGAATTTGGTCTGCCACATTAAGTTTCGTGACAGATCATTTTAATAGTAAAAAAAAATAATCTTAATAGTAAAAAAAAATAATCATATTTAGTTACTCGTACATCCAAAATTTCAGATGTCTAACTTCAAAACTGACGGATTCCATACAATCTTTGAACCCCTATAATATGAAGAGGGAAACTCTTGAGGGTGGAATTATCAAAATTCCTTTCTTAGTGCTCATTTAAGCTATAATAGAACCTATCTGCAAATTTCAAGATGCTATAAGTTCAGTGGTTTCGGCTGTGCGTTGACCGCTAGGTGTGTCAGTCAATCAGGTTTACAGTTTTATATAATCTTCGCCTGTATGGTTTGTTTATAAAAAGTAGCCCTATGTCCTTCCCCAGGCTTGAAATTATCCATATCAAATTTCATCACAAACGGATTACTAAACACTGATTAATAAACAGGACGGACTGAAGTTACTTGCGTTTAATATTGTTCGTGTTAGTAAAGAATTAGTATGTAATTGGAATAGTGGACATCTGCAGGTAATTTATCTATGTGTTTTTACTGCAATATACTCCTGTAAACTATGTTATTTGATTTCTTTCGTTCAGCGAAAATATGTAGATTTTGCGATTTAGAAACACGTGAGCAAGCTACGTATAGCTGACCGTGGGAAAAACAGGGCGTGCCTAAATGTATCCCCGCTACCTTCAAAGTTTGCCCTTGCGATTTATTGATGGTCATTGAAAATGCAACTTTAAGTGGGAACTGCAAACGTTTGAAATTAAAGGGTAAGTTATTGGGTATTATTGGGATGCGTGGTATAAGAATATTTTCACCCTTAGCTTCTCCAGTTAAAATTGTGGCCTTTACAATGTGCCTGCCTAGTTCAGTGACTCGCAATCTAGTGCCATTACATAATCTCGGGGCGTCCAAGTTGCGCATTAACAAAACGGGTATACCGACCTTTAATTCGAGCTTATGAGATGGGACCCCGGATAGCTCCAAACAGTTAAGAAACTCCACGGGGTAGCTCGTACAGTCTTCAGATGACATGACTGTGTCGATGGAGTTGTAGGTTGTTGCATCGCTGGTTACTTGGTCCTAGATAATTTTATTGATTTTCGCAACTGTTTCATTTCTTGGTGCTAGTATAGTTCTTTCACATAGCCAATTTTCATCGTGGATGTTTTGTTGCAAATTTGGAAAAACTTGAGCAATAAGTGCGTCTTCCGAATCCACAACATGACAAAATTGGTTAGTGAATAGAACCATACCTTCTTCGTCAGTTTCGATTCGACCTTCACCGATCTCGAGCAGTTTCTCAGCGTACGCGCCCGACTCTAGATCACTGAATAGCTGGACAAGCATGTTGGTGGTGAGGTGCAGCTTTTCAACTTTGGTCCATAAATATGAGGATTTCAGACATGCGTTAATTTCGTCTGCTGCAGTGCCTCGCTTGATGACAGGCAAAGTTTGCCTAAAGTCCCCAGCCAATAAAACAACCACACCACCCATTATTGTTTGTTTACTGTGTAAGTCTTGTAGACAACGATCAAGAGCTTCGATGGCGCGTTTGCGTGACATTGTGCACTCGTCCCACACGATTAGTTTGCACTGTTGCAACAGGAGGCCACGGGCGCTGCTCTTGCTGATATTACACGATGGGGTTTCTTCGTTCACCAGATTAAGAGGTAATTTAAAGACTGAATGTGCCGTCCGTCCACCACTTAGCAATGTTGCAGCAATTCCAGAGGAAGCCACAGCTAATGCAACGTTATGACTGCTATGAATTTTTGCTAAAAGTAAATTAAGCAAGAAAGTTTTTCCTGTACCACCCGGGGCATCAAGGAAAAAAAGTCCACCTTCACCATTCTCAACTCGTCCTACTATTTTGTGATAAATCTCTCTTTGATCAGGTAGCAAACGTGGCTCAGTTTCGCAAACGTGAGCGTCTAACTGGTTGGTATCATAGCTTAGCTCTTTTATCAACTCGTTCGACAGCTCTCCTCTACGCCGCGGTGAGGGTAGACCAAAATCGGACAATTTCTTTCCAGAAATTATTAATATTTTGTCCTCGATAAGCCCCAACGCCTCATTGAAACAGAGATCATCGTTAACGTGATCCATTCTTTCAAATCTGTGCATGATATCCTCTGATAACGCAGTTTTATACTTGTGCCAGAGTTGTAGAGGATTGGATAAACCGCAAGTGCATATCAATATGGCAAACAGCTCTCTTATTTGCGCCGGGGAGTGACATAGCACGGCCTCTTCTAAGGTGGTATCCCAGTGGTTATCATCTTCCAACAACCCCATCTTCTCACACACCTGCCGAAAAGTTGCAAGTTCTTGACCTTCAAATGTTTTTAAATCCGAGAAGTTGGTTGGACCCCTTATTACATTCAGCAGCATACGCAAGCAATAACATTCAAAATTGCTAACGTGCACCGTGTAAATGCGACCTAGAGCGTCTCCTGCCTTCACACCTGGCCAGCCATCGACAGGTGTTCCTTGTAAACGACGTTTCCATTGCTTCCGTGCCACATTCCAAGTATAGTAGCGAGGCACGTCAATGTAAAGTAATGTTTTTGCAAACGTATCACTTTGGCACAACAGGAAAAATGCAGTTAGTGTAGTTTTAGGTGGTGCTTCTAATCTCTCTCTAAAATTATTTTCCGTAAAGTAAACCCTCTCGCCATTGGGTAAATGAATCGCGAGATGAGTGACGGTTGGGTGTTTCTCGTGCAGAGGCAGACCTAAGATCCGCCACGCTGCTTCGTTACTACTAACATATCGGCCGGTTCTAAAGGTCTGCACCTCATCTCTTGGGTCAATGTTAACATTCCCTTGCTGGCGGATGTTAAAAATAGCCTGGTCGCTACCCTTATTAACATATTTACAAATATATTTTATCGCCTGTACCGTATTACAGAACTCTACATTTAAATGAGAATTAAAATTTTTTGACAAGAGTGGAGAATATGGGACCACCCAGCTATTGTCCACCAATATTTCCTGTGTTCCTCTACGGGTTTTTATAATCGTCTTGCGTCCACCATTCTCTGGTGCTCTGCGCCTGTCATTGGTTTGAGTATCTTTTAAAAGCTTCCTCGGATATTTTTTGGTACATTTTCCTTCCTTCATGCATGGCGATGAAGAATTGAATGTACCACATGGCCCGTGAATCATATTCTTTGTCACTGTATCATAGAGCTTTTGATCGGTTTCTGGGTTTGGTATCTCAGCACATATGATTTCGTCAATTTGGTTCGGATGCAATTTTTCCTTTAACCACAGCAGTAAGTGCACATGAGGCAAACCTCGCTTTTGCCACTCGATCGAGTACATGAAGCATTGCATATCACCAAATATGTAAACTTTTGTAAGTAGAGCTACCAACTTCTGTACTTTTATTCTAAATACTCGAGCTGTTAAGTCATGTCTGTCTGTTGAATTTTGACCAGCCATAAGCTCTTTGGTGATTTCTGGCCAAGCGGGGTTGCAAGTCATTGTATTAAATAAATCAGGCCTCCCATAATTACGTACGTATGTGAACGCATCTCGTGTGTATTCGTGTAGGTATCTCGGGCTATTTACAAATGATGACGGGAGAATCACCATCTGACCTAAATTATTTGGATCCAAATCCGCATCATTTCTTATTGCATCTTGCAAGTGAATATAATTTTCTGCGCGCAGTTTTTTTTCATTTAAAGAGATGAACCTTAAGCGCTCACTTTCCATCTTTACATACATGTCGACCAGAAACTGATGAAGTAGGAGCCTACACTTAAGCATCAAATTAAAATCGCTGCGACGGACCTTCAAGTGAAAGGCATAAAAATCTTTGCAGGACACCTTTTTGCTTGGCATTGCTTGTTTGGTAATTGGATTTATCTGAGGAATATCAATGCTGTACCCCTCTTGTCCTTTCCAAAAAATTATTGGGTACTCGAGAGCGTCATAGAATCTATGTGTATTGGGAACCCTAGTGAGCATGCCATCGCGCGGCTGCACAACGATGTCCCGAGACATAGTTTGTTCGCTACTAACTATTACAGCAGCTATTTCATTTGTAGTAGGGGCATTGAATCATCTCTCATGTTGACCACGTGGTACACGGTCTGGGTGAATCACTACTTTGAAATGATCGTCATTGATCATTCTGTCTCTATCCGTTTTAAATTCATGCACAAAATGTTGTGGTCGTGAACTACTCGTTGTAATTTTTTAACTATGTTTCTATCTACGCTTTGCACGCACTCAGTACGCCTGTTGATTTGTTCTTCTTCGTCACCTATGAAATAAACTTGTAAAAATTGTGGTTGCGAAATGGACGTAGGAATTAAAGAACCGATACGGTGGTATACTTGTCCTTGTATTGTAAAGGTCGGGCAAAACCCTGGCATTAAGACAATTTGATCTGCTCCAAAAGACGTCATATGAAAGCACATGTTGTATTTTCTTATATTATTTAGAAAAAGGCGAGATTCATCAGTTTCATTAGAGAAAAGCTCTTTTAAAGGTTGAACTGGCTCGTCTATATAAGGAAGAGCTACTTTCCCGCCCAAACAACACATACCTGCTGCTTCCTCTTTCCACTTAAGAGCTCCGCAATATTTGCAATCTATGGTCATTGCTTCTATTTTTATAAGCTTGTGAGTTTCATAATCAAGAGTCTCGTCATACTCAAATGCTGCTTTATTAAACAATATCCATGTATTTCTTGTAAATGTTTGACGTCGCTGTGCTGCCCTTTCAGCAACAGTGCGTCTGCGTGATTCGGCCATTTCATAAGTTTCAGTGGCTCTTTGGGACGCCATGTAAGTCGCTTGCTGTTTACGTCGAGCTTGGGACTGTTCTGGAGTTTCAGCAGCCCGTTGAGATGCCAGATACTCCGCATGCTGTTCACGTCGGGCTTGGGACTGTTCTTGAGTTTCAGCAGCCCGTTGAGATGCCAAAAACTCCGCATTCCGTTCACGTCGGGCTTGGGATTGTTCTGGAGTCTCTGCAGCTCTATGTGCCGCACAACGCACCGCCTGCTCAAGCCTTCGTTGCTCGGCTTGTTGAGACGTCTCATCACGTCTAATTATTTTCATAGCTCGGGCTTTATTAGAGCTTTGCGAAATGTTAGACTTACGCTTTCGCGGCATTTTTATAAGTACTAATTACAAAATAGGTACTTAGTAAAGTTCAAACAAAATACTAAAACAATCTAATTAGTTATATTACGATCGCTGTACAGACGATATCAGTTGTATATGACTGGTCTATGAGGAGCAGCTGTGGCGCGGTTACCCATAGCAACCATTCCCAGTGCTCTGTGGGAGCTGAGAGCAGCCTGCTGGTGGTGTGGGTGACATGCTGCACTGCACACACACAGGGCTGTGCTGCACACAGGAGGGGAGGACACCATTTGTGTAGCGCTGCTGCCGGTGCTGTCAGGCTGCAGTGTGTGCATCCTCCATGGAGCCGCGCTCAGGTTACTGCCCCTCCCCGTGTGTGAGTCACTTCCCCTCCGCCCAGGTGAGGCGCTCGGAACTTTCCCGGCTGCAGCAGCTGGCGCAGGTGAGCGCATGTTTTATTATACGGTGTTATGTGGAGGGACAATGGCGGCGGGGACCCCCTGTGTGAGGACAATGACGGCCCCCGGGCAACCTGCAGGAGGAAGCCTCACACTCCCCCCGGGCTGTGGGCGCGGGCAGGCCGTGCTGGGACGTGTAGTTCCCTAGTAACCTGTTCCTGACATATGGGCTGTTTTCTGTGTTTTTTTATTTTTTTTTAAGTCTGAGAAAATGTCATAAATTATCCTTCTCCCTTCAGCTGTTTCCAGAGTGTAATGTATCAGGGTGAGCTCATGACTGACAGCTAGGAAATGTCAGTCCCTGGGGGTCGTGTGTGAACCCCCTGTGCCACACTTGAACCTGGCCACGGTATATGATAACCCCTGTATTCTGACTGTGGACAGGCGGCAACTGTGACCTCACTATACAATGATCCACTATGGGCAAATTATTGTATTATCAATCTCTTCTGACTGCTGTAAATCAGCCATTTAAATATCACCTGTGTATGTGTGTATATAAGAGAGCTCTCAGAGGCCAGATTTTTTTCCGACTTAATTGACATGTATCGTTATATTACGACCAAAATTACATAAAATCATTACAAATTGTAGCCTATATGTTATTCCGATGTATAATCTATATTACTGTAAAGTTTCATGCAAATCCGTCCAGTAGTTTTTTCGTGAAAGAGTAACAAACATAAATACTGACAAACTTTCGCATTTATAATATTAGTAGGATATATATATATATATATAAGTGTTTGTGTGCGTGTGGAGCTGCATGAGTATATAAGAGAGCTGTTGGTGTATGTAAGAAAGCTGTGTACAAGTATGAAGCATAACAGTGAGTGTATGTAACAGATGTGTGAGTGCATACTTCAAAGCTGTATAAAAGCTATATGTTTCAGAACTGTGTTTGTGTATGGAGGAGAGTTGTGTGTGTATTTAGGAAAACTGCGTGTGTGATAGTAGTAGAGTTGTGTGTATGCAGGAGAGATGTATGTGTATGCAGGAGAGATGTGTGTATGTAGGAAAGAGGGTGGAAACTTATCAATGCTATAGGACCTATGCAAGAACCTAACATGATCAAATTTGACTCATGACAATACAGCTTTAAAAAATGCATTGGCATCAATTGTACCGATCATCTACTTTCAATGAATTATCAGCAAATTGGTGAAGTACACCTATTAAAAAAAAAATAACAGCCTCCTCCATATCCCCTCTAGCTGTCCTGTCCATCACCAAGATAGGTGCATTTTCTGCCATTTTAGGTAGAAGTAACGTTCAACCAATTTGCTTCTAATTTAGACAAAGTAGCAGGAAGGTTTATCAAACAAACTCTACATATGAGCTCTATCTATTTTACATTACATGTAATGTGTATTCACAAAATGTCCATTTTCTATATGTGTGAACTTCAAATCTTTTTTTTTAGTAAGTTTTAGTGCATGATGAGGTGGTGTTTACCTATAGGATCCACCATCTCTTGGACTGGGCACCATTGATGGTATTTATTGGGCCTCACATTCTTAAGTAAATCTCAATATTGCTTCAAAAATGTAGTTTTGCATATACAGTTTACAGACAGAATGTTAACACATTAAGCAAGAGTGTGACAACTTATCAGTGCTAAATGTGCCATAAAAAAAACCCAGCATGGTAAAATTCTTAACTTTGACAAGTGACAACATACCTGGCAAAATGCATTGTAAACCAAATGTAATTTTTAGCTGCAGTATATTTTAGACAATCAAAATGATGCTAAAATGTGTGTGTTTCTGACAGTCTAGAGGCAGCTTATTCTGATGGAGGAAAACGCTGACAGCATCCTTCCTGATCACTGAAAGAACTGTTCTCCTTTCTCCTGCCCCACACTGATCTATCTGATCGGTGCAGTGCAGGAGAGAAAGACACCAGGACTTGCATGGATGTTGCGCATCCTGTGTAGCTGAAAAAACTTCTGCAAGACTAGCCCTTGGACCTCTTTATGAAAAGAAGAACGACACTCCTGATATGTGAGGTGGCATGGATAGGGTCCCAATCAAACAAAGTTGTTGATTAGCCATTGAACCTTTCAGGTCATGTGATCAGTCACATTCCTGGAAGGAATTTCAAGATGTGGTAATGTATACGATGGATGAGTGTACATATATATATATATATATATATATATGTGTTTGTGTGTGTGGAGCTGCATGAGTATATAAGAGAGCTGTTGGTGTATGTAAGAAAGCTGTGTATAAGTATGTAGCAAAACAGTGCGTGTATGTAACAGAGGTGTGAGTGCATACTTCAAAGCTGTAGAAAAGCTATATGTGTTAGAACTGTGTTTGTGTATGGAGGAGAGTTGTGTGTGTATTTCGGAAAATTGCGTGTGTGATAGTAGTAGAGTTGTGTGTATGCAGGAGAGATGTGTGTATGTAGGAAAGAGGGTGGAAACTTATCAATGCTATAGGACCTATGCAAGAACCTAACATGATCAAATTTGACTCATGACAATACAGCTTTAAAAAATGCATTGGCAGCAATTGTACCGATCATCTACTTTCAATGAATTATCAGCAAATTGGTGAAAGTACACCTATTAAAAAAAAATAACAGCCTCCTCCATATCCCCTCTAGCTGTCCTATCCATCACCAAGATAGGTGCGTTTTCTGCCATTTTAGGTAGAAGTAATGTTCAACCAATTTGCTTCTAATTTAGACAAAGTAGTAGGAAAGTTTATCAAACAAACTCTACATATGAGCTCTATCTATTTTACAATACGTGTAATATGTATTCACAAAATGTCCATCTTCTATATGTGTGAACTTCACATCTTTTTTTTTTTTAGTAAGTTTTAGTGCATGATGAGGTGGTGTTTACCTATAGGATCCACCATCTCTTGGACTGGGCACCATTGATGGTATTTATTGGGCCCCACGTTCTTAAGTAAATCTCAATATTGCTTCAAAAAGGTAGCTATGCATATACAGTTTACAGACAGAATGTTAACATATTAAGCAAGAGTGTGACAACTTATCAGTGCTAAATGTGCCATAAAAAAACCCAGCATGTAAAATTCTTAGCTTTGACAAGTGACAACATATCTGGCAAAATGCATTGTAAACCAAATGTAATTTTTAGCTGCAGTAAATTTTAGACAATTAAAATGATGTTAAAATGTGTGTGTTTCTTACAGTCTAGAGGCTGCTTATTCTGATGGAGGAAAACACTGACAGCATCCTTCATGATCACTGAAAGAACTGTTCTCCTTTCTCCTGCCCCACACTGATCTATCTGATCGGTGCAGTGCAGGGGAGAAAGTCACCAGGACTTGCACGGATGTTGCGCATCCTGTGTAGCTGAAAAAACTTCTGCAAGACTAGCCCTTGGACCTCTTTATGAAAAGAAGAACGACACTCCTGATATGTGAGGTGGCATGGATAGGGTCCCAATCAAACAAAGTTGTTGATTAACCATTGAACCTTTCAGGTCATGTGATCAGTCACATTCCTGGAAGGAATTTCAAGATGTGGTAATGTATACGATGGATGAGTGTACATATATATATATATATATATATATATATATAAGTGTTTGTGTGTGTGGAGCTGCATGAGTATATAAGAGAGCTGTTGGTGTATGTAAGAAAGCTGTGTACAAGTATGTAGCAAAACAGTGCGTGTATGTAACAGAGGTGTGAGTGCATACTTCAAAGCTGTAGAAAAGCTATATGTGTTAGAACTGTGTTTGTGTATGGAGGAGAGTTGTGTGTGTATTTCGGAAAATTGCGTGTGTGATAGTAGTAGAGTTGTGTGTATGCAGGAGAGATGTGTGTATGTAGGAAAGAGGGTGGAAACTTATCAATGCTATAGGACCTATGCAAGAACCTAACATGATCAAATTTGACTCATGACAATACAGCTTTAAAAAATGCATTGGCAGCAATTGTACCGATCATCTACTTTCAATGAATTATCAGCAAATTGGTGAAAGTACACCTATTAAAAAAAAAATAACAGCCTCCTCCATATCCCCTCTAGCTGTCCTGTCCATCACCAAGATAGGTGCGTTTTCTGCCATTTTAGGTAGAAGTAATGTTCAACCAATTTGCTTCTAATTTAGACAAAGTAGTAGGAAAGTTTATCAAACAAACTCTACATATGAGCTCTATCTATTTTACAATACGTGTAATATGTATTCACAAAATGTCCATCTTCTATATGTGTGAACTTCACATCTTTTTTTTTTTTAGTAAGTTTTAGTGCATGATGAGGTGGTGTTTACCTATAGGATCCACCATCTCTTGGACTGGGCACCATTGATGGTATTTATTGGGCCCCACGTTCTTAAGTAAATCTCAATATTGCTTCAAAAAGGTAGCTATGCATATACAGTTTACAGACAGAATGTTAACATATTAAGCAAGAGTGTGACAACTTATCAGTGCTAAATGTGCCATAAAAAAACCCAGCATGTAAAATTCTTAGCTTTGACAAGTGACAACATATCTGGCAAAATGCATTGTAAACCAAATGTAATTTTTAGCTGCAGTAAATTTTAGACAATCAAAATGATGTTAAAATGTGTGTGTTTCTTACAGTCTAGAGGCTGCTTATTCTGATGGAGGAAAACACTGACAGCATCCTTCATGATCACTGAAAGAACTGTTCTCCTTTCTCCTGCCCCACACTGATCTATCTGATCGGTGCAGTGCAGGGGAGAAAGTCACCAGGACTTGCACGGATGTTGCGCATCCTGTGTAGCTGAAAAAACTTCTGCAAGACTAGCCCTTGGACCTCTTTATGAAAAGAAGAACGACACTCCTGATATGTGAGGTGGCATGGATAGGGTCCCAATCAAACAAAGTTGTTGATTAACCATTGAACCTTTCAGGTCATGTGATCAGTCACATTCCTGGAAGGAATTTCAAGATGTGGTAATGTATACGATGGATGAGTGTACATATATATATATATATATATATATATATATAAGTGTTTGTGTGTGTGGAGCTGCATGAGTATATAAGAGAGCTGTTGGTGTATGTAAGAAAGCTGTGTACAAGTATGTAGCAAAACAGTGCGTGTATGTAACAGAGGTGTGAGTGCATACTTCAAAGCTGTAGAAAAGCTATATGTGTTAGAACTGTGTTTGTGTATGGAGGAGAGTTGTGTGTGTATTTCGGAAAATTGCGTGTGTGATAGTAGTAGAGTTGTGTGTATGCAGGAGAGATGTGTGTATGTAGGAAAGAGGGTGGAAACTTATCAATGCTATAGGACCTATGCAAGAACCTAACATGATCAAATTTGACTCATGACAATACAGCTTTAAAAAATGCATTGGCAGCAATTGTACCGATCATCTACTTTCAATGAATTATCAGCAAATTGGTGAAAGTACACCTATTAAAAAAAAAATAACAGCCTCCTCCATATCCCCTCTAGCTGTCCTGTCCATCACCAAGATAGGTGCGTTTTCTGCCATTTTAGGTAGAAGTAATGTTCAACCAATTTGCTTCTAATTTAGACAAAGTAGTAGGAAAGTTTATCAAACAAACTCTACATATGAGCTCTATCTATTTTACAATACGTGTAATATGTATTCACAAAATGTCCATCTTCTATATGTGTGAACTTCACATCTTTTTTTTTTTTAGTAAGTTTTAGTGCATGATGAGGTGGTGTTTACCTATAGGATCCACCATCTCTTGGACTGGGCACCATTGATGGTATTTATTGGGCCCCACGTTCTTAAGTAAATCTCAATATTGCTTCAAAAAGGTAGCTATGCATATACAGTTTACAGACAGAATGTTAACATATTAAGCAAGAGTGTGACAACTTATCAGTGCTAAATGTGCCATAAAAAAACCCAGCATGTAAAATTCTTAGCTTTGACAAGTGACAACATATCTGGCAAAATGCATTGTAAACCAAATGTAATTTTTAGCTGCAGTAAATTTTAGACAATCAAAATGATGTTAAAATGTGTGTGTTTCTTACAGTCTAGAGGCTGCTTATTCTGATGGAGGAAAACACTGACAGCATCCTTCATGATCACTGAAAGAACTGTTCTCCTTTCTCCTGCCCCACACTGATCTATCTGATCGGTGCAGTGCAGGGGAGAAAGTCACCAGGACTTGCACGGATGTTGCGCATCCTGTGTAGCTGAAAAAACTTCTGCAAGACTAGCCCTTGGACCTCTTTATGAAAAGAAGAACGACACTCCTGATATGTGAGGTGGCATGGATAGGGTCCCAATCAAACAAAGTTGTTGATTAGCCATTGAACCTTTCAGGTCATGTGATCAGTCACATTCCTGGAAGGAATTTCAAGATGTGGTAATGTATACGATGGATGAGTGTACATATATATATATATATATATAAGTGTTTGTGTGTGTGGAGCTGCATGAGTATATAAGAGAGCTGTTGGTGTATGGTATGTAAGAAAGCTGTGTACAAGTATGTAGCAAAACAGTGCGTGTATGTAACAGAGGTGTGAGTGCATACTTCAAAGCTGTAGAAAAGCTATATGTGTTAGAACTGTGTTTGTGTATGGAGGAGAGTTGTGTGTGTATTTCGGAAAATTGCATGTGTGATAGTAGTAGAGTTGTGTGTATGCAGGAGAGATGTGTGTATGTAGGAAAGAGGGTGGAAACTTATCAATGCTATAGGACCTATGCAAGAACCTAACATGATCAAATTTGACTCATGACAATACAGCTTTAAAAAATGCATTGGCAGCAATTGTACCGATCATCTACTTTCAATGAATTATCAGCAAATTGGTGAAAGTACACCTATTAAAAAAAAAATAACAGCCTCCTCCATATCCCCTCTAGCTGTCCTGTCCATCACCAAGATAGGTGCGTTTTCTGCCATTTTAGGTAGAAGTAATGTTCAACCAATTTGCTTCTAATTTAGACAAAGTAGTAGGAAAGTTTATCAAACAAACTCTACATATGAGCTCTATCTATTTTACAATACGTGTAATATGTATTCACAAAATGTCCATTTTCTATATGTGTGAACTTCACATCTTTTTTTTTTTTTAGTAAGTTTTAGTGCATGATGAGGTGGTGTTTACCTATAGGATCCACCATCTCTTGGACTGGGCACCATTGATGGTATTTATTGGGCCCCACGTTCTTAAGTAAATCTCAATATTGCTTCAAAAAGGTAGCTATGCATATACAGTTTACAGACAGAATGTTAACATATTAAGCAAGAGTGTGACAACTTATCAGTGCTAAATGTGCCATAAAAAAACCCAGCATGTAAAATTCTTAGCTTTGACAAGTGACAACATATCTGGCAAAATGCATTGTAAACCAAATGTAATTTTTAGCTGCAGTAAATTTTAGACAATCAAAATGATGTTAAAATGTGTGTGTTTCTTACAGTCTAGAGGCTGCTTATTCTGATGGAGGAAAACACTGACAGCATCCTTCATGATCACTGAAAGAACTGTTCTCCTTTCTCCTGCCCCACACTGATCTATCTGATCGGTGCAGTGCAGGGGAGAAAGTCACCAGGACTTGCACGGATGTTGCGCATCCTGTGTAGCTGAAAAAACTTCTGCAAGACTAGCCCTTGGACCTCTTTATGAAAAGAAGAACGACACTCCTGATATGTGAGGTGGCATGGATAGGGTCCCAATCAAACAAAGTTGTTGATTAGCCATTGAACCTTTCAGGTCATGTGATCAGTCACATTCCTGGAAGGAATTTCAAGATGTGGTAATGTATACGATGGATGAGTGTACATATATATATATATATATAAGTGTTTGTGTGTGTGGAGCTGCATGAGTATATAAGAGAGCTGTTGGTGTATGGTATGTAAGAAAGCTGTGTACAAGTATGTAGCAAAACAGTGCGTGTATGTAACAGAGGTGTGAGTGCATACTTCAAAGCTGTAGAAAAGCTATATGTGTTAGAACTGTGTTTGTGTATGGAGGAGAGTTGTGTGTGTATTTCGGAAAATTGCGTGTGTGATAGTAGTAGAGTTGTGTGTATGCAGGAGAGATGTGTGTATGTAGGAAAGAGGGTGGAAACTTATCAATGCTATAGGACCTATGCAAGAACCTAACATGATCAAATTTGACTCATGACAATACAGCTTTAAAAAATGCATTGGCAGCAATTGTACCGATCATCTACTTTCAATGAATTATCAGCAAATTGGTGAAAGTACACCTATTAAAAAAAAAATAACAGCCTCCTCCATATCCCCTCTAGCTGTCCTGTCCATCACCAAGATAGGTGCGTTTTCTGCCATTTTAGGTAGAAGTAATGTTCAACCAATTTGCTTCTAATTTAGACAAAGTAGTAGGAAAGTTTATCAAACAAACTCTACATATGAGCTCTATCTATTTTACAATACGTGTAATATGTATTCACAAAATGTCCATCTTCTATATGTGTGAACTTCACATCTTTTTTTTTTTTAGTAAGTTTTAGTGCATGATGAGGTGGTGTTTACCTATAGGATCCACCATCTCTTGGACTGGGCACCATTGATGGTATTTATTGGGCCCCACGTTCTTAAGTAAATCTCAATATTGCTTCAAAAAGGTAGCTATGCATATACAGTTTACAGACAGAATGTTAACATATTAAGCAAGAGTGTGACAACTTATCAGTGCTAAATGTGCCATAAAAAAACCCAGCATGTAAAATTCTTAGCTTTGACAAGTGACAACATATCTGGCAAAATGCATTGTAAACCAAATGTAATTTTTAGCTGCAGTAAATTTTAGACAATCAAAATGATGTTAAAATGTGTGTGTTTCTTACAGTCTAGAGGCTGCTTATTCTGATGGAGGAAAACACTGACAGCATCCTTCATGATCACTGAAAGAACTGTTCTCCTTTCTCCTGCCCCACACTGATCTATCTGATCGGTGCAGTGCAGGGGAGAAAGTCACCAGGACTTGCACGGATGTTGCGCATCCTGTGTAGCTGAAAAAACTTCTGCAAGACTAGCCCTTGGACCTCTTTATGAAAAGAAGAACGACACTCCTGATATGTGAGGTGGCATGGATAGGGTCCCAATCAAACAAAGTTGTTGATTAGCCATTGAACCTTTCAGGTCATGTGATCAGTCACATTCCTGGAAGGAATTTCAAGATGTGGTAATGTATACGATGGATGAGTGTACATATATATATATATATATATAAGTGTTTGTGTGTGTGGAGCTGCATGAGTATATAAGAGAGCTGTTGGTGTATGGTATGTAAGAAAGCTGTGTACAAGTATGTAGCAAAACAGTGCGTGTATGTAACAGAGGTGTGAGTGCATACTTCAAAGCTGTAGAAAAGCTATATGTGTTAGAACTGTGTTTGTGTATGGAGGAGAGTTGTGTGTGTATTTCGGAAAATTGCGTGTGTGATAGTAGTAGAGTTGTGTGTATGCAGGAGAGATGTGTGTATGTAGGAAAGAGGGTGGAAACTTATCAATGCTATAGGACCTATGCAAGAACCTAACATGATCAAATTTGACTCATGACAATACAGCTTTAAAAAATGCATTGGCAGCAATTGTACCGATCATCTACTTTCAATGAATTATCAGCAAATTGGTGAAAGTACACCTATTAAAAAAAAAATAACAGCCTCCTCCATATCCCCTCTAGCTGTCCTGTCCATCACCAAGATAGGTGCGTTTTCTGCCATTTTAGGTAGAAGTAATGTTCAACCAATTTGCTTCTAATTTAGACAAAGTAGTAGGAAAGTTTATCAAACAAACTCTACATATGAGCTCTATCTATTTTACAATACGTGTAATATGTATTCACAAAATGTCCATTTTCTATATGTGTGAACTTCACATCTTTTTTTTTTTTTAGTAAGTTTTAGTGCATGATGAGGTGGTGTTTACCTATAGGATCCACCATCTCTTGGACTGGGCACCATTGATGGTATTTATTGGGCCCCACGTTCTTAAGTAAATCTCAATATTGCTTCAAAAAGGTAGCTATGCATATACAGTTTACAGACAGAATGTTAACATATTAAGCAAGAGTGTGACAACTTATCAGTGCTAAATGTGCCATAAAAAAACCCAGCATGTAAAATTCTTAGCTTTGACAAGTGACAACATATCTGGCAAAATGCATTGTAAACCAAATGTAATTTTTAGCTGCAGTAAATTTTAGACAATCAAAATGATGTTAAAATGTGTGTGTTTCTTACAGTCTAGAGGCTGCTTATTCTGATGGAGGAAAACACTGACAGCATCCTTCATGATCACTGAAAGAACTGTTCTCCTTTCTCCTGCCCCACACTGATCTATCTGATCGGTGCAGTGCAGGGGAGAAAGTCACCAGGACTTGCACGGATGTTGCGCATCCTGTGTAGCTGAAAAAACTTCTGCAAGACTAGCCCTTGGACCTCTTTATGAAAAGAAGAACGACACTCCTGATATGTGAGGTGGCATGGATAGGGTCCCAATCAAACAAAGTTGTTGATTAGCCATTGAACCTTTCAGGTCATGTGATCAGTCACATTCCTGGAAGGAATTTCAAGATGTGGTAATGTATACGATGGATGAGTGTACATATATATATATATATATATGTGTTTGTGTGTGTGGAGCTGCATGAGTATATAAGAGAGCTGTTGGTGTATGTAAGAAAGCTGTGTACAAGTATGTAGCAAAACAGTGCGTGTATGTAACAGAGGTGTGAGTGCATACTTCAAAGCTGTAGAAAAGCTATATGTGTTAGAACTGTGTTTGTGTATGGAGGAGAGTTGTGTGTGTATTTCGGAAAATTGCGTGTGTGATAGTAGTAGAGTTGTGTGTATGCAGGAGAGATGTGTGTATGTAGGAAAGAGGGTGGAAACTTATCAATGCTATAGGACCTATGCAAGAACCTAACATGATCAAATTTGACTCATGACAATACAGCTTTAAAAAATGCATTGGCAGCAATTGTACCGATCATCTACTTTCAATGAATTATCAGCAAATTGGTGAAAGTACACCTATTAAAAAAAAAATAACAGCCTCCTCCATATCCCCTCTAGCTGTCCTGTCCATCACCAAGATAGGTGCGTTTTCTGCCATTTTAGGTAGAAGTAATGTTCAACCAATTTGCTTCTAATTTAGACAAAGTAGTAGGAAAGTTTATCAAACAAACTCTACATATGAGCTCTATCTATTTTACAATACGTGTAATATGTATTCACAAAATGTCCATTTTCTATATGTGTGAACTTCACATCTTTTTTTTTTTTTAGTAAGTTTTAGTGCATGATGAGGTGGTGTTTACCTATAGGATCCACCATCTCTTGGACTGGGCACCATTGATGGTATTTATTGGGCCCCACGTTCTTAAGTAAATCTCAATATTGCTTCAAAAAGGTAGCTATGCATATACAGTTTACAGACAGAATGTTAACATATTAAGCAAGAGTGTGACAACTTATCAGTGCTAAATGTGCCATAAAAAAACCCAGCATGTAAAATTCTTAGCTTTGACAAGTGACAACATATCTGGCAAAATGCATTGTAAACCAAATGTAATTTTTAGCTGCAGTAAATTTTAGACAATCAAAATGATGTTAAAATGTGTGTGTTTCTTACAGTCTAGAGGCTGCTTATTCTGATGGAGGAAAACACTGACAGCATCCTTCATGATCACTGAAAGAACTGTTCTCCTTTCTCCTGCCCCACACTGATCTATCTGATCGGTGCAGTGCAGGGGAGAAAGTCACCAGGACTTGCACGGATGTTGCGCATCCTGTGTAGCTGAAAAAACTTCTGCAAGACTAGCCCTTGGACCTCTTTATGAAAAGAAGAACGACACTCCTGATATGTGAGGTGGCATGGATAGGGTCCCAATCAAACAAAGTTGTTGATTAGCCATTGAACCTTTCAGGTCATGTGATCAGTCACATTCCTGGAAGGAATTTCAAGATGTGGTAATGTATACGATGGATGAGTGTACATATATATATATATATATATATATATAAGTGTTTGTGTGTGTGGAGCTGCATGAGTATATAAGAGAGCTGTTGGTGTATGTAAGAAAGCTGTGTACAAGTATGTAGCAAAACAGTGCGTGTATGTAACAGAGGTGTGAGTGCATACTTCAAAGCTGTAGAAAAGCTATATGTGTTAGAACTGTGTTTGTGTATGGAGGAGAGTTGTGTGTGTATTTCGGAAAATTGCGTGTGTGATAGTAGTAGAGTTGTGTGTATGCAGGAGAGATGTGTGTATGTAGGAAAGAGGGTGGAAACTTATCAATGCTATAGGACCTATGCAAGAACCTAACATGATCAAATTTGACTCATGACAATACAGCTTTAAAAAATGCATTGGCAGCAATTGTACCGATCATCTACTTTCAATTAATTATCAGTAAATTGGTGAAAGTACACCTATTAAAAAAAAAATAACAGCCTCCTCCATATCCCCTCTAGCTGTCCTGTCCATCACCAAGATAGGTGCGTTTTCTGCCATTTTAGGTAGAAGTAATGTTCAACCAATTTGCTTCTAATTTAGACAAAGTAGTAGGAAAGTTTATCAAACAAACTCTACATATGAGCTCTATCTATTTTACAATACGTGTAATATGTATTCACAAAATGTCCATTTTCTATATGTGTGAACTTCACATCTTTTTTTTTTTTTAGTAAGTTTTAGTGCATGATGAGGTGGTGTTTACCTATAGGATCCACCATCTCTTGGACTGGGCACCATTGATGGTATTTATTGGGCCCCACGTTCTTAAGTAAATCTCAATATTGCTTCAAAAAGGTAGCTATGCATATACAGTTTACAGACAGAATGTTAACATATTAAGCAAGAGTGTGACAACTTATCAGTGCTAAATGTGCCATAAAAAAACCCAGCATGTAAAATTCTTAGCTTTGACAAGTGACAACATATCTGGCAAAATGCATTGTAAACCAAATGTAATTTTTAGCTGCAGTAAATTTTAGACAATCAAAATGATGTTAAAATGTGTGTGTTTCTTACAGTCTAGAGGCTGCTTATTCTGATGGAGGAAAACACTGACAGCATCCTTCATGATCACTGAAAGAACTGTTCTCCTTTCTCCTGCCCCACACTGATCTATCTGATCGGTGCAGTGCAGGGGAGAAAGTCACCAGGACTTGCACGGATGTTGCGCATCCTGTGTAGCTGAAAAAACTTCTGCAAGACTAGCCCTTGGACCTCTTTATGAAAAGAAGAACGACACTCCTGATATGTGAGGTGGCATGGATAGGGTCCCAATCAAACAAAGTTGTTGATTAGCCATTGAACCTTTCAGGTCATGTGATCAGTCACATTCCTGGAAGGAATTTCAAGATGTGGTAATGTATACGATGGATGAGTGTACATATATATATATATATATATATAAGTGTTTGTGTGTGTGGAGCTGCATGAGTATATAAGAGAGCTGTTGGTGTATGGTATGTAAGAAAGCTGTGTACAAGTATGTAGCAAAACAGTGCGTGTATGTAACAGAGGTGTGAGTGCATACTTCAAAGCTGTAGAAAAGCTATATGTGTTAGAACTGTGTTTGTGTATGGAGGAGAGTTGTGTGTGTATTTCGGAAAATTGCGTGTGTGATAGTAGTAGAGTTGTGTGTATGCAGGAGAGATGTGTGTATGTAGGAAAGAGGGTGGAAACTTATCAATGCTATAGGACCTATGCAAGAACCTAACATGATCAAATTTGACTCATGACAATACAGCTTTAAAAAATGCATTGGCAGCAATTGTACCGATCATCTACTTTCAATGAATTATCAGCAAATTGGTGAAAGTACACCTATTAAAAAAAAAATAACAGCCTCCTCCATATCCCCTCTAGCTGTCCTGTCCATCACCAAGATAGGTGCGTTTTCTGCCATTTTAGGTAGAAGTAATGTTCAACCAATTTGCTTCTAATTTAGACAAAGTAGTAGGAAAGTTTATCAAACAAACTCTACATATGAGCTCTATCTATTTTACAATACATGTAATATGTATTCACAAAATGTCCATTTTCTATATGTGTGAACTTCACATCTTTTTTTTTTTTTAGTAAGTTTTAGTGCATGATGAGGTGGTGTTTACCTATAGGATCCACCATCTCTTGGACTGGGCACCATTGATGGTATTTATTGGGCCCCACGTTCTTAAGTAAATCTCAATATTGCTTCAAAAAGGTAGCTATGCATATACAGTTTACAGACAGAATGTTAACATATTAAGCAAGAGTGTGACAACTTATCAGTGCTAAATGTGCCATAAAAAAACCCAGCATGTAAAATTCTTAGCTTTGACAAGTGACAACATATCTGGCAAAATGCATTGTAAACCAAATGTAATTTTTAGCTGCAGTAAATTTTAGACAATCAAAATGATGTTAAAATGTGTGTGTTTCTTACAGTCTAGAGGCTGCTTATTCTGATGGAGGAAAACACTGACAGCATCCTTCATGATCACTGAAAGAACTGTTCTCCTTTCTCCTGCCCCACACTGATCTATCTGATCGGTGCAGTGCAGGGGAGAAAGTCACCAGGACTTGCACGGATGTTGCGCATCCTGTGTAGCTGAAAAAACTTCTGCAAGACTAGCCCTTGGACCTCTTTATGAAAAGAAGAACGACACTCCTGATATGTGAGGTGGCATGGATAGGGTCCCAATCAAACAAAGTTGTTGATTAGCCATTGAACCTTTCAGGTCATGTGATCAGTCACATTCCTGGAAGGAATTTCAAGATGTGGTAATGTATACGATGGATGAGTGTACATATATATATATATATATATATATATATATATATATGTGTTTGTGTGTGTGGAGCTGCATGAGTATATAAGAGAGCTGTTGGTGTATGTAAGAAAGCTGTGTACAAGTATGTAGCAAAACAGTGCGTGTATGTAACAGAGGTGTGAGTGCATACTTCAAAGCTGTAGAAAAGCTATATGTGTTAGAACTGTGTTTGTGTATGGAGGAGAGTTGTGTGTGTATTTCGGAAAATTGCGTGTGTGATAGTAGTAGAGTTGTGTGTATGCAGGAGAGATGTGTGTATGTAGGAAAGAGGGTGGAAACTTATCAATGCTATAGGACCTATGCAAGAACCTAACATGATCAAATTTGACTCATGACAATACAGCTTTAAAAAATGCATTGGCAGCAATTGTACCGATCATCTACTTTCAATGAATTATCAGCAAATTGGTGAAAGTACACCTATTAAAAAAAAAATAACAGCCTCCTCCATATCCCCTCTAGCTGTCCTGTCCATCACCAAGATAGGTGCGTTTTCTGCCATTTTAGGTAGAAGTAATGTTCAACCAATTTGCTTCTAATTTAGACAAAGTAGTAGGAAAGTTTATCAAACAAACTCTACATATGAGCTCTATCTATTTTACAATACGTGTAATATGTATTCACAAAATGTCCATTTTCTATATGTGTGAACTTCACATCTTTTTTTTTTTTTAGTAAGTTTTAGTGCATGATGAGGTGGTGTTTACCTATAGGATCCACCATCTCTTGGACTGGGCACCATTGATGGTATTTATTGGGCCCCACGTTCTTAAGTAAATCTCAATATTGCTTCAAAAAGGTAGCTATGCATATACAGTTTACAGACAGAATGTTAACATATTAAGCAAGAGTGTGACAACTTATCAGTGCTAAATGTGCCATAAAAAAACCCAGCATGTAAAATTCTTAGCTTTGACAAGTGACAACATATCTGGCAAAATGCATTGTAAACCAAATGTAATTTTTAGCTGCAGTAAATTTTAGACAATCAAAATGATGTTAAAATGTGTGTGTTTCTTACAGTCTAGAGGCTGCTTATTCTGATGGAGGAAAACACTGACAGCATCCTTCATGATCACTGAAAGAACTGTTCTCCTTTCTCCTGCCCCACACTGATCTATCTGATCGGTGCAGTGCAGGGGAGAAAGTCACCAGGACTTGCACGGATGTTGCGCATCCTGTGTAGCTGAAAAAACTTCTGCAAGACTAGCCCTTGGACCTCTTTATGAAAAGAAGAACGACACTCCTGATATGTGAGGTGGCATGGATAGGGTCCCAATCAAACAAAGTTGTTGATTAGCCATTGAACCTTTCAGGTCATGTGATCAGTCACATTCCTGGAAGGAATTTCAAGATGTGGTAATGTATACGATGGATGAGTGTACATATATATATATATATATATATATATAAGTGTTTGTGTGTGTGGAGCTGCATGAGTATATAAGAGAGCTGTTGGTGTATGTAAGAAAGCTGTGTACAAGTATGTAGCAAAACAGTGCGTGTATGTAACAGAGGTGTGAGTGCATACTTCAAAGCTGTAGAAAAGCTATATGTGTTAGAACTGTGTTTGTGTATGGAGGAGAGTTGTGTGTGTATTTCGGAAAATTGCGTGTGTGATAGTAGTAGAGTTGTGTGTATGCAGGAGAGATGTGTGTATGTAGGAAAGAGGGTGGAAACTTATCAATGCTATAGGACCTATGCAAGAACCTAACATGATCAAATTTGACTCATGACAATACAGCTTTAAAAAATGCATTGGCAGCAATTGTACCGATCATCTACTTTCAATTAATTATCAGTAAATTGGTGAAAGTACACCTATTAAAAAAAAAATAACAGCCTCCTCCATATCCCCTCTAGCTGTCCTGTCCATCACCAAGATAGGTGCGTTTTCTGCCATTTTAGGTAGAAGTAATGTTCAACCAATTTGCTTCTAATTTAGACAAAGTAGTAGGAAAGTTTATCAAACAAACTCTACATATGAGCTCTATCTATTTTACAATACGTGTAATATGTATTCACAAAATGTCCATTTTCTATATGTGTGAACTTCACATCTTTTTTTTTTTTTAGTAAGTTTTAGTGCATGATGAGGTGGTGTTTACCTATAGGATCCACCATCTCTTGGACTGGGCACCATTGATGGTATTTATTGGGCCCCACGTTCTTAAGTAAATCTCAATATTGCTTCAAAAAGGTAGCTATGCATATACAGTTTACAGACAGAATGTTAACATATTAAGCAAGAGTGTGACAACTTATCAGTGCTAAATGTGCCATAAAAAAACCCAGCATGTAAAATTCTTAGCTTTGACAAGTGACAACATATCTGGCAAAATGCATTGTAAACCAAATGTAATTTTTAGCTGCAGTAAATTTTAGACAATCAAAATGATGTTAAAATGTGTGTGTTTCTTACAGTCTAGAGCCTGCTTATTCTGATGGAGGAAAACACTGACAGCATCCTTCATGATCACTGAAAGAACTGTTCTCCTTTCTCCTGCCCCACACTGATCTATCTGATCGGTGCAGTGCAGGGGAGAAAGTCACCAGGACTTGCACGGATGTTGCGCATCCTGTGTAGCTGAAAAAACTTCTGCAAGACTAGCCCTTGGACCTCTTTATGAAAAGAAGAACGACACTCCTGATATGTGAGGTGGCATGGATAGGGTCCCAATCAAACAAAGTTGTTGATTAGCCATTGAACCTTTCAGGTCATGTGATCAGTCACATTCCTGGAAGGAATTTCAAGATGTGGTAATGTATACGATGGATGAGTGTACATATATATATATATATATATATAAGTGTTTGTGTGTGTGGAGCTGCATGAGTATATAAGAGAGCTGTTGGTGTATGGTATGTAAGAAAGCTGTGTACAAGTATGTAGCAAAACAGTGCGTGTATGTAACAGAGGTGTGAGTGCATACTTCAAAGCTGTAGAAAAGCTATATGTGTTAGAACTGTGTTTGTGTATGGAGGAGAGTTGTGTGTGTATTTCGGAAAATTGCGTGTGTGATAGTAGTAGAGTTGTGTGTATGCAGGAGAGATGTGTGTATGTAGGAAAGAGGGTGGAAACTTATCAATGCTATAGGACCTATGCAAGAACCTAACATGATCAAATTTGACTCATGACAATACAGCTTTAAAAAATGCATTGGCAGCAATTGTACCGATCATCTACTTTCAATGAATTATCAGCAAATTGGTGAAAGTACACCTATTAAAAAAAAAATAACAGCCTCCTCCATATCCCCTCTAGCTGTCCTGTCCATCACCAAGATAGGTGCGTTTTCTGCCATTTTAGGTAGAAGTAATGTTCAACCAATTTGCTTCTAATTTAGACAAAGTAGTAGGAAAGTTTATCAAACAAACTCTACATATGAGCTCTATCTATTTTACAATACATGTAATATGTATTCACAAAATGTCCATTTTCTATATGTGTGAACTTCACATCTTTTTTTTTTTTTAGTAAGTTTTAGTGCATGATGAGGTGGTGTTTACCTATAGGATCCACCATCTCTTGGACTGGGCACCATTGATGGTATTTATTGGGCCCCACGTTCTTAAGTAAATCTCAATATTGCTTCAAAAAGGTAGCTATGCATATACAGTTTACAGACAGAATGTTAACATATTAAGCAAGAGTGTGACAACTTATCAGTGCTAAATGTGCCATAAAAAAACCCAGCATGTAAAATTCTTAGCTTTGACAAGTGACAACATATCTGGCAAAATGCATTGTAAACCAAATGTAATTTTTAGCTGCAGTAAATTTTAGACAATCAAAATGATGTTAAAATGTGTGTGTTTCTTACAGTCTAGAGGCTGCTTATTCTGATGGAGGAAAACACTGACAGCATCCTTCATGATCACTGAAAGAACTGTTCTCCTTTCTCCTGCCCCACACTGATCTATCTGATCGGTGCAGTGCAGGGGAGAAAGTCACCAGGACTTGCACGGATGTTGCGCATCCTGTGTAGCTGAAAAAACTTCTGCAAGACTAGCCCTTGGACCTCTTTATGAAAAGAAGAACGACACTCCTGATATGTGAGGTGGCATGGATAGGGTCCCAATCAAACAAAGTTGTTGATTAGCCATTGAACCTTTCAGGTCATGTGATCAGTCACATTCCTGGAAGGAATTTCAAGATGTGGTAATGTATACGATGGATGAGTGTACATATATATATATATATATATATATATATATATATATGTGTTTGTGTGTGTGGAGCTGCATGAGTATATAAGAGAGCTGTTGGTGTATGTAAGAAAGCTGTGTACAAGTATGTAGCAAAACAGTGCGTGTATGTAACAGAGGTGTGAGTGCATACTTCAAAGCTGTAGAAAAGCTATATGTGTTAGAACTGTGTTTGTGTATGGAGGAGAGTTGTGTGTGTATTTCGGAAAATTGCGTGTGTGATAGTAGTAGAGTTGTGTGTATGCAGGAGAGATGTGTGTATGTAGGAAAGAGGGTGGAAACTTATCAATGCTATAGGACCTATGCAAGAACCTAACATGATCAAATTTGACTCATGACAATACAGCTTTAAAAAATGCATTGGCAGCAATTGTACCGATCATCTACTTTCAATGAATTATCAGCAAATTGGTGAAAGTACACCTATTAAAAAAAAAATAACAGCCTCCTCCATATCCCCTCTAGCTGTCCTGTCCATCACCAAGATAGGTGCGTTTTCTGCCATTTTAGGTAGAAGTAATGTTCAACCAATTTGCTTCTAATTTAGACAAAGTAGTAGGAAAGTTTATCAAACAAACTCTACATATGAGCTCTATCTATTTTACAATACGTGTAATATGTATTCACAAAATGTCCATTTTCTATATGTGTGAACTTCACATCTTTTTTTTTTTTTAGTAAGTTTTAGTGCATGATGAGGTGGTGTTTACCTATAGGATCCACCATCTCTTGGACTGGGCACCATTGATGGTATTTATTGGGCCCCACGTTCTTAAGTAAATCTCAATATTGCTTCAAAAAGGTAGCTATGCATATACAGTTTACAGACAGAATGTTAACATATTAAGCAAGAGTGTGACAACTTATCAGTGCTAAATGTGCCATAAAAAAACCCAGCATGTAAAATTCTTAGCTTTGACAAGTGACAACATATCTGGCAAAATGCATTGTAAACCAAATGTAATTTTTAGCTGCAGTAAATTTTAGACAATCAAAATGATGTTAAAATGTGTGTGTTTCTTACAGTCTAGAGGCTGCTTATTCTGATGGAGGAAAACACTGACAGCATCCTTCATGATCACTGAAAGAACTGTTCTCCTTTCTCCTGCCCCACACTGATCTATCTGATCGGTGCAGTGCAGGGGAGAAAGTCACCAGGACTTGCACGGATGTTGCGCATCCTGTGTAGCTGAAAAAACTTCTGCAAGACTAGCCCTTGGACCTCTTTATGAAAAGAAGAACGACACTCCTGATATGTGAGGTGGCATGGATAGGGTCCCAATCAAACAAAGTTGTTGATTAGCCATTGAACCTTTCAGGTCATGTGATCAGTCACATTCCTGGAAGGAATTTCAAGATGTGGTAATGTATACGATGGATGAGTGTACATATATATATATATATATATATATATATATATATAAGTGTTTGTGTGTGTGGAGCTGCATGAGTATATAAGAGAGCTGTTGGTGTATGTAAGAAAGCTGTGTACAAGTATGTAGCAAAACAGTGCGTGTATGTAACAGAGGTGTGAGTGCATACTTCAAAGCTGTAGAAAAGCTATATGTGTTAGAACTGTGTTTGTGTATGGAGGAGAGTTGTGTGTGTATTTCGGAAAATTGCGTGTGTGATAGTAGTAGAGTTGTGTGTATGCAGGAGAGATGTGTGTATGTAGGAAAGAGGGTGGAAACTTATCAATGCTATAGGACCTATGCAAGAACCTAACATGATCAAATTTGACTCATGACAATACAGCTTTAAAAAATGCATTGGCAGCAATTGTACCGATCATCTACTTTCAATTAATTATCAGTAAATTGGTGAAAGTACACCTATTAAAAAAAAAATAACAGCCTCCTCCATATCCCCTCTAGCTGTCCTGTCCATCACCAAGATAGGTGCGTTTTCTGCCATTTTAGGTAGAAGTAATGTTCAACCAATTTGCTTCTAATTTAGACAAAGTAGTAGGAAAGTTTATCAAACAAACTCTACATATGAGCTCTATCTATTTTACAATACGTGTAATATGTATTCACAAAATGTCCATTTTCTATATGTGTGAACTTCACATCTTTTTTTTTTTTAGTAAGTTTTAGTGCATGATGAGGTGGTGTTTACCTATAGGATCCACCATCTCTTGGACTGGGCACCATTGATGGTATTTATTGGGCCCCACGTTCTTAAGTAAATCTCAATATTGCTTCAAAAAGGTAGCTATGCATATACAGTTTACAGACAGAATGTTAACATATTAAGCAAGAGTGTGACAACTTATCAGTGCTAAATGTGCCATAAAAAAACCCAGCATGTAAAATTCTTAGCTTTGACAAGTGACAACATATCTGGCAAAATGCATTGTAAACCAAATGTAATTTTTAGCTGCAGTAAATTTTAGACAATCAAAATGATGTTAAAATGTGTGTGTTTCTTACAGTCTAGAGGCTGCTTATTCTGATGGAGGAAAACACTGACAGCATCCTTCATGATCACTGAAAGAACTGTTCTCCTTTCTCCTGCCCCACACTGATCTATCTGATCGGTGCAGTGCAGGGGAGAAAGTCACCAGGACTTGCACGGATGTTGCGCATCCTGTGTAGCTGAAAAAACTTCTGCAAGACTAGCCCTTGGACCTCTTTATGAAAAGAAGAACGACACTCCTGATATGTGAGGTGGCATGGATAGGGTCCCAATCAAACAAAGTTGTTGATTAGCCATTGAACCTTTCAGGTCATGTGATCAGTCACATTCCTGGAAGGAATTTCAAGATGTGGTAATGTATACGATGGATGAGTGTACATATATATATATATATATATATATATATATATATAAGTGTTTGTGTGTGTGGAGCTGCATGAGTATATAAGAGAGCTGTTGGTGTATGTAAGAAAGCTGTGTACAAGTATGTAGCAAAACAGTGCGTGTATGTAACAGAGGTGTGAGTGCATACTTCAAAGCTGTAGAAAAGCTATATGTGTTAGAACTGTGTTTGTGTATGGAGGAGAGTTGTGTGTGTATTTCGGAAAATTGCGTGTGTGATAGTAGTAGAGTTGTGTGTATGCAGGAGAGATGTGTGTATGTAGGAAAGAGGGTGGAAACTTATCAATGCTATAGGACCTATGCAAGAACCTAACATGATCAAATTTGACTCATGACAATACAGCTTTAAAAAATGCATTGGCAGCAATTGTACCGATCATCTACTTTCAATGAATTATCAGCAAATTGGTGAAAGTACACCTATTAAAAAAAAAATAACAGCCTCCTCCATATCCCCTCTAGCTGTCCTGTCCATCACCAAGATAGGTGCGTTTTCTGCCATTTTAGGTAGAAGTAATGTTCAACCAATTTGCTTCTAATTTAGACAAAGTAGTAGGAAAGTTTATCAAACAAATTCTACATATGAGCTCTATCTATTTTACAATACGTGTAATATGTATTCACAAAATGTCCATTTTCTATATGTGTGAACTTCACATCTTTTTTTTTTTTTAGTAAGTTTTAGTGCATGATGAGGTGGTGTTTACCTATAGGATCCACCATCTCTTGGACTGGGCACCATTGATGGTATTTATTGGGCCCCACGTTCTTAAGTAAATCTCAATATTGCTTCAAAAAGGTAGCTATGCATATACAGTTTACAGACAGAATGTTAACATATTAAGCAAGAGTGTGACAACTTATCAGTGCTAAATGTGCCATAAAAAAACCCAGCATGTAAAATTCTTAGCTTTGACAAGTGACAACATATCTGGCAAAATGCATTGTAAACCAAATGTAATTTTTAGCTGCAGTAAATTTTAGACAATCAAAATGATGTTAAAATGTGTGTGTTTCTTACAGTCTAGAGGCTGCTTATTCTGATGGAGGAAAACACTGACAGCATCCTTCATGATCACTGAAAGAACTGTTCTCCTTTCTCCTGCCCCACACTGATCTATCTGATCGGTGCAGTGCAGGGGAGAAAGTCACCAGGACTTGCACGGATGTTGCGCATCCTGTGTAGCTGAAAAAACTTCTGCAAGACTAGCCCTTGGACCTCTTTATGAAAAGAAGAACGACACTCCTGATATGTGAGGTGGCATGGATAGGGTCCCAATCAAACAAAGTTGTTGATTAGCCATTGAACCTTTCAGGTCATGTGATCAGTCACATTCCTGGAAGGAATTTCAAGATGTGGTAATGTATACGATGGATGAGTGTACATATATATATATATATATATATAAGTGTTTGTGTGTGTGGAGCTGCATGAGTATATAAGAGAGCTGTTGGTGTATGGTATGTAAGAAAGCTGTGTACAAGTATGTAGCAAAACAGTGCGTGTATGTAACAGAGGTGTGAGTGCATACTTCAAAGCTGTAGAAAAGCTATATGTGTTAGAACTGTGTTTGTGTATGGAGGAGAGTTGTGTGTGTATTTCGGAAAATTGCGTGTGTGATAGTAGTAGAGTTGTGTGTATGCAGGAGAGATGTGTGTATGTAGGAAAGAGGGTGGAAACTTATCAATGCTATAGGACCTATGCAAGAACCTAACATGATCAAATTTGACTCATGACAATACAGCTTTAAAAAATGCATTGGCAGCAATTGTACCGATCATCTACTTTCAATGAATTATCAGCAAATTGGTGAAAGTACACCTATTAAAAAAAAAATAACAGCCTCCTCCATATCCCCTCTAGCTGTCCTGTCCATCACCAAGATAGGTGCGTTTTCTGCCATTTTAGGTAGAAGTAATGTTCAACCAATTTGCTTCTAATTTAGACAAAGTAGTAGGAAAGTTTATCAAACAAACTCTACATATGAGCTCTATCTATTTTACAATACATGTAATATGTATTCACAAAATGTCCATTTTCTATATGTGTGAACTTCACATCTTTTTTTTTTTTTAGTAAGTTTTAGTGCATGATGAGGTGGTGTTTACCTATAGGATCCACCATCTCTTGGACTGGGCACCATTGATGGTATTTATTGGGCCCCACGTTCTTAAGTAAATCTCAATATTGCTTCAAAAAGGTAGCTATGCATATACAGTTTACAGACAGAATGTTAACATATTAAGCAAGAGTGTGACAACTTATCAGTGCTAAATGTGCCATAAAAAAACCCAGCATGTAAAATTCTTAGCTTTGACAAGTGACAACATATCTGGCAAAATGCATTGTAAACCAAATGTAATTTTTAGCTGCAGTAAATTTTAGACAATCAAAATGATGTTAAAATGTGTGTGTTTCTTACAGTCTAGAGGCTGCTTATTCTGATGGAGGAAAACACTGACAGCATCCTTCATGATCACTGAAAGAACTGTTCTCCTTTCTCCTGCCCCACACTGATCTATCTGATCGGTGCAGTGCAGGGGAGAAAGTCACCAGGACTTGCACGGATGTTGCGCATCCTGTGTAGCTGAAAAAACTTCTGCAAGACTAGCCCTTGGACCTCTTTATGAAAAGAAGAACGACACTCCTGATATGTGAGGTGGCATGGATAGGGTCCCAATCAAACAAAGTTGTTGATTAGCCATTGAACCTTTCAGGTCATGTGATCAGTCACATTCCTGGAAGGAATTTCAAGATGTGGTAATGTATACGATGGATGAGTGTACATATATATATATATATATATATAAGTGTTTGTGTGTGTGGAGCTGCATGAGTATATAAGAGAGCTGTTGGTGTATGGTATGTAAGAAAGCTGTGTACAAGTATGTAGCAAAACAGTGCGTGTATGTAACAGAGGTGTGAGTGCATACTTCAAAGCTGTAGAAAAGCTATATGTGTTAGAACTGTGTTTGTGTATGGAGGAGAGTTGTGTGTGTATTTCGGAAAATTGCGTGTGTGATAGTAGTAGAGTTGTGTGTATGCAGGAGAGATGTGTGTATGTAGGAAAGAGGGTGGAAACTTATCAATGCTATAGGACCTATGCAAGAACCTAACATGATCAAATTTGACTCATGACAATACAGCTTTAAAAAATGCATTGGCAGCAATTGTACCGATCATCTACTTTCAATGAATTATCAGCAAATTGGTGAAAGTACACCTATTAAAAAAAAAATAACAGCCTCCTCCATATCCCCTCTAGCTGTCCTGTCCATCACCAAGATAGGTGCGTTTTCTGCCATTTTAGGTAGAAGTAATGTTCAACCAATTTGCTTCTAATTTAGACAAAGTAGTAGGAAAGTTTATCAAACAAACTCTACATATGAGCTCTATCTATTTTACAATACATGTAATATGTATTCACAAAATGTCCATTTTCTATATGTGTGAACTTCACATCTTTTTTTTTTTTTAGTAAGTTTTAGTGCATGATGAGGTGGTGTTTACCTATAGGATCCACCATCTCTTGGACTGGGCACCATTGATGGTATTTATTGGGCCCCACGTTCTTAAGTAAATCTCAATATTGCTTCAAAAAGGTAGCTATGCATATACAGTTTACAGACAGAATGTTAACATATTAAGCAAGAGTGTGACAACTTATCAGTGCTAAATGTGCCATAAAAAAACCCAGCATGTAAAATTCTTAGCTTTGACAAGTGACAACATATCTGGCAAAATGCATTGTAAACCAAATGTAATTTTTAGCTGCAGTAAATTTTAGACAATCAAAATGATGTTAAAATGTGTGTGTTTCTTACAGTCTAGAGGCTGCTTATTCTGATGGAGGAAAACACTGACAGCATCCTTCATGATCACTGAAAGAACTGTTCTCCTTTCTCCTGCCCCACACTGATCTATCTGATCGGTGCAGTGCAGGGGAGAAAGTCACCAGGACTTGCACGGATGTTGCGCATCCTGTGTAGCTGAAAAAACTTCTGCAAGACTAGCCCTTGGACCTCTTTATGAAAAGAAGAACGACACTCCTGATATGTGAGGTGGCATGGATAGGGTCCCAATCAAACAAAGTTGTTGATTAGCCATTGAACCTTTCAGGTCATGTGATCAGTCACATTCCTGGAAGGAATTTCAAGATGTGGTAATGTATACGATGGATGAGTGTACATATATATATATATATATATATATATATATATATATATATATATATATATATATGTGTTTGTGTGTGTGGAGCTGCATGAGTATATAAGAGAGCTGTTGGTGTATGTAAGAAAGCTGTGTACAAGTATGTAGCAAAACAGTGCGTGTATGTAACATAGGTGTGAGTGCATACTTCAAAGCTGTAGAAAAGCTATATGTGTTAGAACTGTGTTTGTGTATGGAGGAGAGTTGTGTGTGTATTTCGGAAAATTGCGTGTGTGATAGTAGTAGAGTTGTGTGTATGCAGGAGAGATGTGTGTATGTAGGAAAGAGGGTGGAAACTTATCAATGCTATAGGACCTATGCAAGAACCTAACATGATCAAATTTGACTCATGACAATACAGCTTTAAAAAATGCATTGGCAGCAATTGTACCGATCATCTACTTTCAATGAATTATCAGCAAATTGGTGAAAGTACACCTATTAAAAAAAAAATAACAGCCTCCTCCATATCCCCTCTAGCTGTCCTGTCCATCACCAAGATAGGTGCGTTTTCTGCCATTTTAGGTAGAAGTAATGTTCAACCAATTTGCTTCTAATTTAGACAAAGTAGTAGGAAAGTTTATCAAACAAACTCTACATATGAGCTCTATCTATTTTACAATACGTGTAATATGTATTCACAAAATGTCCATTTTCTATATGTGTGAACTTCACATCTTTTTTTTTTTTTAGTAAGTTTTAGTGCATGATGAGGTGGTGTTTACCTATAGGATCCACCATCTCTTGGACTGGGCACCATTGATGGTATTTATTGGGCCCCACGTTCTTAAGTAAATCTCAATATTGCTTCAAAAAGGTAGCTATGCATATACAGTTTACAGACAGAATGTTAACATATTAAGCAAGAGTGTGACAACTTATCAGTGCTAAATGTGCCATAAAAAAACCCAGCATGTAAAATTCTTAGCTTTGACAAGTGACAACATATCTGGCAAAATGCATTGTAAACCAAATGTAATTTTTAGCTGCAGTAAATTTTAGACAATCAAAATGATGTTAAAATGTGTGTGTTTCTTACAGTCTAGAGGCTGCTTATTCTGATGGAGGAAAACACTGACAGCATCCTTCATGATCACTGAAAGAACTGTTCTCCTTTCTCCTGCCCCACACTGATCTATCTGATCGGTGCAGTGCAGGGGAGAAAGTCACCAGGACTTGCACGGATGTTGCGCATCCTGTGTAGCTGAAAAAACTTCTGCAAGACTAGCCCTTGGACCTCTTTATGAAAAGAAGAACGACACTCCTGATATGTGAGGTGGCATGGATAGGGTCCCAATCAAACAAAGTTGTTGATTAGCCATTGAACCTTTCAGGTCATGTGATCAGTCACATTCCTGGAAGGAATTTCAAGATGTGGTAATGTATACGATGGATGAGTGTACATATATATATATATATATATATATATATATATATAAGTGTTTGTGTGTGTGGAGCTGCATGAGTATATAAGAGAGCTGTTGGTGTATGTAAGAAAGCTGTGTACAAGTATGTAGCAAAACAGTGCGTGTATGTAACAGAGGTGTGAGTGCATACTTCAAAGCTGTAGAAAAGCTATATGTGTTAGAACTGTGTTTGTGTATGGAGGAGAGTTGTGTGTGTATTTCGGAAAATTGCGTGTGTGATAGTAGTAGAGTTGTGTGTATGCAGGAGAGATGTGTGTATGTAGGAAAGAGGGTGGAAACTTATCAATGCTATAGGACCTATGCAAGAACCTAACATGATCAAATTTGACTCATGACAATACAGCTTTAAAAAATGCATTGGCAGCAATTGTACCGATCATCTACTTTCAATGAATTATCAGCAAATTGGTGAAAGTACACCTATTAAAAAAAAAATAACAGCCTCCTCCATATCCCCTCTAGCTGTCCTGTCCATCACCAAGATAGGTGCGTTTTCTGCCATTTTAGGTAGAAGTAATGTTCAACCAATTTGCTTCTAATTTAGACAAAGTAGTAGGAAAGTTTATCAAACAAATTCTACATATGAGCTCTATCTATTTTACAATACGTGTAATATGTATTCACAAAATGTCCATTTTCTATATGTGTGAACTTCACATCTTTTTTTTTTTTTAGTAAGTTTTAGTGCATGATGAGGTGGTGTTTACCTATAGGATCCACCATCTCTTGGACTGGGCACCATTGATGGTATTTATTGGGCCCCACGTTCTTAAGTAAATCTCAATATTGCTTCAAAAAGGTAGCTATGCATATACAGTTTACAGACAGAATGTTAACATATTAAGCAAGAGTGTGACAACTTATCAGTGCTAAATGTGCCATAAAAAAACCCAGCATGTAAAATTCTTAGCTTTGACAAGTGACAACATATCTGGCAAAATGCATTGTAAACCAAATGTAATTTTTAGCTGCAGTAAATTTTAGACAATCAAAATGATGTTAAAATGTGTGTGTTTCTTACAGTCTAGAGGCTGCTTATTCTGATGGAGGAAAACACTGACAGCATCCTTCATGATCACTGAAAGAACTGTTCTCCTTTCTCCTGCCCCACACTGATCTATCTGATCGGTGCAGTGCAGGGGAGAAAGTCACCAGGACTTGCACGGATGTTGCGCATCCTGTGTAGCTGAAAAAACTTCTGCAAGACTAGCCCTTGGACCTCTTTATGAAAAGAAGAACGACACTCCTGATATGTGAGGTGGCATGGATAGGGTCCCAATCAAACAAAGTTGTTGATTAGCCATTGAACCTTTCAGGTCATGTGATCAGTCACATTCCTGGAAGGAATTTCAAGATGTGGTAATGTATACGATGGATGAGTGTACATATATATATATATATATATATAAGTGTTTGTGTGTGTGGAGCTGCATGAGTATATAAGAGAGCTGTTGGTGTATGGTATGTAAGAAAGCTGTGTACAAGTATGTAGCAAAACAGTGCGTGTATGTAACAGAGGTGTGAGTGCATACTTCAAAGCTGTAGAAAAGCTATATGTGTTAGAACTGTGTTTGTGTATGGAGGAGAGTTGTGTGTGTATTTCGGAAAATTGCGTGTGTGATAGTAGTAGAGTTGTGTGTATGCAGGAGAGATGTGTGTATGTAGGAAAGAGGGTGGAAACTTATCAATGCTATAGGACCTATGCAAGAACCTAACATGATCAAATTTGACTCATGACAATACAGCTTTAAAAAATGCATTGGCAGCAATTGTACCGATCATCTACTTTCAATGAATTATCAGCAAATTGGTGAAAGTACACCTATTAAAAAAAAAATAACAGCCTCCTCCATATCCCCTCTAGCTGTCCTGTCCATCACCAAGATAGGTGCGTTTTCTGCCATTTTAGGTAGAAGTAATGTTCAACCAATTTGCTTCTAATTTAGACAAAGTAGTAGGAAAGTTTATCAAACAAACTCTACATATGAGCTCTATCTATTTTACAATACATGTAATATGTATTCACAAAATGTCCATTTTCTATATGTGTGAACTTCACATCTTTTTTTTTTTTTAGTAAGTTTTAGTGCATGATGAGGTGGTGTTTACCTATAGGATCCACCATCTCTTGGACTGGGCACCATTGATGGTATTTATTGGGCCCCACGTTCTTAAGTAAATCTCAATATTGCTTCAAAAAGGTAGCTATGCATATACAGTTTACAGACAGAATGTTAACATATTAAGCAAGAGTGTGACAACTTATCAGTGCTAAATGTGCCATAAAAAAACCCAGCATGTAAAATTCTTAGCTTTGACAAGTGACAACATATCTGGCAAAATGCATTGTAAACCAAATGTAATTTTTAGCTGCAGTAAATTTTAGACAATCAAAATGATGTTAAAATGTGTGTGTTTCTTACAGTCTAGAGGCTGCTTATTCTGATGGAGGAAAACACTGACAGCATCCTTCATGATCACTGAAAGAACTGTTCTCCTTTCTCCTGCCCCACACTGATCTATCTGATCGGTGCAGTGCAGGGGAGAAAGTCACCAGGACTTGCACGGATGTTGCGCATCCTGTGTAGCTGAAAAAACTTCTGCAAGACTAGCCCTTGGACCTCTTTATGAAAAGAAGAACGACACTCCTGATATGTGAGGTGGCATGGATAGGGTCCCAATCAAACAAAGTTGTTGATTAGCCATTGAACCTTTCAGGTCATGTGATCAGTCACATTCCTGGAAGGAATTTCAAGATGTGGTAATGTATACGATGGATGAGTGTACATATATATATATATATATATATAAGTGTTTGTGTGTGTGGAGCTGCATGAGTATATAAGAGAGCTGTTGGTGTATGGTATGTAAGAAAGCTGTGTACAAGTATGTAGCAAAACAGTGCGTGTATGTAACAGAGGTGTGAGTGCATACTTCAAAGCTGTAGAAAAGCTATATGTGTTAGAACTGTGTTTGTGTATGGAGGAGAGTTGTGTGTGTATTTCGGAAAATTGCGTGTGTGATAGTAGTAGAGTTGTGTGTATGCAGGAGAGATGTGTGTATGTAGGAAAGAGGGTGGAAACTTATCAATGCTATAGGACCTATGCAAGAACCTAACATGATCAAATTTGACTCATGACAATACAGCTTTAAAAAATGCATTGGCAGCAATTGTACCGATCATCTACTTTCAATGAATTATCAGCAAATTGGTGAAAGTACACCTATTAAAAAAAAAATAACAGCCTCCTCCATATCCCCTCTAGCTGTCCTGTCCATCACCAAGATAGGTGCGTTTTCTGCCATTTTAGGTAGAAGTAATGTTCAACCAATTTGCTTCTAATTTAGACAAAGTAGTAGGAAAGTTTATCAAACAAACTCTACATATGAGCTCTATCTATTTTACAATACATGTAATATGTATTCACAAAATGTCCATTTTCTATATGTGTGAACTTCACATCTTTTTTTTTTTTTAGTAAGTTTTAGTGCATGATGAGGTGGTGTTTACCTATAGGATCCACCATCTCTTGGACTGGGCACCATTGATGGTATTTATTGGGCCCCACGTTCTTAAGTAAATCTCAATATTGCTTCAAAAAGGTAGCTATGCATATACAGTTTACAGACAGAATGTTAACATATTAAGCAAGAGTGTGACAACTTATCAGTGCTAAATGTGCCATAAAAAAACCCAGCATGTAAAATTCTTAGCTTTGACAAGTGACAACATATCTGGCAAAATGCATTGTAAACCAAATGTAATTTTTAGCTGCAGTAAATTTTAGACAATCAAAATGATGTTAAAATGTGTGTGTTTCTTACAGTCTAGAGGCTGCTTATTCTGATGGAGGAAAACACTGACAGCATCCTTCATGATCACTGAAAGAACTGTTCTCCTTTCTCCTGCCCCACACTGATCTATCTGATCGGTGCAGTGCAGGGGAGAAAGTCACCAGGACTTGCACGGATGTTGCGCATCCTGTGTAGCTGAAAAAACTTCTGCAAGACTAGCCCTTGGACCTCTTTATGAAAAGAAGAACGACACTCCTGATATGTGAGGTGGCATGGATAGGGTCCCAATCAAACAAAGTTGTTGATTAGCCATTGAACCTTTCAGGTCATGTGATCAGTCACATTCCTGGAAGGAATTTCAAGATGTGGTAATGTATACGATGGATGAGTGTACATATATATATATATATATATATATATATATATATATATATATATATATATATGTGTTTGTGTGTGTGGAGCTGCATGAGTATATAAGAGAGCTGTTGGTGTATGTAAGAAAGCTGTGTACAAGTATGTAGCAAAACAGTGCGTGTATGTAACATAGGTGTGAGTGCATACTTCAAAGCTGTAGAAAAGCTATATGTGTTAGAACTGTGTTTGTGTATGGAGGAGAGTTGTGTGTGTATTTCGGAAAATTGCGTGTGTGATAGTAGTAGAGTTGTGTGTATGCAGGAGAGATGTGTGTATGTAGGAAAGAGGGTGGAAACTTATCAATGCTATAGGACCTATGCAAGAACCTAACATGATCAAATTTGACTCATGACAATACAGCTTTAAAAAATGCATTGGCAGCAATTGTACCGATCATCTACTTTCAATGAATTATCAGCAAATTGGTGAAAGTACACCTATTAAAAAAAAAATAACAGCCTCCTCCATATCCCCTCTAGCTGTCCTGTCCATCACCAAGATAGGTGCGTTTTCTGCCATTTTAGGTAGAAGTAATGTTCAACCAATTTGCTTCTAATTTAGACAAAGTAGTAGGAAAGTTTATCAAACAAACTCTACATATGAGCTCTATCTATTTTACAATACGTGTAATATGTATTCACAAAATGTCCATTTTCTATATGTGTGAACTTCACATCTTTTTTTTTTTTTAGTAAGTTTTAGTGCATGATGAGGTGGTGTTTACCTATAGGATCCACCATCTCTTGGACTGGGCACCATTGATGGTATTTATTGGGCCCCACGTTCTTAAGTAAATCTCAATATTGCTTCAAAAAGGTAGCTATGCATATACAGTTTACAGACAGAATGTTAACATATTAAGCAAGAGTGTGACAACTTATCAGTGCTAAATGTGCCATAAAAAAACCCAGCATGTAAAATTCTTAGCTTTGACAAGTGACAACATATCTGGCAAAATGCATTGTAAACCAAATGTAATTTTTAGCTGCAGTAAATTTTAGACAATCAAAATGATGTTAAAATGTGTGTGTTTCTTACAGTCTAGAGGCTGCTTATTCTGATGGAGGAAAACACTGACAGCATCCTTCATGATCACTGAAAGAACTGTTCTCCTTTTTCCTGCCCCACACTGATCTATCTGATCGGTGCAGTGCAGGGGAGAAAGTCACCAGGACTTGCACGGATGTTGCGCATCCTGTGTAGCTGAAAAAACTTCTGCAAGACTAGCCCTTGGACCTCTTTATGAAAAGAAGAACGACACTCCTGATATGTGAGGTGGCATGGATAGGGTCCCAATCAAACAAAGTTGTTGATTAGCCATTGAACCTTTCAGGTCATGTGATCAGTCACATTCCTGGAAGGAATTTCAAGATGTGGTAATGTATACGATGGATGAGTGTACATATATATATATATATATATATATATATATATAAGTGTTTGTGTGTGTGGAGCTGCATGAGTATATAAGAGAGCTGTTGGTGTATGTAAGAAAGCTGTGTACAAGTATGTAGCAAAACAGTGCGTGTATGTAACAGAGGTGTGAGTGCATACTTCAAAGCTGTAGAAAAGCTATATGTGTTAGAACTGTGTTTGTGTATGGAGGAGAGTTGTGTGTGTATTTCGGAAAATTGCGTGTGTGATAGTAGTAGAGTTGTGTGTATGCAGGAGAGATGTGTGTATGTAGGAAAGAGGGTGGAAACTTATCAATGCTATAGGACCTATGCAAGAACCTAACATGATCAAATTTGACTCATGACAATACAGCTTTAAAAAATGCATTGGCAGCAATTGTACCGATCATCTACTTTCAATTAATTATCAGTAAATTGGTGAAAGTACACCTATTAAAAAAAAAATAACAGCCTCCTCCATATCCCCTCTAGCTGTCCTGTCCATCACCAAGATAGGTGCGTTTTCTGCCATTTTAGGTAGAAGTAATGTTCAACCAATTTGCTTCTAATTTAGACAAAGTAGTAGGAAAGTTTATCAAACAAACTCTACATATGAGCTCTATCTATTTTACAATACGTGTAATATGTATTCACAAAATGTCCATTTTCTATATGTGTGAACTTCACATCTTTTTTTTTTTTAGTAAGTTTTAGTGCATGATGAGGTGGTGTTTACCTATAGGATCCACCATCTCTTGGACTGGGCACCATTGATGGTATTTATTGGGCCCCACGTTCTTAAGTAAATCTCAATATTGCTTCAAAAAGGTAGCTATGCATATACAGTTTACAGACAGAATGTTAACATATTAAGCAAGAGTGTGACAACTTATCAGTGCTAAATGTGCCATAAAAAAACCCAGCATGTAAAATTCTTAGCTTTGACAAGTGACAACATATCTGGCAAAATGCATTGTAAACCAAATGTAATTTTTAGCTGCAGTAAATTTTAGACAATCAAAATGATGTTAAAATGTGTGTGTTTCTTACAGTCTAGAGGCTGCTTATTCTGATGGAGGAAAACACTGACAGCATCCTTCATGATCACTGAAAGAACTGTTCTCCTTTCTCCTGCCCCACACTGATCTATCTGATCGGTGCAGTGCAGGGGAGAAAGTCACCAGGACTTGCACGGATGTTGCGCATCCTGTGTAGCTGAAAAAACTTCTGCAAGACTAGCCCTTGGACCTCTTTATGAAAAGAAGAACGACACTCCTGATATGTGAGGTGGCATGGATAGGGTCCCAATCAAACAAAGTTGTTGATTAGCCATTGAACCTTTCAGGTCATGTGATCAGTCACATTCCTGGAAGGAATTTCAAGATGTGGTAATGTATACGATGGATGAGTGTACATATATATATATATATATATATATATATATATAAGTGTTTGTGTGTGTGGAGCTGCATGAGTATATAAGAGAGCTGTTGGTGTATGTAAGAAAGCTGTGTACAAGTATGTAGCAAAACAGTGCGTGTATGTAACAGAGGTGTGAGTGCATACTTCAAAGCTGTAGAAAAGCTATATGTGTTAGAACTGTGTTTGTGTATGGAGGAGAGTTGTGTGTGTATTTCGGAAAATTGCGTGTGTGATAGTAGTAGAGTTGTGTGTATGCAGGAGAGATGTGTGTATGTAGGAAAGAGGGTGGAAACTTATCAATGCTATAGGACCTATGCAAGAACCTAACATGATCAAATTTGACTCATGACAATACAGCTTTAAAAAATGCATTGGCAGCAATTGTACCGATCATCTACTTTCAATTAATTATCAGTAAATTGGTGAAAGTACACCTATTAAAAAAAAAATAACAGCCTCCTCCATATCCCCTCTAGCTGTCCTGTCCATCACCAAGATAGGTGCGTTTTCTGCCATTTTAGGTAGAAGTAATGTTCAACCAATTTGCTTCTAATTTAGACAAAGTAGTAGGAAAGTTTATCAAACAAACTCTACATATGAGCTCTATCTATTTTACAATACGTGTAATATGTATTCACAAAATGTCCATTTTCTATATGTGTGAACTTCACATCTTTTTTTTTTTTAGTAAGTTTTAGTGCATGATGAGGTGGTGTTTACCTATAGGATCCACCATCTCTTGGACTGGGCACCATTGATGGTATTTATTGGGCCCCACGTTCTTAAGTAAATCTCAATATTGCTTCAAAAAGGTAGCTATGCATATACAGTTTACAGACAGAATGTTAACATATTAAGCAAGAGTGTGACAACTTATCAGTGCTAAATGTGCCATAAAAAAACCCAGCATGTAAAATTCTTAGCTTTGACAAGTGACAACATATCTGGCAAAATGCATTGTAAACCAAATGTAATTTTTAGCTGCAGTAAATTTTAGACAATCAAAATGATGTTAAAATGTGTGTGTTTCTTACAGTCTAGAGGCTGCTTATTCTGATGGAGGAAAACACTGACAGCATCCTTCATGATCACTGAAAGAACTGTTCTCCTTTCTCCTGCCCCACACTGATCTATCTGATCGGTGCAGTGCAGGGGAGAAAGTCACCAGGACTTGCACGGATGTTGCGCATCCTGTGTAGCTGAAAAAACTTCTGCAAGACTAGCCCTTGGACCTCTTTATGAAAAGAAGAACGACACTCCTGATATGTGAGGTGGCATGGATAGGGTCCCAATCAAACAAAGTTGTTGATTAGCCATTGAACCTTTCAGGTCATGTGATCAGTCACATTCCTGGAAGGAATTTCAAGATGTGGTAATGTATACGATGGATGAGTGTACATATATATATATATATATATATATATATATAAGTGTTTGTGTGTGTGGAGCTGCATGAGTATATAAGAGAGCTGTTGGTGTATGTAAGAAAGCTGTGTACAAGTATGTAGCAAAACAGTGCGTGTATGTAACAGAGGTGTGAGTGCATACTTCAAAGCTGTAGAAAAGCTATATGTGTTAGAACTGTGTTTGTGTATGGAGGAGAGTTGTGTGTGTATTTCGGAAAATTGCGTGTGTGATAGTAGTAGAGTTGTGTGTATGCAGGAGAGATGTGTGTATGTAGGAAAGAGGGTGGAAACTTATCAATGCTATAGGACCTATGCAAGAACCTAACATGATCAAATTTGACTCATGACAATACAGCTTTAAAAAATGCATTGGCAGCAATTGTACCGATCATCTACTTTCAATGAATTATCAGCAAATTGGTGAAAGTACACCTATTAAAAAAAAAATAACAGCCTCCTCCATATCCCCTCTAGCTGTCCTGTCCATCACCAAGATAGGTGCGTTTTCTGCCATTTTAGGTAGAAGTAATGTTCAACCAATTTGCTTCTAATTTAGACAAAGTAGTAGGAAAGTTTATCAAACAAATTCTACATATGAGCTCTATCTATTTTACAATACGTGTAATATGTATTCACAAAATGTCCATTTTCTATATGTGTGAACTTCACATCTTTTTTTTTTTTTAGTAAGTTTTAGTGCATGATGAGGTGGTGTTTACCTATAGGATCCACCATCTCTTGGACTGGGCACCATTGATGGTATTTATTGGGCCCCACGTTCTTAAGTAAATCTCAATATTGCTTCAAAAAGGTAGCTATGCATATACAGTTTACAGACAGAATGTTAACATATTAAGCAAGAGTGTGACAACTTATCAGTGCTAAATGTGCCATAAAAAAACCCAGCATGTAAAATTCTTAGCTTTGACAAGTGACAACATATCTGGCAAAATGCATTGTAAACCAAATGTAATTTTTAGCTGCAGTAAATTTTAGACAATCAAAATGATGTTAAAATGTGTGTGTTTCTTACAGTCTAGAGGCTGCTTATTCTGATGGAGGAAAACACTGACAGCATCCTTCATGATCACTGAAAGAACTGTTCTCCTTTCTCCTGCCCCACACTGATCTATCTGATCGGTGCAGTGCAGGGGAGAAAGTCACCAGGACTTGCACGGATGTTGCGCATCCTGTGTAGCTGAAAAAACTTCTGCAAGACTAGCCCTTGGACCTCTTTATGAAAAGAAGAACGACACTCCTGATATGTGAGGTGGCATGGATAGGGTCCCAATCAAACAAAGTTGTTGATTAGCCATTGAACCTTTCAGGTCATGTGATCAGTCACATTCCTGGAAGGAATTTCAAGATGTGGTAATGTATACGATGGATGAGTGTACATATATATATATATATATATATATATATAAGTGTTTGTGTGTGTGGAGCTGCATGAGTATATAAGAGAGCTGTTGGTGTATGTAAGAAAGCTGTGTACAAGTATGTAGCAAAACAGTGCGTGTATGTAACAGAGGTGTGAGTGCATACTTCAAAGCTGTAGAAAAGCTATATGTGTTAGAACTGTGTTTGTGTATGGAGGAGAGTTGTGTGTGTATTTCGGAAAATTGCGTGTGTGATAGTAGTAGAGTTGTGTGTATGCAGGAGAGATGTGTGTATGTAGGAAAGAGGGTGGAAACTTATCAATGCTATAGGACCTATGCAAGAACCTAACATGATCAAATTTGACTCATGACAATACAGCTTTAAAAAATGCATTGGCAGCAATTGTACCGATCATCTACTTTCAATGAATTATCAGCAAATTGGTGAAAGTACACCTATTAAAAAAAAAATAACAGCCTCCTCCATATCCCCTCTAGCTGTCCTGTCCATCACCAAGATAGGTGCGTTTTCTGCCATTTTAGGTAGAAGTAATGTTCAACCAATTTGCTTCTAATTTAGACAAAGTAGTAGGAAAGTTTATCAAACAAATTCTACATATGAGCTCTATCTATTTTACAATACGTGTAATATGTATTCACAAAATGTCCATTTTCTATATGTGTGAACTTCACATCTTTTTTTTTTTTTAGTAAGTTTTAGTGCATGATGAGGTGGTGTTTACCTATAGGATCCACCATCTCTTGGACTGGGCACCATTGATGGTATTTATTGGGCCCCACGTTCTTAAGTAAATCTCAATATTGCTTCAAAAAGGTAGCTATGCATATACAGTTTACAGACAGAATGTTAACATATTAAGCAAGAGTGTGACAACTTATCAGTGCTAAATGTGCCATAAAAAAACCCAGCATGTAAAATTCTTAGCTTTGACAAGTGACAACATATCTGGCAAAATGCATTGTAAACCAAATGTAATTTTTAGCTGCAGTAAATTTTAGACAATCAAAATGATGTTAAAATGTGTGTGTTTCTTACAGTCTAGAGGCTGCTTATTCTGATGGAGGAAAACACTGACAGCATCCTTCATGATCACTGAAAGAACTGTTCTCCTTTCTCCTGCCCCACACTGATCTATCTGATCGGTGCAGTGCAGGGGAGAAAGTCACCAGGACTTGCACGGATGTTGCGCATCCTGTGTAGCTGAAAAAACTTCTGCAAGACTAGCCCTTGGACCTCTTTATGAAAAGAAGAACGACACTCCTGATATGTGAGGTGGCATGGATAGGGTCCCAATCAAACAAAGTTGTTGATTAGCCATTGAACCTTTCAGGTCATGTGATCAGTCACATTCCTGGAAGGAATTTCAAGATGTGGTAATGTATACGATGGATGAGTGTACATATATATATATATATATATATATATATATATATATAAGTGTTTGTGTGTGTGGAGCTGCATGAGTATATAAGAGAGCTGTTGGTGTATGTAAGAAAGCTGTGTACAAGTATGTAGCAAAACAGTGCGTGTATGTAACAGAGGTGTGAGTGCATACTTCAAAGCTGTAGAAAAGCTATATGTGTTAGAACTGTGTTTGTGTATGGAGGAGAGTTGTGTGTGTATTTCGGAAAATTGCGTGTGTGATAGTAGTAGAGTTGTGTGTATGCAGGAGAGATGTGTGTATGTAGGAAAGAGGGTGGAAACTTATCAATGCTATAGGACCTATGCAAGAACCTAACATGATCAAATTTGACTCATGACAATACAGCTTTAAAAAATGCATTGGCAGCAATTGTACCGATCATCTACTTTCAATTAATTATCAGTAAATTGGTGAAAGTACACCTATTAAAAAAAAAATAACAGCCTCCTCCATATCCCCTCTAGCTGTCCTGTCCATCACCAAGATAGGTGCGTTTTCTGCCATTTTAGGTAGAAGTAATGTTCAACCAATTTGCTTCTAATTTAGACAAAGTAGTAGGAAAGTTTATCAAACAAACTCTACATATGAGCTCTATCTATTTTACAATACGTGTAATATGTATTCACAAAATGTCCATTTTCTATATGTGTGAACTTCACATCTTTTTTTTTTTTAGTAAGTTTTAGTGCATGATGAGGTGGTGTTTACCTATAGGATCCACCATCTCTTGGACTGGGCACCATTGATGGTATTTATTGGGCCCCACGTTCTTAAGTAAATCTCAATATTGCTTCAAAAAGGTAGCTATGCATATACAGTTTACAGACAGAATGTTAACATATTAAGCAAGAGTGTGACAACTTATCAGTGCTAAATGTGCCATAAAAAAACCCAGCATGTAAAATTCTTAGCTTTGACAAGTGACAACATATCTGGCAAAATGCATTGTAAACCAAATGTAATTTTTAGCTGCAGTAAATTTTAGACAATCAAAATGATGTTAAAATGTGTGTGTTTCTTACAGTCTAGAGGCTGCTTATTCTGATGGAGGAAAACACTGACAGCATCCTTCATGATCACTGAAAGAACTGTTCTCCTTTCTCCTGCCCCACACTGATCTATCTGATCGGTGCAGTGCAGGGGAGAAAGTCACCAGGACTTGCACGGATGTTGCGCATCCTGTGTAGCTGAAAAAACTTCTGCAAGACTAGCCCTTGGACCTCTTTATGAAAAGAAGAACGACACTCCTGATATGTGAGGTGGCATGGATAGGGTCCCAATCAAACAAAGTTGTTGATTAGCCATTGAACCTTTCAGGTCATGTGATCAGTCACATTCCTGGAAGGAATTTCAAGATGTGGTAATGTATACGATGGATGAGTGTACATATATATATATATATATATATATATATAAGTGTTTGTGTGTGTGGAGCTGCATGAGTATATAAGAGAGCTGTTGGTGTATGTAAGAAAGCTGTGTACAAGTATGTAGCAAAACAGTGCGTGTATGTAACAGAGGTGTGAGTGCATACTTCAAAGCTGTAGAAAAGCTATATGTGTTAGAACTGTGTTTGTGTATGGAGGAGAGTTGTGTGTGTATTTCGGAAAATTGCGTGTGTGATAGTAGTAGAGTTGTGTGTATGCAGGAGAGATGTGTGTATGTAGGAAAGAGGGTGGAAACTTATCAATGCTATAGGACCTATGCAAGAACCTAACATGATCAAATTTGACTCATGACAATACAGCTTTAAAAAATGCATTGGCAGCAATTGTACCGATCATCTACTTTCAATGAATTATCAGCAAATTGGTGAAAGTACACCTATTAAAAAAAAAATAACAGCCTCCTCCATATCCCCTCTAGCTGTCCTGTCCATCACCAAGATAGGTGCGTTTTCTGCCATTTTAGGTAGAAGTAATGTTCAACCAATTTGCTTCTAATTTAGACAAAGTAGTAGGAAAGTTTATCAAACAAACTCTACATATGAGCTCTATCTATTTTACAATACGTGTAATATGTATTCACAAAATGTCCATTTTCTATATGTGTGAACTTCACATCTTTTTTTTTTTTTAGTAAGTTTTAGTGCATGATGAGGTGGTGTTTACCTATAGGATCCACCATCTCTTGGACTGGGCACCATTGATGGTATTTATTGGGCCCCACGTTCTTAAGTAAATCTCAATATTGCTTCAAAAAGGTAGCTATGCATATACAGTTTACAGACAGAATGTTAACATATTAAGCAAGAGTGTGACAACTTATCAGTGCTAAATGTGCCATAAAAAAACCCAGCATGTAAAATTCTTAGCTTTGACAAGTGACAACATATCTGGCAAAATGCATTGTAAACCAAATGTAATTTTTAGCTGCAGTAAATTTTAGACAATCAAAATGATGTTAAAATGTGTGTGTTTCTTACAGTCTAGAGGCTGCTTATTCTGATGGAGGAAAACACTGACAGCATCCTTCATGATCACTGAAAGAACTGTTCTCCTTTCTCCTGCCCCACACTGATCTATCTGATCGGTGCAGTGCAGGGGAGAAAGTCACCAGGACTTGCACGGATGTTGCGCATCCTGTGTAGCTGAAAAAACTTCTGCAAGACTAGCCCTTGGACCTCTTTATGAAAAGAAGAACGACACTCCTGATATGTGAGGTGGCATGGATAGGGTCCCAATCAAACAAAGTTGTTGATTAGCCATTGAACCTTTCAGGTCATGTGATCAGTCACATTCCTGGAAGGAATTTCAAGATGTGGTAATGTATACGATGGATGAGTGTACATATATATATATATATATATATATATATAAGTGTTTGTGTGTGTGGAGCTGCATGAGTATATAAGAGAGCTGTTGGTGTATGTAAGAAAGCTGTGTACAAGTATGTAGCAAAACAGTGCGTGTATGTAACAGAGGTGTGAGTGCATACTTCAAAGCTGTAGAAAAGCTATATGTGTTAGAACTGTGTTTGTGTATGGAGGAGAGTTGTGTGTGTATTTCGGAAAATTGCGTGTGTGATAGTAGTAGAGTTGTGTGTATGCAGGAGAGATGTGTGTATGTAGGAAAGAGGGTGGAAACTTATCAATGCTATAGGACCTATGCAAGAACCTAACATGATCAAATTTGACTCATGACAATACAGCTTTAAAAAATGCATTGGCAGCAATTGTACCGATCATCTACTTTCAATGAATTATCAGCAAATTGGTGAAAGTACACCTATTAAAAAAAAAATAACAGCCTCCTCCATATCCCCTCTAGCTGTCCTGTCCATCACCAAGATAGGTGCGTTTTCTGCCATTTTAGGTAGAAGTAATGTTCAACCAATTTGCTTCTAATTTAGACAAAGTAGTAGGAAAGTTTATCAAACAAACTCTACATATGAGCTCTATCTATTTTACAATACGTGTAATATGTATTCACAAAATGTCCATTTTCTATATGTGTGAACTTCACATCTTTTTTTTTTTTTAGTAAGTTTTAGTGCATGATGAGGTGGTGTTTACCTATAGGATCCACCATCTCTTGGACTGGGCACCATTGATGGTATTTATTGGGCCCCACGTTCTTAAGTAAATCTCAATATTGCTTCAAAAAGGTAGCTATGCATATACAGTTTACAGACAGAATGTTAACATATTAAGCAAGAGTGTGACAACTTATCAGTGCTAAATGTGCCATAAAAAAACCCAGCATGTAAAATTCTTAGCTTTGACAAGTGACAACATATCTGGCAAAATGCATTGTAAACCAAATGTAATTTTTAGCTGCAGTAAATTTTAGACAATCAAAATGATGTTAAAATGTGTGTGTTTCTTACAGTCTAGAGGCTGCTTATTCTGATGGAGGAAAACACTGACAGCATCCTTCATGATCACTGAAAGAACTGTTCTCCTTTCTCCTGCCCCACACTGATCTATCTGATCGGTGCAGTGCAGGGGAGAAAGTCACCAGGACTTGCACGGATGTTGCGCATCCTGTGTAGCTGAAAAAACTTCTGCAAGACTAGCCCTTGGACCTCTTTATGAAAAGAAGAACGACACTCCTGATATGTGAGGTGGCATGGATAGGGTCCCAATCAAACAAAGTTGTTGATTAGCCATTGAACCTTTCAGGTCATGTGATCAGTCACATTCCTGGAAGGAATTTCAAGATGTGGTAATGTATACGATGGATGAGTGTACATATATATATATATATATATATATATAAGTGTTTGTGTGTGTGGAGCTGCATGAGTATATAAGAGAGCTGTTGGTGTATGTAAGAAAGCTGTGTACAAGTATGTAGCAAAACAGTGCGTGTATGTAACAGAGGTGTGAGTGCATACTTCAAAGCTGTAGAAAAGCTATATGTGTTAGAACTGTGTTTGTGTATGGAGGAGAGTTGTGTGTGTATTTCGGAAAATTGCGTGTGTGATAGTAGTAGAGTTGTGTGTATGCAGGAGAGATGTGTGTATGTAGGAAAGAGGGTGGAAACTTATCAATGCTATAGGACCTATGCAAGAACCTAACATGATCAAATTTGACTCATGACAATACAGCTTTAAAAAATGCATTGGCAGCAATTGTACCGATCATCTACTTTCAATTAATTATCAGTAAATTGGTGAAAGTACACCTATTAAAAAAAAAATAACAGCCTCCTCCATATCCCCTCTAGCTGTCCTGTCCATCACCAAGATAGGTGCGTTTTCTGCCATTTTAGGTAGAAGTAATGTTCAACCAATTTGCTTCTAATTTAGACAAAGTAGTAGGAAAGTTTATCAAACAAACTCTACATATGAGCTCTATCTATTTTACAATACGTGTAATATGTATTCACAAAATGTCCATTTTCTATATGTGTGAACTTCACATCTTTTTTTTTTTTAGTAAGTTTTAGTGCATGATGAGGTGGTGTTTACCTATAGGATCCACCATCTCTTGGACTGGGCACCATTGATGGTATTTATTGGGCCCCACGTTCTTAAGTAAATCTCAATATTGCTTCAAAAAGGTAGCTATGCATATACAGTTTACAGACAGAATGTTAACATATTAAGCAAGAGTGTGACAACTTATCAGTGCTAAATGTGCCATAAAAAAACCCAGCATGTAAAATTCTTAGCTTTGACAAGTGACAACATATCTGGCAAAATGCATTGTAAACCAAATGTAATTTTTAGCTGCAGTAAATTTTAGACAATCAAAATGATGTTAAAATGTGTGTGTTTCTTACAGTCTAGAGGCTGCTTATTCTGATGGAGGAAAACACTGACAGCATCCTTCATGATCACTGAAAGAACTGTTCTCCTTTCTCCTGCCCCACACTGATCTATCTGATCGGTGCAGTGCAGGGGAGAAAGTCACCAGGACTTGCACGGATGTTGCGCATCCTGTGTAGCTGAAAAAACTTCTGCAAGACTAGCCCTTGGACCTCTTTATGAAAAGAAGAACGACACTCCTGATATGTGAGGTGGCATGGATAGGGTCCCAATCAAACAAAGTTGTTGATTAGCCATTGAACCTTTCAGGTCATGTGATCAGTCACATTCCTGGAAGGAATTTCAAGATGTGGTAATGTATACGATGGATGAGTGTACATATATATATATATATATATATATATATAAGTGTTTGTGTGTGTGGAGCTGCATGAGTATATAAGAGAGCTGTTGGTGTATGTAAGAAAGCTGTGTACAAGTATGTAGCAAAACAGTGCGTGTATGTAACAGAGGTGTGAGTGCATACTTCAAAGCTGTAGAAAAGCTATATGTGTTAGAACTGTGTTTGTGTATGGAGGAGAGTTGTGTGTGTATTTCGGAAAATTGCGTGTGTGATAGTAGTAGAGTTGTGTGTATGCAGGAGAGATGTGTGTATGTAGGAAAGAGGGTGGAAACTTATCAATGCTATAGGACCTATGCAAGAACCTAACATGATCAAATTTGACTCATGACAATACAGCTTTAAAAAATGCATTGGCAGCAATTGTACCGATCATCTACTTTCAATGAATTATCAGCAAATTGGTGAAAGTACACCTATTAAAAAAAAAATAACAGCCTCCTCCATATCCCCTCTAGCTGTCCTGTCCATCACCAAGATAGGTGCGTTTTCTGCCATTTTAGGTAGAAGTAATGTTCAACCAATTTGCTTCTAATTTAGACAAAGTAGTAGGAAAGTTTATCAAACAAACTCTACATATGAGCTCTATCTATTTTACAATACGTGTAATATGTATTCACAAAATGTCCATTTTCTATATGTGTGAACTTCACATCTTTTTTTTTTTTTAGTAAGTTTTAGTGCATGATGAGGTGGTGTTTACCTATAGGATCCACCATCTCTTGGACTGGGCACCATTGATGGTATTTATTGGGCCCCACGTTCTTAAGTAAATCTCAATATTGCTTCAAAAAGGTAGCTATGCATATACAGTTTACAGACAGAATGTTAACATATTAAGCAAGAGTGTGACAACTTATCAGTGCTAAATGTGCCATAAAAAAACCCAGCATGTAAAATTCTTAGCTTTGACAAGTGACAACATATCTGGCAAAATGCATTGTAAACCAAATGTAATTTTTAGCTGCAGTAAATTTTAGACAATCAAAATGATGTTAAAATGTGTGTGTTTCTTACAGTCTAGAGGCTGCTTATTCTGATGGAGGAAAACACTGACAGCATCCTTCATGATCACTGAAAGAACTGTTCTCCTTTCTCCTGCCCCACACTGATCTATCTGATCGGTGCAGTGCAGGGGAGAAAGTCACCAGGACTTGCACGGATGTTGCGCATCCTGTGTAGCTGAAAAAACTTCTGCAAGACTAGCCCTTGGACCTCTTTATGAAAAGAAGAACGACACTCCTGATATGTGAGGTGGCATGGATAGGGTCCCAATCAAACAAAGTTGTTGATTAGCCATTGAACCTTTCAGGTCATGTGATCAGTCACATTCCTGGAAGGAATTTCAAGATGTGGTAATGTATACGATGGATGAGTGTACATATATATATATATATATATATATATAAGTGTTTGTGTGTGTGGAGCTGCATGAGTATATAAGAGAGCTGTTGGTGTATGTAAGAAAGCTGTGTACAAGTATGTAGCAAAACAGTGCGTGTATGTAACAGAGGTGTGAGTGCATACTTCAAAGCTGTAGAAAAGCTATATGTGTTAGAACTGTGTTTGTGTATGGAGGAGAGTTGTGTGTGTATTTCGGAAAATTGCGTGTGTGATAGTAGTAGAGTTGTGTGTATGCAGGAGAGATGTGTGTATGTAGGAAAGAGGGTGGAAACTTATCAATGCTATAGGACCTATGCAAGAACCTAACATGATCAAATTTGACTCATGACAATACAGCTTTAAAAAATGCATTGGCAGCAATTGTACCGATCATCTACTTTCAATTAATTATCAGTAAATTGGTGAAAGTACACCTATTAAAAAAAAAATAACAGCCTCCTCCATATCCCCTCTAGCTGTCCTGTCCATCACCAAGATAGGTGCGTTTTCTGCCATTTTAGGTAGAAGTAATGTTCAACCAATTTGCTTCTAATTTAGACAAAGTAGTAGGAAAGTTTATCAAACAAACTCTACATATGAGCTCTATCTATTTTACAATACGTGTAATATGTATTCACAAAATGTCCATTTTCTATATGTGTGAACTTCACATCTTTTTTTTTTTTAGTAAGTTTTAGTGCATGATGAGGTGGTGTTTACCTATAGGATCCACCATCTCTTGGACTGGGCACCATTGATGGTATTTATTGGGCCCCACGTTCTTAAGTAAATCTCAATATTGCTTCAAAAAGGTAGCTATGCATATACAGTTTACAGACAGAATGTTAACATATTAAGCAAGAGTGTGACAACTTATCAGTGCTAAATGTGCCATAAAAAAACCCAGCATGTAAAATTCTTAGCTTTGACAAGTGACAACATATCTGGCAAAATGCATTGTAAACCAAATGTAATTTTTAGCTGCAGTAAATTTTAGACAATCAAAATGATGTTAAAATGTGTGTGTTTCTTACAGTCTAGAGGCTGCTTATTCTGATGGAGGAAAACACTGACAGCATCCTTCATGATCACTGAAAGAACTGTTCTCCTTTCTCCTGCCCCACACTGATCTATCTGATCGGTGCAGTGCAGGGGAGAAAGTCACCAGGACTTGCACGGATGTTGCGCATCCTGTGTAGCTGAAAAAACTTCTGCAAGACTAGCCCTTGGACCTCTTTATGAAAAGAAGAACGACACTCCTGATATGTGAGGTGGCATGGATAGGGTCCCAATCAAACAAAGTTGTTGATTAGCCATTGAACCTTTCAGGTCATGTGATCAGTCACATTCCTGGAAGGAATTTCAAGATGTGGTAATGTATACGATGGATGAGTGTACATATATATATATATATATATATATATATATATATATAAGTGTTTGTGTGTGTGGAGCTGCATGAGTATATAAGAGAGCTGTTGGTGTATGTAAGAAAGCTGTGTACAAGTATGTAGCAAAACAGTGCGTGTATGTAACAGAGGTGTGAGTGCATACTTCAAAGCTGTAGAAAAGCTATATGTGTTAGAACTGTGTTTGTGTATGGAGGAGAGTTGTGTGTGTATTTCGGAAAATTGCGTGTGTGATAGTAGTAGAGTTGTGTGTATGCAGGAGAGATGTGTGTATGTAGGAAAGAGGGTGGAAACTTATCAATGCTATAGGACCTATGCAAGAACCTAACATGATCAAATTTGACTCATGACAATACAGCTTTAAAAAATGCATTGGCAGCAATTGTACCGATCATCTACTTTCAATTAATTATCAGTAAATTGGTGAAAGTACACCTATTAAAAAAAAAATAACAGCCTCCTCCATATCCCCTCTAGCTGTCCTGTCCATCACCAAGATAGGTGCGTTTTCTGCCATTTTAGGTAGAAGTAATGTTCAACCAATTTGCTTCTAATTTAGACAAAGTAGTAGGAAAGTTTATCAAACAAACTCTACATATGAGCTCTATCTATTTTACAATACGTGTAATATGTATTCACAAAATGTCCATTTTCTATATGTGTGAACTTCACATCTTTTTTTTTTTTAGTAAGTTTTAGTGCATGATGAGGTGGTGTTTACCTATAGGATCCACCATCTCTTGGACTGGGCACCATTGATGGTATTTATTGGGCCCCACGTTCTTAAGTAAATCTCAATATTGCTTCAAAAAGGTAGCTATGCATATACAGTTTACAGACAGAATGTTAACATATTAAGCAAGAGTGTGACAACTTATCAGTGCTAAATGTGCCATAAAAAAACCCAGCATGTAAAATTCTTAGCTTTGACAAGTGACAACATATCTGGCAAAATGCATTGTAAACCAAATGTAATTTTTAGCTGCAGTAAATTTTAGACAATCAAAATGATGTTAAAATGTGTGTGTTTCTTACAGTCTAGAGGCTGCTTATTCTGATGGAGGAAAACACTGACAGCATCCTTCATGATCACTGAAAGAACTGTTCTCCTTTCTCCTGCCCCACACTGATCTATCTGATCGGTGCAGTGCAGGGGAGAAAGTCACCAGGACTTGCACGGATGTTGCGCATCCTGTGTAGCTGAAAAAACTTCTGCAAGACTAGCCCTTGGACCTCTTTATGAAAAGAAGAACGACACTCCTGATATGTGAGGTGGCATGGATAGGGTCCCAATCAAACAAAGTTGTTGATTAGCCATTGAACCTTTCAGGTCATGTGATCAGTCACATTCCTGGAAGGAATTTCAAGATGTGGTAATGTATACGATGGATGAGTGTACATATATATATATATATATATATATATATAAGTGTTTGTGTGTGTGGAGCTGCATGAGTATATAAGAGAGCTGTTGGTGTATGTAAGAAAGCTGTGTACAAGTATGTAGCAAAACAGTGCGTGTATGTAACAGAGGTGTGAGTGCATACTTCAAAGCTGTAGAAAAGCTATATGTGTTAGAACTGTGTTTGTGTATGGAGGAGAGTTGTGTGTGTATTTCGGAAAATTGCGTGTGTGATAGTAGTAGAGTTGTGTGTATGCAGGAGAGATGTGTGTATGTAGGAAAGAGGGTGGAAACTTATCAATGCTATAGGACCTATGCAAGAACCTAACATGATCAAATTTGACTCATGACAATACAGCTTTAAAAAATGCATTGGCAGCAATTGTACCGATCATCTACTTTCAATGAATTATCAGCAAATTGGTGAAAGTACACCTATTAAAAAAAAAATAACAGCCTCCTCCATATCCCCTCTAGCTGTCCTGTCCATCACCAAGATAGGTGCGTTTTCTGCCATTTTAGGTAGAAGTAATGTTCAACCAATTTGCTTCTAATTTAGACAAAGTAGTAGGAAAGTTTATCAAACAAACTCTACATATGAGCTCTATCTATTTTACAATACGTGTAATATGTATTCACAAAATGTCCATTTTCTATATGTGTGAACTTCACATCTTTTTTTTTTTTTAGTAAGTTTTAGTGCATGATGAGGTGGTGTTTACCTATAGGATCCACCATCTCTTGGACTGGGCACCATTGATGGTATTTATTGGGCCCCACGTTCTTAAGTAAATCTCAATATTGCTTCAAAAAGGTAGCTATGCATATACAGTTTACAGACAGAATGTTAACATATTAAGCAAGAGTGTGACAACTTATCAGTGCTAAATGTGCCATAAAAAAACCCAGCATGTAAAATTCTTAGCTTTGACAAGTGACAACATATCTGGCAAAATGCATTGTAAACCAAATGTAATTTTTAGCTGCAGTAAATTTTAGACAATCAAAATGATGTTAAAATGTGTGTGTTTCTTACAGTCTAGAGGCTGCTTATTCTGATGGAGGAAAACACTGACAGCATCCTTCATGATCACTGAAAGAACTGTTCTCCTTTCTCCTGCCCCACACTGATCTATCTGATCGGTGCAGTGCAGGGGAGAAAGTCACCAGGACTTGCACGGATGTTGCGCATCCTGTGTAGCTGAAAAAACTTCTGCAAGACTAGCCCTTGGACCTCTTTATGAAAAGAAGAACGACACTCCTGATATGTGAGGTGGCATGGATAGGGTCCCAATCAAACAAAGTTGTTGATTAGCCATTGAACCTTTCAGGTCATGTGATCAGTCACATTCCTGGAAGGAATTTCAAGATGTGGTAATGTATACGATGGATGAGTGTACATATATATATATATATATATATATATATAAGTGTTTGTGTGTGTGGAGCTGCATGAGTATATAAGAGAGCTGTTGGTGTATGTAAGAAAGCTGTGTACAAGTATGTAGCAAAACAGTGCGTGTATGTAACAGAGGTGTGAGTGCATACTTCAAAGCTGTAGAAAAGCTATATGTGTTAGAACTGTGTTTGTGTATGGAGGAGAGTTGTGTGTGTATTTCGGAAAATTGCGTGTGTGATAGTAGTAGAGTTGTGTGTATGCAGGAGAGATGTGTGTATGTAGGAAAGAGGGTGGAAACTTATCAATGCTATAGGACCTATGCAAGAACCTAACATGATCAAATTTGACTCATGACAATACAGCTTTAAAAAATGCATTGGCAGCAATTGTACCGATCATCTACTTTCAATGAATTATCAGCAAATTGGTGAAAGTACACCTATTAAAAAAAAAATAACAGCCTCCTCCATATCCCCTCTAGCTGTCCTGTCCATCACCAAGATAGGTGCGTTTTCTGCCATTTTAGGTAGAAGTAATGTTCAACCAATTTGCTTCTAATTTAGACAAAGTAGTAGGAAAGTTTATCAAACAAACTCTACATATGAGCTCTATCTATTTTACAATACGTGTAATATGTATTCACAAAATGTCCATTTTCTATATGTGTGAACTTCACATCTTTTTTTTTTTTTAGTAAGTTTTAGTGCATGATGAGGTGGTGTTTACCTATAGGATCCACCATCTCTTGGACTGGGCACCATTGATGGTATTTATTGGGCCCCACGTTCTTAAGTAAATCTCAATATTGCTTCAAAAAGGTAGCTATGCATATACAGTTTACAGACAGAATGTTAACATATTAAGCAAGAGTGTGACAACTTATCAGTGCTAAATGTGCCATAAAAAAACCCAGCATGTAAAATTCTTAGCTTTGACAAGTGACAACATATCTGGCAAAATGCATTGTAAACCAAATGTAATTTTTAGCTGCAGTAAATTTTAGACAATCAAAATGATGTTAAAATGTGTGTGTTTCTTACAGTCTAGAGGCTGCTTATTCTGATGGAGGAAAACACTGACAGCATCCTTCATGATCACTGAAAGAACTGTTCTCCTTTCTCCTGCCCCACACTGATCTATCTGATCGGTGCAGTGCAGGGGAGAAAGTCACCAGGACTTGCACGGATGTTGCGCATCCTGTGTAGCTGAAAAAACTTCTGCAAGACTAGCCCTTGGACCTCTTTATGAAAAGAAGAACGACACTCCTGATATGTGAGGTGGCATGGATAGGGTCCCAATCAAACAAAGTTGTTGATTAGCCATTGAACCTTTCAGGTCATGTGATCAGTCACATTCCTGGAAGGAATTTCAAGATGTGGTAATGTATACGATGGATGAGTGTACATATATATATATATATATATATATATATAAGTGTTTGTGTGTGTGAAGCTGCATGAGTATATAAGAGAGCTGTTGGTGTATGTAAGAAAGCTGTGTACAAGTATGTAGCAAAACAGTGCGTGTATGTAACAGAGGTGTGAGTGCATACTTCAAAGCTGTAGAAAAGCTATATGTGTTAGAACTGTGTTTGTGTATGGAGGAGAGTTGTGTGTGTATTTCGGAAAATTGCGTGTGTGATAGTAGTAGAGTTGTGTGTATGCAGGAGAGATGTGTGTATGTAGGAAAGAGGGTGGAAACTTATCAATGCTATAGGACCTATGCAAGAACCTAACATGATCAAATTTGACTCATGACAATACAGCTTTAAAAAATGCATTGGCAGCAATTGTACCGATCATCTACTTTCAATGAATTATCAGCAAATTGGTGAAAGTACACCTATTAAAAAAAAAATAACAGCCTCCTCCATATCCCCTCTAGCTGTCCTGTCCATCACCAAGATAGGTGCGTTTTCTGCCATTTTAGGTAGAAGTAATGTTCAACCAATTTGCTTCTAATTTAGACAAAGTAGTAGGAAAGTTTATCAAACAAACTCTACATATGAGCTCTATCTATTTTACAATACGTGTAATATGTATTCACAAAATGTCCATTTTCTATATGTGTGAACTTCACATCTTTTTTTTTTTTAGTAAGTTTTAGTGCATGATGAGGTGGTGTTTACCTATAGGATCCACCATCTCTTGGACTGGGCACCATTGATGGTATTTATTGGGCCCCACGTTCTTAAGTAAATCTCAATATTGCTTCAAAAAGGTAGCTATGCATATACAGTTTACAGACAGAATGTTAACATATTAAGCAAGAGTGTGACAACTTATCAGTGCTAAATGTGCCATAAAAAAACCCAGCATGTAAAATTCTTAGCTTTGACAAGTGACAACATATCTGGCAAAATGCATTGTAAACCAAATGTAATTTTTAGCTGCAGTAAATTTTAGACAATCAAAATGATGTTAAAATGTGTGTGTTTCTTACAGTCTAGAGGCTGCTTATTCTGATGGAGGAAAACACTGACAGCATCCTTCATGATCACTGAAAGAACTGTTCTCCTTTCTCCTGCCCCACACTGATCTATCTGATCGGTGCAGTGCAGGGGAGAAAGTCACCAGGACTTGCACGGATGTTGCGCATCCTGTGTAGCTGAAAAAACTTCTGCAAGACTAGCCCTTGGACCTCTTTATGAAAAGAAGAACGACACTCCTGATATGTGAGGTGGCATGGATAGGGTCCCAATCAAACAAAGTTGTTGATTAGCCATTGAACCTTTCAGGTCATGTGATCAGTCACATTCCTGGAAGGAATTTCAAGATGTGGTAATGTATACGATGGATGAGTGTACATATATATATATATATATATATATATATATAAGTGTTTGTGTGTGTGGAGCTGCATGAGTATATAAGAGAGCTGTTGGTGTATGTAAGAAAGCTGTGTACAAGTATGTAGCAAAACAGTGCGTGTATGTAACAGAGGTGTGAGTGCATACTTCAAAGCTGTAGAAAAGCTATATGTGTTAGAACTGTGTTTGTGTATGGAGGAGAGTTGTGTGTGTATTTCGGAAAATTGCGTGTGTGATAGTAGTAGAGTTGTGTGTATGCAGGAGAGATGTGTGTATGTAGGAAAGAGGGTGGAAACTTATCAATGCTATAGGACCTATGCAAGAACCTAACATGATCAAATTTGACTCATGACAATACAGCTTTAAAAAATTCATTGGCAGCAATTGTACCGATCATCTACTTTCAATTAATTATCAGTAAATTGGTGAAAGTACACCTATTAAAAAAAAAATAACAGCCTCCTCCATATCCCCTCTAGCTGTCCTGTCCATCACCAAGATAGGTGCGTTTTCTGCCATTTTAGGTAGAAGTAATGTTCAACCAATTTGCTTCTAATTTAGACAAAGTAGTAGGAAAGTTTATCAAACAAACTCTACATATGAGCTCTATCTATTTTACAATACGTGTAATATGTATTCACAAAATGTCCATTTTCTATATGTGTGAACTTCACATCTTTTTTTTTTTTTAGTAAGTTTTAGTGCATGATGAGGTGGTGTTTACCTATAGGATCCACCATCTCTTGGACTGGGCACCATTGATGGTATTTATTGGGCCCCACGTTCTTAAGTAAATCTCAATATTGCTTCAAAAAGGTAGCTATGCATATACAGTTTACAGACAGAATGTTAACATATTAAGCAAGAGTGTGACAACTTATCAGTGCTAAATGTGCCATAAAAAAACCCAGCATGTAAAATTCTTAGCTTTGACAAGTGACAACATATCTGGCAAAATGCATTGTAAACCAAATGTAATTTTTAGCTGCAGTAAATTTTAGACAATCAAAATGATGTTAAAATGTGTGTGTTTCTTACAGTCTAGAGGCTGCTTATTCTGATGGAGGAAAACACTGACAGCATCCTTCATGATCACTGAAAGAACTGTTCTCCTTTCTCCTGCCCCACACTGATCTATCTGATCGGTGCAGTGCAGGGGAGAAAGTCACCAGGACTTGCACGGATGTTGCGCATCCTGTGTAGCTGAAAAAACTTCTGCAAGACTAGCCCTTGGACCTCTTTATGAAAAGAAGAACGACACTCCTGATATGTGAGGTGGCATGGATAGGGTCCCAATCAAACAAAGTTGTTGATTAGCCATTGAACCTTTCAGGTCATGTGATCAGTCACATTCCTGGAAGGAATTTCAAGATGTGGTAATGTATACGATGGATGAGTGTACATATATATATATATATATATATATATATAAGTGTTTGTGTGTGTGGAGCTGCATGAGTATATAAGAGAGCTGTTGGTGTATGTAAGAAAGCTGTGTACAAGTATGTAGCAAAACAGTGCGTGTATGTAACAGAGGTGTGAGTGCATACTTCAAAGCTGTAGAAAAGCTATATGTGTTAGAACTGTGTTTGTGTATGGAGGAGAGTTGTGTGTGTATTTCGGAAAATTGCGTGTGTGATAGTAGTAGAGTTGTGTGTATGCAGGAGAGATGTGTGTATGTAGGAAAGAGGGTGGAAACTTATCAATGCTATAGGACCTATGCAAGAACCTAACATGATCAAATTTGACTCATGACAATACAGCTTTAAAAAATGCATTGGCAGCAATTGTACCGATCATCTACTTTCAATGAATTATCAGCAAATTGGTGAAAGTACACCTATTAAAAAAAAAATAACAGCCTCCTCCATATCCCCTCTAGCTGTCCTGTCCATCACCAAGATAGGTGCGTTTTCTGCCATTTTAGGTAGAAGTAATGTTCAACCAATTTGCTTCTAATTTAGACAAAGTAGTAGGAAAGTTTATCAAACAAACTCTACATATGAGCTCTATCTATTTTACAATACGTGTAATATGTATTCACAAAATGTCCATTTTCTATATGTGTGAACTTCACATCTTTTTTTTTTTTTAGTAAGTTTTAGTGCATGATGAGGTGGTGTTTACCTATAGGATCCACCATCTCTTGGACTGGGCACCATTGATGGTATTTATTGGGCCCCACGTTCTTAAGTAAATCTCAATATTGCTTCAAAAAGGTAGCTATGCATATACAGTTTACAGACAGAATGTTAACATATTAAGCAAGAGTGTGACAACTTATCAGTGCTAAATGTGCCATAAAAAAACCCAGCATGTAAAATTCTTAGCTTTGACAAGTGACAACATATCTGGCAAAATGCATTGTAAACCAAATGTAATTTTTAGCTGCAGTAAATTTTAGACAATCAAAATGATGTTAAAATGTGTGTGTTTCTTACAGTCTAGAGGCTGCTTATTCTGATGGAGGAAAACACTGACAGCATCCTTCATGATCACTGAAAGAACTGTTCTCCTTTCTCCTGCCCCACACTGATCTATCTGATCGGTGCAGTGCAGGGGAGAAAGTCACCAGGACTTGCACGGATGTTGCGCATCCTGTGTAGCTGAAAAAACTTCTGCAAGACTAGCCCTTGGACCTCTTTATGAAAAGAAGAACGACACTCCTGATATGTGAGGTGGCATGGATAGGGTCCCAATCAAACAAAGTTGTTGATTAGCCATTGAACCTTTCAGGTCATGTGATCAGTCACATTCCTGGAAGGAATTTCAAGATGTGGTAATGTATACGATGGATGAGTGTACATATATATATATATATATATATATATAAGTGTTTGTGTGTGTGGAGCTGCATGAGTATATAAGAGAGCTGTTGGTGTATGTAAGAAAGCTGTGTACAAGTATGTAGCAAAACAGTGCGTGTATGTAACAGAGGTGTGAGTGCATACTTCAAAGCTGTAGAAAAGCTATATGTGTTAGAACTGTGTTTGTGTATGGAGGAGAGTTGTGTGTGTATTTCGGAAAATTGCGTGTGTGATAGTAGTAGAGTTGTGTGTATGCAGGAGAGATGTGTGTATGTAGGAAAGAGGGTGGAAACTTATCAATGCTATAGGACCTATGCAAGAACCTAACATGATCAAATTTGACTCATGACAATACAGCTTTAAAAAATGCATTGGCAGCAATTGTACCGATCATCTACTTTCAATTAATTATCAGTAAATTGGTGAAAGTACACCTATTAAAAAAAAAATAACAGCCTCCTCCATATCCCCTCTAGCTGTCCTGTCCATCACCAAGATAGGTGCGTTTTCTGCCATTTTAGGTAGAAGTAATGTTCAACCAATTTGCTTCTAATTTAGACAAAGTAGTAGGAAAGTTTATCAAACAAACTCTACATATGAGCTCTATCTATTTTACAATACGTGTAATATGTATTCACAAAATGTCCATTTTCTATATGTGTGAACTTCACATCTTTTTTTTTTTTAGTAAGTTTTAGTGCATGATGAGGTGGTGTTTACCTATAGGATCCACCATCTCTTGGACTGGGCACCATTGATGGTATTTATTGGGCCCCACGTTCTTAAGTAAATCTCAATATTGCTTCAAAAAGGTAGCTATGCATATACAGTTTACAGACAGAATGTTAACATATTAAGCAAGAGTGTGACAACTTATCAGTGCTAAATGTGCCATAAAAAAACCCAGCATGTAAAATTCTTAGCTTTGACAAGTGACAACATATCTGGCAAAATGCATTGTAAACCAAATGTAATTTTTAGCTGCAGTAAATTTTAGACAATCAAAATGATGTTAAAATGTGTGTGTTTCTTACAGTCTAGAGGCTGCTTATTCTGATGGAGGAAAACACTGACAGCATCCTTCATGATCACTGAAAGAACTGTTCTCCTTTCTCCTGCCCCACACTGATCTATCTGATCGGTGCAGTGCAGGGGAGAAAGTCACCAGGACTTGCACGGATGTTGCGCATCCTGTGTAGCTGAAAAAACTTCTGCAAGACTAGCCCTTGGACCTCTTTATGAAAAGAAGAACGACACTCCTGATATGTGAGGTGGCATGGATAGGGTCCCAATCAAACAAAGTTGTTGATTAGCCATTGAACCTTTCAGGTCATGTGATCAGTCACATTCCTGGAAGGAATTTCAAGATGTGGTAATGTATACGATGGATGAGTGTACATATATATATATATATATATATATATATATAAGTGTTTGTGTGTGTGGAGCTGCATGAGTATATAAGAGAGCTGTTGGTGTATGTAAGAAAGCTGTGTACAAGTATGTAGCAAAACAGTGCGTGTATGTAACAGAGGTGTGAGTGCATACTTCAAAGCTGTAGAAAAGCTATATGTGTTAGAACTGTGTTTGTGTATGGAGGAGAGTTGTGTGTGTATTTCGGAAAATTGCGTGTGTGATAGTAGTAGAGTTGTGTGTATGCAGGAGAGATGTGTGTATGTAGGAAAGAGGGTGGAAACTTATCAATGCTATAGGACCTATGCAAGAACCTAACATGATCAAATTTGACTCATGACAATACAGCTTTAAAAAATGCATTGGCAGCAATTGTACCGATCATCTACTTTCAATGAATTATCAGCAAATTGGTGAAAGTACACCTATTAAAAAAAAAATAACAGCCTCCTCCATATCCCCTCTAGCTGTCCTGTCCATCACCAAGATAGGTGCGTTTTCTGCCATTTTAGGTAGAAGTAATGTTCAACCAATTTGCTTCTAATTTAGACAAAGTAGTAGGAAAGTTTATCAAACAAACTCTACATATGAGCTCTATCTATTTTACAATACGTGTAATATGTATTCACAAAATGTCCATTTTCTATATGTGTGAACTTCACATCTTTTTTTTTTTTTAGTAAGTTTTAGTGCATGATGAGGTGGTGTTTACCTATAGGATCCACCATCTCTTGGACTGGGCACCATTGATGGTATTTATTGGGCCCCACGTTCTTAAGTAAATCTCAATATTGCTTCAAAAAGGTAGCTATGCATATACAGTTTACAGACAGAATGTTAACATATTAAGCAAGAGTGTGACAACTTATCAGTGCTAAATGTGCCATAAAAAAACCCAGCATGTAAAATTCTTAGCTTTGACAAGTGACAACATATCTGGCAAAATGCATTGTAAACCAAATGTAATTTTTAGCTGCAGTAAATTTTAGACAATCAAAATGATGTTAAAATGTGTGTGTTTCTTACAGTCTAGAGGCTGCTTATTCTGATGGAGGAAAACACTGACAGCATCCTTCATGATCACTGAAAGAACTGTTCTCCTTTCTCCTGCCCCACACTGATCTATCTGATCGGTGCAGTGCAGGGGAGAAAGTCACCAGGACTTGCACGGATGTTGCGCATCCTGTGTAGCTGAAAAAACTTCTGCAAGACTAGCCCTTGGACCTCTTTATGAAAAGAAGAACGACACTCCTGATATGTGAGGTGGCATGGATAGGGTCCCAATCAAACAAAGTTGTTGATTAGCCATTGAACCTTTCAGGTCATGTGATCAGTCACATTCCTGGAAGGAATTTCAAGATGTGGTAATGTATACGATGGATGAGTGTACATATATATATATATATATATATATATATATAAGTGTTTGTGTGTGTGGAGCTGCATGAGTATATAAGAGAGCTGTTGGTGTATGTAAGAAAGCTGTGTACAAGTATGTAGCAAAACAGTGCGTGTATGTAACAGAGGTGTGAGTGCATACTTCAAAGCTGTAGAAAAGCTATATGTGTTAGAACTGTGTTTGTGTATGGAGGAGAGTTGTGTGTGTATTTCGGAAAATTGCGTGTGTGATAGTAGTAGAGTTGTGTGTATGCAGGAGAGATGTGTGTATGTAGGAAAGAGGGTGGAAACTTATCAATGCTATAGGACCTATGCAAGAACCTAACATGATCAAATTTGACTCATGACAATACAGCTTTAAAAAATGCATTGGCAGCAATTGTACCGATCATCTACTTTCAATTAATTATCAGTAAATTGGTGAAAGTACACCTATTAAAAAAAAAATAACAGCCTCCTCCATATCCCCTCTAGCTGTCCTGTCCATCACCAAGATAGGTGCGTTTTCTGCCATTTTAGGTAGAAGTAATGTTCAACCAATTTGCTTCTAATTTAGACAAAGTAGTAGGAAAGTTTATCAAACAAACTCTACATATGAGCTCTATCTATTTTACAATACGTGTAATATGTATTCACAAAATGTCCATTTTCTATATGTGTGAACTTCACATCTTTTTTTTTTTTAGTAAGTTTTAGTGCATGATGAGGTGGTGTTTACCTATAGGATCCACCATCTCTTGGACTGGGCACCATTGATGGTATTTATTGGGCCCCACGTTCTTAAGTAAATCTCAATATTGCTTCAAAAAGGTAGCTATGCATATACAGTTTACAGACAGAATGTTAACATATTAAGCAAGAGTGTGACAACTTATCAGTGCTAAATGTGCCATAAAAAAACCCAGCATGTAAAATTCTTAGCTTTGACAAGTGACAACATATCTGGCAAAATGCATTGTAAACCAAATGTAATTTTTAGCTGCAGTAAATTTTAGACAATCAAAATGATGTTAAAATGTGTGTGTTTCTTACAGTCTAGAGGCTGCTTATTCTGATGGAGGAAAACACTGACAGCATCCTTCATGATCACTGAAAGAACTGTTCTCCTTTCTCCTGCCCCACACTGATCTATCTGATCGGTGCAGTGCAGGGGAGAAAGTCACCAGGACTTGCACGGATGTTGCGCATCCTGTGTAGCTGAAAAAACTTCTGCAAGACTAGCCCTTGGACCTCTTTATGAAAAGAAGAACGACACTCCTGATATGTGAGGTGGCATGGATAGGGTCCCAATCAAACAAAGTTGTTGATTAGCCATTGAACCTTTCAGGTCATGTGATCAGTCACATTCCTGGAAGGAATTTCAAGATGTGGTAATGTATACGATGGATGAGTGTACATATATATATATATATATATATATATATATAAGTGTTTGTGTGTGTGAAGCTGCATGAGTATATAAGAGAGCTGTTGGTGTATGTAAGAAAGCTGTGTACAAGTATGTAGCAAAACAGTGCGTGTATGTAACAGAGGTGTGAGTGCATACTTCAAAGCTGTAGAAAAGCTATATGTGTTAGAACTGTGTTTGTGTATGGAGGAGAGTTGTGTGTGTATTTCGGAAAATTGCGTGTGTGATAGTAGTAGAGTTGTGTGTATGCAGGAGAGATGTGTGTATGTAGGAAAGAGGGTGGAAACTTATCAATGCTATAGGACCTATGCAAGAACCTAACATGATCAAATTTGACTCATGACAATACAGCTTTAAAAAATGCATTGGCAGCAATTGTACCGATCATCTACTTTCAATGAATTATCAGCAAATTGGTGAAAGTACACCTATTAAAAAAAAAATAACAGCCTCCTCCATATCCCCTCTAGCTGTCCTGTCCATCACCAAGATAGGTGCGTTTTCTGCCATTTTAGGTAGAAGTAATGTTCAACCAATTTGCTTCTAATTTAGACAAAGTAGTAGGAAAGTTTATCAAACAAACTCTACATATGAGCTCTATCTATTTTACAATACGTGTAATATGTATTCACAAAATGTCCATTTTCTATATGTGTGAACTTCACATCTTTTTTTTTTTTAGTAAGTTTTAGTGCATGATGAGGTGGTGTTTACCTATAGGATCCACCATCTCTTGGACTGGGCACCATTGATGGTATTTATTGGGCCCCACGTTCTTAAGTAAATCTCAATATTGCTTCAAAAAGGTAGCTATGCATATACAGTTTACAGACAGAATGTTAACATATTAAGCAAGAGTGTGACAACTTATCAGTGCTAAATGTGCCATAAAAAAACCCAGCATGTAAAATTCTTAGCTTTGACAAGTGACAACATATCTGGCAAAATGCATTGTAAACCAAATGTAATTTTTAGCTGCAGTAAATTTTAGACAATCAAAATGATGTTAAAATGTGTGTGTTTCTTACAGTCTAGAGGCTGCTTATTCTGATGGAGGAAAACACTGACAGCATCCTTCATGATCACTGAAAGAACTGTTCTCCTTTCTCCTGCCCCACACTGATCTATCTGATCGGTGCAGTGCAGGGGAGAAAGTCACCAGGACTTGCACGGATGTTGCGCATCCTGTGTAGCTGAAAAAACTTCTGCAAGACTAGCCCTTGGACCTCTTTATGAAAAGAAGAACGACACTCCTGATATGTGAGGTGGCATGGATAGGGTCCCAATCAAACAAAGTTGTTGATTAGCCATTGAACCTTTCAGGTCATGTGATCAGTCACATTCCTGGAAGGAATTTCAAGATGTGGTAATGTATACGATGGATGAGTGTACATATATATATATATATATATATATATATAAGTGTTTGTGTGTGTGGAGCTGCATGAGTATATAAGAGAGCTGTTGGTGTATGTAAGAAAGCTGTGTACAAGTATGTAGCAAAACAGTGCGTGTATGTAACAGAGGTGTGAGTGCATACTTCAAAGCTGTAGAAAAGCTATATGTGTTAGAACTGTGTTTGTGTATGGAGGAGAGTTGTGTGTGTATTTCGGAAAATTGCGTGTGTGATAGTAGTAGAGTTGTGTGTATGCAGGAGAGATGTGTGTATGTAGGAAAGAGGGTGGAAACTTATCAATGCTATAGGACCTATGCAAGAACCTAACATGATCAAATTTGACTCATGACAATACAGCTTTAAAAAATTCATTGGCAGCAATTGTACCGATCATCTACTTTCAATTAATTATCAGTAAATTGGTGAAAGTACACCTATTAAAAAAAAAATAACAGCCTCCTCCATATCCCCTCTAGCTGTCCTGTCCATCACCAAGATAGGTGCGTTTTCTGCCATTTTAGGTAGAAGTAATGTTCAACCAATTTGCTTCTAATTTAGACAAAGTAGTAGGAAAGTTTATCAAACAAACTCTACATATGAGCTCTATCTATTTTACAATACGTGTAATATGTATTCACAAAATGTCCATTTTCTATATGTGTGAACTTCACATCTTTTTTTTTTTTAGTAAGTTTTAGTGCATGATGAGGTGGTGTTTACCTATAGGATCCACCATCTCTTGGACTGGGCACCATTGATGGTATTTATTGGGCCCCACGTTCTTAAGTAAATCTCAATATTGCTTCAAAAAGGTAGCTATGCATATACAGTTTACAGACAGAATGTTAACATATTAAGCAAGAGTGTGACAACTTATCAGTGCTAAATGTGCCATAAAAAAACCCAGCATGTAAAATTCTTAGCTTTGACAAGTGACAACATATCTGGCAAAATGCATTGTAAACCAAATGTAATTTTTAGCTGCAGTAAATTTTAGACAATCAAAATGATGTTAAAATGTGTGTGTTTCTTACAGTCTAGAGGCTGCTTATTCTGATGGAGGAAAACACTGACAGCATCCTTCATGATCACTGAAAGAACTGTTCTCCTTTCTCCTGCCCCACACTGATCTATCTGATCGGTGCAGTGCAGGGGAGAAAGTCACCAGGACTTGCACGGATGTTGCGCATCCTGTGTAGCTGAAAAAACTTCTGCAAGACTAGCCCTTGGACCTCTTTATGAAAAGAAGAACGACACTCCTGATATGTGAGGTGGCATGGATAGGGTCCCAATCAAACAAAGTTGTTGATTAGCCATTGAACCTTTCAGGTCATGTGATCAGTCACATTCCTGGAAGGAATTTCAAGATGTGGTAATGTATACGATGGATGAGTGTACATATATATATATATATATATATAAGTGTTTGTGTGTGTGAAGCTGCATGAGTATATAAGAGAGCTGTTGGTGTATGTAAGAAAGCTGTGTACAAGTATGTAGCAAAACAGTGCGTGTATGTAACAGAGGTGTGAGTGCATACTTCAAAGCTGTAGAAAAGCTATATGTGTTAGAACTGTGTTTGTGTATGGAGGAGAGTTGTGTGTGTATTTCGGAAAATTGCGTGTGTGATAGTAGTAGAGTTGTGTGTATGCAGGAGAGATGTGTGTATGTAGGAAAGAGGGTGGAAACTTATCAATGCTATAGGACCTATGCAAGAACCTAACATGATCAAATTTGACTCATGACAATACAGCTTTAAAAAATGCATTGGCAGCAATTGTACCGATCATCTACTTTCAATGAATTATCAGCAAATTGGTGAAAGTACACCTATTAAAAAAAAAATAACAGCCTCCTCCATATCCCCTCTAGCTGTCCTGTCCATCACCAAGATAGGTGCGTTTTCTGCCATTTTAGGTAGAAGTAATGTTCAACCAATTTGCTTCTAATTTAGACAAAGTAGTAGGAAAGTTTATCAAACAAACTCTACATATGAGCTCTATCTATTTTACAATACGTGTAATATGTATTCACAAAATGTCCATTTTCTATATGTGTGAACTTCACATCTTTTTTTTTTTTAGTAAGTTTTAGTGCATGATGAGGTGGTGTTTACCTATAGGATCCACCATCTCTTGGACTGGGCACCATTGATGGTATTTATTGGGCCCCACGTTCTTAAGTAAATCTCAATATTGCTTCAAAAAGGTAGCTATGCATATACAGTTTACAGACAGAATGTTAACATATTAAGCAAGAGTGTGACAACTTATCAGTGCTAAATGTGCCATAAAAAAACCCAGCATGTAAAATTCTTAGCTTTGACAAGTGACAACATATCTGGCAAAATGCATTGTAAACCAAATGTAATTTTTAGCTGCAGTAAATTTTAGACAATCAAAATGATGTTAAAATGTGTGTGTTTCTTACAGTCTAGAGGCTGCTTATTCTGATGGAGGAAAACACTGACAGCATCCTTCATGATCACTGAAAGAACTGTTCTCCTTTCTCCTGCCCCACACTGATCTATCTGATCGGTGCAGTGCAGGGGAGAAAGTCACCAGGACTTGCACGGATGTTGCGCATCCTGTGTAGCTGAAAAAACTTCTGCAAGACTAGCCCTTGGACCTCTTTATGAAAAGAAGAACGACACTCCTGATATGTGAGGTGGCATGGATAGGGTCCCAATCAAACAAAGTTGTTGATTAGCCATTGAACCTTTCAGGTCATGTGATCAGTCACATTCCTGGAAGGAATTTCAAGATGTGGTAATGTATACGATGGATGAGTGTACATATATATATATATATATATATATATATATAAGTGTTTGTGTGTGTGGAGCTGCATGAGTATATAAGAGAGCTGTTGGTGTATGTAAGAAAGCTGTGTACAAGTATGTAGCAAAACAGTGCGTGTATGTAACAGAGGTGTGAGTGCATACTTCAAAGCTGTAGAAAAGCTATATGTGTTAGAACTGTGTTTGTGTATGGAGGAGAGTTGTGTGTGTATTTCGGAAAATTGCGTGTGTGATAGTAGTAGAGTTGTGTGTATGCAGGAGAGATGTGTGTATGTAGGAAAGAGGGTGGAAACTTATCAATGCTATAGGACCTATGCAAGAACCTAACATGATCAAATTTGACTCATGACAATACAGCTTTAAAAAATGCATTGGCAGCAATTGTACCGATCATCTACTTTCAATTAATTATCAGTAAATTGGTGAAAGTACACCTATTAAAAAAAAAATAACAGCCTCCTCCATATCCCCTCTAGCTGTCCTGTCCATCACCAAGATAGGTGCGTTTTCTGCCATTTTAGGTAGAAGTAATGTTCAACCAATTTGCTTCTAATTTAGACAAAGTAGTAGGAAAGTTTATCAAACAAACTCTACATATGAGCTCTATCTATTTTACAATACGTGTAATATGTATTCACAAAATGTCCATTTTCTATATGTGTGAACTTCACATCTTTTTTTTTTTTAGTAAGTTTTAGTGCATGATGAGGTGGTGTTTACCTATAGGATCCACCATCTCTTGGACTGGGCACCATTGATGGTATTTATTGGGCCCCACGTTCTTAAGTAAATCTCAATATTGCTTCAAAAAGGTAGCTATGCATATACAGTTTACAGACAGAATGTTAACATATTAAGCAAGAGTGTGACAACTTATCAGTGCTAAATGTGCCATAAAAAAACCCAGCATGTAAAATTCTTAGCTTTGACAAGTGACAACATATCTGGCAAAATGCATTGTAAACCAAATGTAATTTTTAGCTGCAGTAAATTTTAGACAATCAAAATGATGTTAAAATGTGTGTGTTTCTTACAGTCTAGAGGCTGCTTATTCTGATGGAGGAAAACACTGACAGCATCCTTCATGATCACTGAAAGAACTGTTCTCCTTTCTCCTGCCCCACACTGATCTATCTGATCGGTGCAGTGCAGGGGAGAAAGTCACCAGGACTTGCACGGATGTTGCGCATCCTGTGTAGCTGAAAAAACTTCTGCAAGACTAGCCCTTGGACCTCTTTATGAAAAGAAGAACGACACTCCTGATATGTGAGGTGGCATGGATAGGGTCCCAATCAAACAAAGTTGTTGATTAGCCATTGAACCTTTCAGGTCATGTGATCAGTCACATTCCTGGAAGGAATTTCAAGATGTGGTAATGTATACGATGGATGAGTGTACATATATATATATATATATATATATATATAAGTGTTTGTGTGTGTGAAGCTGCATGAGTATATAAGAGAGCTGTTGGTGTATGTAAGAAAGCTGTGTACAAGTATGTAGCAAAACAGTGCGTGTATGTAACAGAGGTGTGAGTGCATACTTCAAAGCTGTAGAAAAGCTATATGTGTTAGAACTGTGTTTGTGTATGGAGGAGAGTTGTGTGTGTATTTCGGAAAATTGCGTGTGTGATAGTAGTAGAGTTGTGTGTATGCAGGAGAGATGTGTGTATGTAGGAAAGAGGGTGGAAACTTATCAATGCTATAGGACCTATGCAAGAACCTAACATGATCAAATTTGACTCATGACAATACAGCTTTAAAAAATGCATTGGCAGCAATTGTACCGATCATCTACTTTCAATGAATTATCAGCAAATTGGTGAAAGTACACCTATTAAAAAAAAAATAACAGCCTCCTCCATATCCCCTCTAGCTGTCCTGTCCATCACCAAGATAGGTGCGTTTTCTGCCATTTTAGGTAGAAGTAATGTTCAACCAATTTGCTTCTAATTTAGACAAAGTAGTAGGAAAGTTTATCAAACAAACTCTACATATGAGCTCTATCTATTTTACAATACGTGTAATATGTATTCACAAAATGTCCATTTTCTATATGTGTGAACTTCACATCTTTTTTTTTTTTAGTAAGTTTTAGTGCATGATGAGGTGGTGTTTACCTATAGGATCCACCATCTCTTGGACTGGGCACCATTGATGGTATTTATTGGGCCCCACGTTCTTAAGTAAATCTCAATATTGCTTCAAAAAGGTAGCTATGCATATACAGTTTACAGACAGAATGTTAACATATTAAGCAAGAGTGTGACAACTTATCAGTGCTAAATGTGCCATAAAAAAACCCAGCATGTAAAATTCTTAGCTTTGACAAGTGACAACATATCTGGCAAAATGCATTGTAAACCAAATGTAATTTTTAGCTGCAGTAAATTTTAGACAATCAAAATGATGTTAAAATGTGTGTGTTTCTTACAGTCTAGAGGCTGCTTATTCTGATGGAGGAAAACACTGACAGCATCCTTCATGATCACTGAAAGAACTGTTCTCCTTTCTCCTGCCCCACACTGATCTATCTGATCGGTGCAGTGCAGGGGAGAAAGTCACCAGGACTTGCACGGATGTTGCGCATCCTGTGTAGCTGAAAAAACTTCTGCAAGACTAGCCCTTGGACCTCTTTATGAAAAGAAGAACGACACTCCTGATATGTGAGGTGGCATGGATAGGGTCCCAATCAAACAAAGTTGTTGATTAGCCATTGAACCTTTCAGGTCATGTGATCAGTCACATTCCTGGAAGGAATTTCAAGATGTGGTAATGTATACGATGGATGAGTGTACATATATATATATATATATATATATATATATATAAGTGTTTGTGTGTGTGGAGCTGCATGAGTATATAAGAGAGCTGTTGGTGTATGTAAGAAAGCTGTGTACAAGTATGTAGCAAAACAGTGCGTGTATGTAACAGAGGTGTGAGTGCATACTTCAAAGCTGTAGAAAAGCTATATGTGTTAGAACTGTGTTTGTGTATGGAGGAGAGTTGTGTGTGTATTTCGGAAAATTGCGTGTGTGATAGTAGTAGAGTTGTGTGTATGCAGGAGAGATGTGTGTATGTAGGAAAGAGGGTGGAAACTTATCAATGCTATAGGACCTATGCAAGAACCTAACATGATCAAATTTGACTCATGACAATACAGCTTTAAAAAATTCATTGGCAGCAATTGTACCGATCATCTACTTTCAATTAATTATCAGTAAATTGGTGAAAGTACACCTATTAAAAAAAAAATAACAGCCTCCTCCATATCCCCTCTAGCTGTCCTGTCCATCACCAAGATAGGTGCGTTTTCTGCCATTTTAGGTAGAAGTAATGTTCAACCAATTTGCTTCTAATTTAGACAAAGTAGTAGGAAAGTTTATCAAACAAACTCTACATATGAGCTCTATCTATTTTACAATACGTGTAATATGTATTCACAAAATGTCCATTTTCTATATGTGTGAACTTCACATCTTTTTTTTTTTTAGTAAGTTTTAGTGCATGATGAGGTGGTGTTTACCTATAGGATCCACCATCTCTTGGACTGGGCACCATTGATGGTATTTATTGGGCCCCACGTTCTTAAGTAAATCTCAATATTGCTTCAAAAAGGTAGCTATGCATATACAGTTTACAGACAGAATGTTAACATATTAAGCAAGAGTGTGACAACTTATCAGTGCTAAATGTGCCATAAAAAAACCCAGCATGTAAAATTCTTAGCTTTGACAAGTGACAACATATCTGGCAAAATGCATTGTAAACCAAATGTAATTTTTAGCTGCAGTAAATTTTAGACAATCAAAATGATGTTAAAATGTGTGTGTTTCTTACAGTCTAGAGGCTGCTTATTCTGATGGAGGAAAACACTGACAGCATCCTTCATGATCACTGAAAGAACTGTTCTCCTTTCTCCTGCCCCACACTGATCTATCTGATCGGTGCAGTGCAGGGGAGAAAGTCACCAGGACTTGCACGGATGTTGCGCATCCTGTGTAGCTGAAAAAACTTCTGCAAGACTAGCCCTTGGACCTCTTTATGAAAAGAAGAACGACACTCCTGATATGTGAGGTGGCATGGATAGGGTCCCAATCAAACAAAGTTGTTGATTAGCCATTGAACCTTTCAGGTCATGTGATCAGTCACATTCCTGGAAGGAATTTCAAGATGTGGTAATGTATACGATGGATGAGTGTACATATATATATATATATATATATATATATAAGTGTTTGTGTGTGTGAAGCTGCATGAGTATATAAGAGAGCTGTTGGTGTATGTAAGAAAGCTGTGTACAAGTATGTAGCAAAACAGTGCGTGTATGTAACAGAGGTGTGAGTGCATACTTCAAAGCTGTAGAAAAGCTATATGTGTTAGAACTGTGTTTGTGTATGGAGGAGAGTTGTGTGTGTATTTCGGAAAATTGCGTGTGTGATAGTAGTAGAGTTGTGTGTATGCAGGAGAGATGTGTGTATGTAGGAAAGAGGGTGGAAACTTATCAATGCTATAGGACCTATGCAAGAACCTAACATGATCAAATTTGACTCATGACAATACAGCTTTAAAAAATGCATTGGCAGCAATTGTACCGATCATCTACTTTCAATGAATTATCAGCAAATTGGTGAAAGTACACCTATTAAAAAAAAAATAACAGCCTCCTCCATATCCCCTCTAGCTGTCCTGTCCATCACCAAGATAGGTGCGTTTTCTGCCATTTTAGGTAGAAGTAATGTTCAACCAATTTGCTTCTAATTTAGACAAAGTAGTAGGAAAGTTTATCAAACAAACTCTACATATGAGCTCTATCTATTTTACAATACGTGTAATATGTATTCACAAAATGTCCATTTTCTATATGTGTGAACTTCACATCTTTTTTTTTTTTAGTAAGTTTTAGTGCATGATGAGGTGGTGTTTACCTATAGGATCCACCATCTCTTGGACTGGGCACCATTGATGGTATTTATTGGGCCCCACGTTCTTAAGTAAATCTCAATATTGCTTCAAAAAGGTAGCTATGCATATACAGTTTACAGACAGAATGTTAACATATTAAGCAAGAGTGTGACAACTTATCAGTGCTAAATGTGCCATAAAAAAACCCAGCATGTAAAATTCTTAGCTTTGACAAGTGACAACATATCTGGCAAAATGCATTGTAAACCAAATGTAATTTTTAGCTGCAGTAAATTTTAGACAATCAAAATGATGTTAAAATGTGTGTGTTTCTTACAGTCTAGAGGCTGCTTATTCTGATGGAGGAAAACACTGACAGCATCCTTCATGATCACTGAAAGAACTGTTCTCCTTTCTCCTGCCCCACACTGATCTATCTGATCGGTGCAGTGCAGGGGAGAAAGTCACCAGGACTTGCACGGATGTTGCGCATCCTGTGTAGCTGAAAAAACTTCTGCAAGACTAGCCCTTGGACCTCTTTATGAAAAGAAGAACGACACTCCTGATATGTGAGGTGGCATGGATAGGGTCCCAATCAAACAAAGTTGTTGATTAGCCATTGAACCTTTCAGGTCATGTGATCAGTCACATTCCTGGAAGGAATTTCAAGATGTGGTAATGTATACGATGGATGAGTGTACATATATATATATATATATATATAAGTGTTTGTGTGTGTGAAGCTGCATGAGTATATAAGAGAGCTGTTGGTGTATGTAAGAAAGCTGTGTACAAGTATGTAGCAAAACAGTGCGTGTATGTAACAGAGGTGTGAGTGCATACTTCAAAGCTGTAGAAAAGCTATATGTGTTAGAACTGTGTTTGTGTATGGAGGAGAGTTGTGTGTGTATTTCGGAAAATTGCGTGTGTGATAGTAGTAGAGTTGTGTGTATGCAGGAGAGATGTGTGTATGTAGGAAAGAGGGTGGAAACTTATCAATGCTATAGGACCTATGCAAGAACCTAACATGATCAAATTTGACTCATGACAATACAGCTTTAAAAAATGCATTGGCAGCAATTGTACCGATCATCTACTTTCAATGAATTATCAGCAAATTGGTGAAAGTACACCTATTAAAAAAAAAATAACAGCCTCCTCCATATCCCCTCTAGCTGTCCTGTCCATCACCAAGATAGGTGCGTTTTCTGCCATTTTAGGTAGAAGTAATGTTCAACCAATTTGCTTCTAATTTAGACAAAGTAGTAGGAAAGTTTATCAAACAAACTCTACATATGAGCTCTATCTATTTTACAATACGTGTAATATGTATTCACAAAATGTCCATTTTCTATATGTGTGAACTTCACATCTTTTTTTTTTTTAGTAAGTTTTAGTGCATGATGAGGTGGTGTTTACCTATAGGATCCACCATCTCTTGGACTGGGCACCATTGATGGTATTTATTGGGCCCCACGTTCTTAAGTAAATCTCAATATTGCTTCAAAAAGGTAGCTATGCATATACAGTTTACAGACAGAATGTTAACATATTAAGCAAGAGTGTGACAACTTATCAGTGCTAAATGTGCCATAAAAAAACCCAGCATGTAAAATTCTTAGCTTTGACAAGTGACAACATATCTGGCAAAATGCATTGTAAACCAAATGTAATTTTTAGCTGCAGTAAATTTTAGACAATCAAAATGATGTTAAAATGTGTGTGTTTCTTACAGTCTAGAGGCTGCTTATTCTGATGGAGGAAAACACTGACAGCATCCTTCATGATCACTGAAAGAACTGTTCTCCTTTCTCCTGCCCCACACTGATCTATCTGATCGGTGCAGTGCAGGGGAGAAAGTCACCAGGACTTGCACGGATGTTGCGCATCCTGTGTAGCTGAAAAAACTTCTGCAAGACTAGCCCTTGGACCTCTTTATGAAAAGAAGAACGACACTCCTGATATGTGAGGTGGCATGGATAGGGTCCCAATCAAACAAAGTTGTTGATTAGCCATTGAACCTTTCAGGTCATGTGATCAGTCACATTCCTGGAAGGAATTTCAAGATGTGGTAATGTATACGATGGATGAGTGTACATATATATATATATATATATATATATATATAAGTGTTTGTGTGTGTGGAGCTGCATGAGTATATAAGAGAGCTGTTGGTGTATGTAAGAAAGCTGTGTACAAGTATGTAGCAAAACAGTGCGTGTATGTAACAGAGGTGTGAGTGCATACTTCAAAGCTGTAGAAAAGCTATATGTGTTAGAACTGTGTTTGTGTATGGAGGAGAGTTGTGTGTGTATTTCGGAAAATTGCGTGTGTGATAGTAGTAGAGTTGTGTGTATGCAGGAGAGATGTGTGTATGTAGGAAAGAGGGTGGAAACTTATCAATGCTATAGGACCTATGCAAGAACCTAACATGATCAAATTTGACTCATGACAATACAGCTTTAAAAAATGCATTGGCAGCAATTGTACCGATCATCTACTTTCAATTAATTATCAGTAAATTGGTGAAAGTACACCTATTAAAAAAAAAATAACAGCCTCCTCCATATCCCCTCTAGCTGTCCTGTCCATCACCAAGATAGGTGCGTTTTCTGCCATTTTAGGTAGAAGTAATGTTCAACCAATTTGCTTCTAATTTAGACAAAGTAGTAGGAAAGTTTATCAAACAAACTCTACATATGAGCTCTATCTATTTTACAATACGTGTAATATGTATTCACAAAATGTCCATTTTCTATATGTGTGAACTTCACATCTTTTTTTTTTTTAGTAAGTTTTAGTGCATGATGAGGTGGTGTTTACCTATAGGATCCACCATCTCTTGGACTGGGCACCATTGATGGTATTTATTGGGCCCCACGTTCTTAAGTAAATCTCAATATTGCTTCAAAAAGGTAGCTATGCATATACAGTTTACAGACAGAATGTTAACATATTAAGCAAGAGTGTGACAACTTATCAGTGCTAAATGTGCCATAAAAAAACCCAGCATGTAAAATTCTTAGCTTTGACAAGTGACAACATATCTGGCAAAATGCATTGTAAACCAAATGTAATTTTTAGCTGCAGTAAATTTTAGACAATCAAAATGATGTTAAAATGTGTGTGTTTCTTACAGTCTAGAGGCTGCTTATTCTGATGGAGGAAAACACTGACAGCATCCTTCATGATCACTGAAAGAACTGTTCTCCTTTCTCCTGCCCCACACTGATCTATCTGATCGGTGCAGTGCAGGGGAGAAAGTCACCAGGACTTGCACGGATGTTGCGCATCCTGTGTAGCTGAAAAAACTTCTGCAAGACTAGCCCTTGGACCTCTTTATGAAAAGAAGAACGACACTCCTGATATGTGAGGTGGCATGGATAGGGTCCCAATCAAACAAAGTTGTTGATTAGCCATTGAACCTTTCAGGTCATGTGATCAGTCACATTCCTGGAAGGAATTTCAAGATGTGGTAATGTATACGATGGATGAGTGTACATATATATATATATATATATATATATATAAGTGTTTGTGTGTGTGAAGCTGCATGAGTATATAAGAGAGCTGTTGGTGTATGTAAGAAAGCTGTGTACAAGTATGTAGCAAAACAGTGCGTGTATGTAACAGAGGTGTGAGTGCATACTTCAAAGCTGTAGAAAAGCTATATGTGTTAGAACTGTGTTTGTGTATGGAGGAGAGTTGTGTGTGTATTTCGGAAAATTGCGTGTGTGATAGTAGTAGAGTTGTGTGTATGCAGGAGAGATGTGTGTATGTAGGAAAGAGGGTGGAAACTTATCAATGCTATAGGACCTATGCAAGAACCTAACATGATCAAATTTGACTCATGACAATACAGCTTTAAAAAATGCATTGGCAGCAATTGTACCGATCATCTACTTTCAATGAATTATCAGCAAATTGGTGAAAGTACACCTATTAAAAAAAAAATAACAGCCTCCTCCATATCCCCTCTAGCTGTCCTGTCCATCACCAAGATAGGTGCGTTTTCTGCCATTTTAGGTAGAAGTAATGTTCAACCAATTTGCTTCTAATTTAGACAAAGTAGTAGGAAAGTTTATCAAACAAACTCTACATATGAGCTCTATCTATTTTACAATACGTGTAATATGTATTCACAAAATGTCCATTTTCTATATGTGTGAACTTCACATCTTTTTTTTTTTTAGTAAGTTTTAGTGCATGATGAGGTGGTGTTTACCTATAGGATCCACCATCTCTTGGACTGGGCACCATTGATGGTATTTATTGGGCCCCACGTTCTTAAGTAAATCTCAATATTGCTTCAAAAAGGTAGCTATGCATATACAGTTTACAGACAGAATGTTAACATATTAAGCAAGAGTGTGACAACTTATCAGTGCTAAATGTGCCATAAAAAAACCCAGCATGTAAAATTCTTAGCTTTGACAAGTGACAACATATCTGGCAAAATGCATTGTAAACCAAATGTAATTTTTAGCTGCAGTAAATTTTAGACAATCAAAATGATGTTAAAATGTGTGTGTTTCTTACAGTCTAGAGGCTGCTTATTCTGATGGAGGAAAACACTGACAGCATCCTTCATGATCACTGAAAGAACTGTTCTCCTTTCTCCTGCCCCACACTGATCTATCTGATCGGTGCAGTGCAGGGGAGAAAGTCACCAGGACTTGCACGGATGTTGCGCATCCTGTGTAGCTGAAAAAACTTCTGCAAGACTAGCCCTTGGACCTCTTTATGAAAAGAAGAACGACACTCCTGATATGTGAGGTGGCATGGATAGGGTCCCAATCAAACAAAGTTGTTGATTAGCCATTGAACCTTTCAGGTCATGTGATCAGTCACATTCCTGGAAGGAATTTCAAGATGTGGTAATGTATACGATGGATGAGTGTACATATATATATATATATATATATATATATATATATAAGTGTTTGTGTGTGTGGAGCTGCATGAGTATATAAGAGAGCTGTTGGTGTATGTAAGAAAGCTGTGTACAAGTATGTAGCAAAACAGTGCGTGTATGTAACAGAGGTGTGAGTGCATACTTCAAAGCTGTAGAAAAGCTATATGTGTTAGAACTGTGTTTGTGTATGGAGGAGAGTTGTGTGTGTATTTCGGAAAATTGCGTGTGTGATAGTAGTAGAGTTGTGTGTATGCAGGAGAGATGTGTGTATGTAGGAAAGAGGGTGGAAACTTATCAATGCTATAGGACCTATGCAAGAACCTAACATGATCAAATTTGACTCATGACAATACAGCTTTAAAAAATTCATTGGCAGCAATTGTACCGATCATCTACTTTCAATTAATTATCAGTAAATTGGTGAAAGTACACCTATTAAAAAAAAAATAACAGCCTCCTCCATATCCCCTCTAGCTGTCCTGTCCATCACCAAGATAGGTGCGTTTTCTGCCATTTTAGGTAGAAGTAATGTTCAACCAATTTGCTTCTAATTTAGACAAAGTAGTAGGAAAGTTTATCAAACAAACTCTACATATGAGCTCTATCTATTTTACAATACGTGTAATATGTATTCACAAAATGTCCATTTTCTATATGTGTGAACTTCACATCTTTTTTTTTTTTAGTAAGTTTTAGTGCATGATGAGGTGGTGTTTACCTATAGGATCCACCATCTCTTGGACTGGGCACCATTGATGGTATTTATTGGGCCCCACGTTCTTAAGTAAATCTCAATATTGCTTCAAAAAGGTAGCTATGCATATACAGTTTACAGACAGAATGTTAACATATTAAGCAAGAGTGTGACAACTTATCAGTGCTAAATGTGCCATAAAAAAACCCAGCATGTAAAATTCTTAGCTTTGACAAGTGACAACATATCTGGCAAAATGCATTGTAAACCAAATGTAATTTTTAGCTGCAGTAAATTTTAGACAATCAAAATGATGTTAAAATGTGTGTGTTTCTTACAGTCTAGAGGCTGCTTATTCTGATGGAGGAAAACACTGACAGCATCCTTCATGATCACTGAAAGAACTGTTCTCCTTTCTCCTGCCCCACACTGATCTATCTGATCGGTGCAGTGCAGGGGAGAAAGTCACCAGGACTTGCACGGATGTTGCGCATCCTGTGTAGCTGAAAAAACTTCTGCAAGACTAGCCCTTGGACCTCTTTATGAAAAGAAGAACGACACTCCTGATATGTGAGGTGGCATGGATAGGGTCCCAATCAAACAAAGTTGTTGATTAGCCATTGAACCTTTCAGGTCATGTGATCAGTCACATTCCTGGAAGGAATTTCAAGATGTGGTAATGTATACGATGGATGAGTGTACATATATATATATATATATATATAAGTGTTTGTGTGTGTGAAGCTGCATGAGTATATAAGAGAGCTGTTGGTGTATGTAAGAAAGCTGTGTACAAGTATGTAGCAAAACAGTGCGTGTATGTAACAGAGGTGTGAGTGCATACTTCAAAGCTGTAGAAAAGCTATATGTGTTAGAACTGTGTTTGTGTATGGAGGAGAGTTGTGTGTGTATTTCGGAAAATTGCGTGTGTGATAGTAGTAGAGTTGTGTGTATGCAGGAGAGATGTGTGTATGTAGGAAAGAGGGTGGAAACTTATCAATGCTATAGGACCTATGCAAGAACCTAACATGATCAAATTTGACTCATGACAATACAGCTTTAAAAAATGCATTGGCAGCAATTGTACCGATCATCTACTTTCAATGAATTATCAGCAAATTGGTGAAAGTACACCTATTAAAAAAAAAATAACAGCCTCCTCCATATCCCCTCTAGCTGTCCTGTCCATCACCAAGATAGGTGCGTTTTCTGCCATTTTAGGTAGAAGTAATGTTCAACCAATTTGCTTCTAATTTAGACAAAGTAGTAGGAAAGTTTATCAAACAAACTCTACATATGAGCTCTATCTATTTTACAATACGTGTAATATGTATTCACAAAATGTCCATTTTCTATATGTGTGAACTTCACATCTTTTTTTTTTTTAGTAAGTTTTAGTGCATGATGAGGTGGTGTTTACCTATAGGATCCACCATCTCTTGGACTGGGCACCATTGATGGTATTTATTGGGCCCCACGTTCTTAAGTAAATCTCAATATTGCTTCAAAAAGGTAGCTATGCATATACAGTTTACAGACAGAATGTTAACATATTAAGCAAGAGTGTGACAACTTATCAGTGCTAAATGTGCCATAAAAAAACCCAGCATGTAAAATTCTTAGCTTTGACAAGTGACAACATATCTGGCAAAATGCATTGTAAACCAAATGTAATTTTTAGCTGCAGTAAATTTTAGACAATCAAAATGATGTTAAAATGTGTGTGTTTCTTACAGTCTAGAGGCTGCTTATTCTGATGGAGGAAAACACTGACAGCATCCTTCATGATCACTGAAAGAACTGTTCTCCTTTCTCCTGCCCCACACTGATCTATCTGATCGGTGCAGTGCAGGGGAGAAAGTCACCAGGACTTGCACGGATGTTGCGCATCCTGTGTAGCTGAAAAAACTTCTGCAAGACTAGCCCTTGGACCTCTTTATGAAAAGAAGAACGACACTCCTGATATGTGAGGTGGCATGGATAGGGTCCCAATCAAACAAAGTTGTTGATTAGCCATTGAACCTTTCAGGTCATGTGATCAGTCACATTCCTGGAAGGAATTTCAAGATGTGGTAATGTATACGATGGATGAGTGTACATATATATATATATATATATATATATATATAAGTGTTTGTGTGTGTGGAGCTGCATGAGTATATAAGAGAGCTGTTGGTGTATGTAAGAAAGCTGTGTACAAGTATGTAGCAAAACAGTGCGTGTATGTAACAGAGGTGTGAGTGCATACTTCAAAGCTGTAGAAAAGCTATATGTGTTAGAACTGTGTTTGTGTATGGAGGAGAGTTGTGTGTGTATTTCGGAAAATTGCGTGTGTGATAGTAGTAGAGTTGTGTGTATGCAGGAGAGATGTGTGTATGTAGGAAAGAGGGTGGAAACTTATCAATGCTATAGGACCTATGCAAGAACCTAACATGATCAAATTTGACTCATGACAATACAGCTTTAAAAAATTCATTGGCAGCAATTGTACCGATCATCTACTTTCAATTAATTATCAGTAAATTGGTGAAAGTACACCTATTAAAAAAAAAATAACAGCCTCCTCCATATCCCCTCTAGCTGTCCTGTCCATCACCAAGATAGGTGCGTTTTCTGCCATTTTAGGTAGAAGTAATGTTCAACCAATTTGCTTCTAATTTAGACAAAGTAGTAGGAAAGTTTATCAAACAAACTCTACATATGAGCTCTATCTATTTTACAATACGTGTAATATGTATTCACAAAATGTCCATTTTCTATATGTGTGAACTTCACATCTTTTTTTTTTTTAGTAAGTTTTAGTGCATGATGAGGTGGTGTTTACCTATAGGATCCACCATCTCTTGGACTGGGCACCATTGATGGTATTTATTGGGCCCCACGTTCTTAAGTAAATCTCAATATTGCTTCAAAAAGGTAGCTATGCATATACAGTTTACAGACAGAATGTTAACATATTAAGCAAGAGTGTGACAACTTATCAGTGCTAAATGTGCCATAAAAAAACCCAGCATGTAAAATTCTTAGCTTTGACAAGTGACAACATATCTGGCAAAATGCATTGTAAACCAAATGTAATTTTTAGCTGCAGTAAATTTTAGACAATCAAAATGATGTTAAAATGTGTGTGTTTCTTACAGTCTAGAGGCTGCTTATTCTGATGGAGGAAAACACTGACAGCATCCTTCATGATCACTGAAAGAACTGTTCTCCTTTCTCCTGCCCCACACTGATCTATCTGATCGGTGCAGTGCAGGGGAGAAAGTCACCAGGACTTGCACGGATGTTGCGCATCCTGTGTAGCTGAAAAAACTTCTGCAAGACTAGCCCTTGGACCTCTTTATGAAAAGAAGAACGACACTCCTGATATGTGAGGTGGCATGGATAGGGTCCCAATCAAACAAAGTTGTTGATTAGCCATTGAACCTTTCAGGTCATGTGATCAGTCACATTCCTGGAAGGAATTTCAAGATGTGGTAATGTATACGATGGATGAGTGTACATATATATATATATATATATATAAGTGTTTGTGTGTGTGAAGCTGCATGAGTATATAAGAGAGCTGTTGGTGTATGTAAGAAAGCTGTGTACAAGTATGTAGCAAAACAGTGCGTGTATGTAACAGAGGTGTGAGTGCATACTTCAAAGCTGTAGAAAAGCTATATGTGTTAGAACTGTGTTTGTGTATGGAGGAGAGTTGTGTGTGTATTTCGGAAAATTGCGTGTGTGATAGTAGTAGAGTTGTGTGTATGCAGGAGAGATGTGTGTATGTAGGAAAGAGGGTGGAAACTTATCAATGCTATAGGACCTATGCAAGAACCTAACATGATCAAATTTGACTCATGACAATACAGCTTTAAAAAATGCATTGGCAGCAATTGTACCGATCATCTACTTTCAATGAATTATCAGCAAATTGGTGAAAGTACACCTATTAAAAAAAAAATAACAGCCTCCTCCATATCCCCTCTAGCTGTCCTGTCCATCACCAAGATAGGTGCGTTTTCTGCCATTTTAGGTAGAAGTAATGTTCAACCAATTTGCTTCTAATTTAGACAAAGTAGTAGGAAAGTTTATCAAACAAACTCTACATATGAGCTCTATCTATTTTACAATACGTGTAATATGTATTCACAAAATGTCCATTTTCTATATGTGTGAACTTCACATCTTTTTTTTTTTTAGTAAGTTTTAGTGCATGATGAGGTGGTGTTTACCTATAGGATCCACCATCTCTTGGACTGGGCACCATTGATGGTATTTATTGGGCCCCACGTTCTTAAGTAAATCTCAATATTGCTTCAAAAAGGTAGCTATGCATATACAGTTTACAGACAGAATGTTAACATATTAAGCAAGAGTGTGACAACTTATCAGTGCTAAATGTGCCATAAAAAAACCCAGCATGTAAAATTCTTAGCTTTGACAAGTGACAACATATCTGGCAAAATGCATTGTAAACCAAATGTAATTTTTAGCTGCAGTAAATTTTAGACAATCAAAATGATGTTAAAATGTGTGTGTTTCTTACAGTCTAGAGGCTGCTTATTCTGATGGAGGAAAACACTGACAGCATCCTTCATGATCACTGAAAGAACTGTTCTCCTTTCTCCTGCCCCACACTGATCTATCTGATCGGTGCAGTGCAGGGGAGAAAGTCACCAGGACTTGCACGGATGTTGCGCATCCTGTGTAGCTGAAAAAACTTCTGCAAGACTAGCCCTTGGACCTCTTTATGAAAAGAAGAACGACACTCCTGATATGTGAGGTGGCATGGATAGGGTCCCAATCAAACAAAGTTGTTGATTAGCCATTGAACCTTTCAGGTCATGTGATCAGTCACATTCCTGGAAGGAATTTCAAGATGTGGTAATGTATACGATGGATGAGTGTACATATATATATATATATATATATATATATATATATATAAGTGTTTGTGTGTGTGAAGCTGCATGAGTATATAAGAGAGCTGTTGGTGTATGTAAGAAAGCTGTGTACAAGTATGTAGCAAAACAGTGCGTGTATGTAACAGAGGTGTGAGTGCATACTTCAAAGCTGTAGAAAAGCTATATGTGTTAGAACTGTGTTTGTGTATGGAGGAGAGTTGTGTGTGTATTTCGGAAAATTGCGTGTGTGATAGTAGTAGAGTTGTGTGTATGCAGGAGAGATGTGTGTATGTAGGAAAGAGGGTGGAAACTTATCAATGCTATAGGACCTATGCAAGAACCTAACATGATCAAATTTGACTCATGACAATACAGCTTTAAAAAATGCATTGGCAGCAATTGTACCGATCATCTACTTTCAATGAATTATCAGCAAATTGGTGAAAGTACACCTATTAAAAAAAAAATAACAGCCTCCTCCATATCCCCTCTAGCTGTCCTGTCCATCACCAAGATAGGTGCGTTTTCTGCCATTTTAGGTAGAAGTAATGTTCAACCAATTTGCTTCTAATTTAGACAAAGTAGTAGGAAAGTTTATCAAACAAACTCTACATATGAGCTCTATCTATTTTACAATACGTGTAATATGTATTCACAAAATGTCCATTTTCTATATGTGTGAACTTCACATCTTTTTTTTTTTTAGTAAGTTTTAGTGCATGATGAGGTGGTGTTTACCTATAGGATCCACCATCTCTTGGACTGGGCACCATTGATGGTATTTATTGGGCCCCACGTTCTTAAGTAAATCTCAATATTGCTTCAAAAAGGTAGCTATGCATATACAGTTTACAGACAGAATGTTAACATATTAAGCAAGAGTGTGACAACTTATCAGTGCTAAATGTGCCATAAAAAAACCCAGCATGTAAAATTCTTAGCTTTGACAAGTGACAACATATCTGGCAAAATGCATTGTAAACCAAATGTAATTTTTAGCTGCAGTAAATTTTAGACAATCAAAATGATGTTAAAATGTGTGTGTTTCTTACAGTCTAGAGGCTGCTTATTCTGATGGAGGAAAACACTGACAGCATCCTTCATGATCACTGAAAGAACTGTTCTCCTTTCTCCTGCCCCACACTGATCTATCTGATCGGTGCAGTGCAGGGGAGAAAGTCACCAGGACTTGCACGGATGTTGCGCATCCTGTGTAGCTGAAAAAACTTCTGCAAGACTAGCCCTTGGACCTCTTTATGAAAAGAAGAACGACACTCCTGATATGTGAGGTGGCATGGATAGGGTCCCAATCAAACAAAGTTGTTGATTAGCCATTGAACCTTTCAGGTCATGTGATCAGTCACATTCCTGGAAGGAATTTCAAGATGTGGTAATGTATACGATGGATGAGTGTACATATATATATATATATATATAAGTGTTTGTGTGTGTGAAGCTGCATGAGTATATAAGAGAGCTGTTGGTGTATGTAAGAAAGCTGTGTACAAGTATGTAGCAAAACAGTGCGTGTATGTAACAGAGGTGTGAGTGCATACTTCAAAGCTGTAGAAAAGCTATATGTGTTAGAACTGTGTTTGTGTATGGAGGAGAGTTGTGTGTGTATTTCGGAAAATTGCGTGTGTGATAGTAGTAGAGTTGTGTGTATGCAGGAGAGATGTGTGTATGTAGGAAAGAGGGTGGAAACTTATCAATGCTATAGGACCTATGCAAGAACCTAACATGATCAAATTTGACTCATGACAATACAGCTTTAAAAAATGCATTGGCAGCAATTGTACCGATCATCTACTTTCAATGAATTATCAGCAAATTGGTGAAAGTACACCTATTAAAAAAAAAAATAACAGCCTCCTCCATATCCCCTCTAGCTGTCCTGTCCATCACCAAGATAGGTGCGTTTTCTGCCATTTTAGGTAGAAGTAATGTTCAACCAATTTGCTTCTAATTTAGACAAAGTAGTAGGAAAGTTTATCAAACAAACTCTACATATGAGCTCTATCTATTTTACAATACGTGTAATATGTATTCACAAAATGTCCATTTTCTATATGTGTGAACTTCACATCTTTTTTTTTTTTAGTAAGTTTTAGTGCATGATGAGGTGGTGTTTACCTATAGGATCCACCATCTCTTGGACTGGGCACCATTGATGGTATTTATTGGGCCCCACGTTCTTAAGTAAATCTCAATATTGCTTCAAAAAGGTAGCTATGCATATACAGTTTACAGACAGAATGTTAACATATTAAGCAAGAGTGTGACAACTTATCAGTGCTAAATGTGCCATAAAAAAACCCAGCATGTAAAATTCTTAGCTTTGACAAGTGACAACATATCTGGCAAAATGCATTGTAAACCAAATGTAATTTTTAGCTGCAGTAAATTTTAGACAATCAAAATGATGTTAAAATGTGTGTGTTTCTTACAGTCTAGAGGCTGCTTATTCTGATGGAGGAAAACACTGACAGCATCCTTCATGATCACTGAAAGAACTGTTCTCCTTTCTCCTGCCCCACACTGATCTATCTGATCGGTGCAGTGCAGGGGAGAAAGTCACCAGGACTTGCACGGATGTTGCGCATCCTGTGTAGCTGAAAAAACTTCTGCAAGACTAGCCCTTGGACCTCTTTATGAAAAGAAGAACGACACTCCTGATATGTGAGGTGGCATGGATAGGGTCCCAATCAAACAAAGTTGTTGATTAGCCATTGAACCTTTCAGGTCATGTGATCAGTCACATTCCTGGAAGGAATTTCAAGATGTGGTAATGTATACGATGGATGAGTGTACATATATATATATATATATATATAAGTGTTTGTGTGTGTGAAGCTGCATGAGTATATAAGAGAGCTGTTGGTGTATGTAAGAAAGCTGTGTACAAGTATGTAGCAAAACAGTGCGTGTATGTAACAGAGGTGTGAGTGCATACTTCAAAGCTGTAGAAAAGCTATATGTGTTAGAACTGTGTTTGTGTATGGAGGAGAGTTGTGTGTGTATTTCGGAAAATTGCGTGTGTGATAGTAGTAGAGTTGTGTGTATGCAGGAGAGATGTGTGTATGTAGGAAAGAGGGTGGAAACTTATCAATGCTATAGGACCTATGCAAGAACCTAACATGATCAAATTTGACTCATGACAATACAGCTTTAAAAAATTCATTGGCAGCAATTGTACCGATCATCTACTTTCAATTAATTATCAGTAAATTGGTGAAAGTACACCTATTAAAAAAAAAATAACAGCCTCCTCCATATCCCCTCTAGCTGTCCTGTCCATCACCAAGATAGGTGCGTTTTCTGCCATTTTAGGTAGAAGTAATGTTCAACCAATTTGCTTCTAATTTAGACAAAGTAGTAGGAAAGTTTATCAAACAAACTCTACATATGAGCTCTATCTATTTTACAATACGTGTAATATGTATTCACAAAATGTCCATTTTCTATATGTGTGAACTTCACATCTTTTTTTTTTTTAGTAAGTTTTAGTGCATGATGAGGTGGTGTTTACCTATAGGATCCACCATCTCTTGGACTGGGCACCATTGATGGTATTTATTGGGCCCCACGTTCTTAAGTAAATCTCAATATTGCTTCAAAAAGGTAGCTATGCATATACAGTTTACAGACAGAATGTTAACATATTAAGCAAGAGTGTGACAACTTATCAGTGCTAAATGTGCCATAAAAAAACCCAGCATGTAAAATTCTTAGCTTTGACAAGTGACAACATATCTGGCAAAATGCATTGTAAACCAAATGTAATTTTTAGCTGCAGTAAATTTTAGACAATCAAAATGATGTTAAAATGTGTGTGTTTCTTACAGTCTAGAGGCTGCTTATTCTGATGGAGGAAAACACTGACAGCATCCTTCATGATCACTGAAAGAACTGTTCTCCTTTCTCCTGCCCCACACTGATCTATCTGATCGGTGCAGTGCAGGGGAGAAAGTCACCAGGACTTGCACGGATGTTGCGCATCCTGTGTAGCTGAAAAAACTTCTGCAAGACTAGCCCTTGGACCTCTTTATGAAAAGAAGAACGACACTCCTGATATGTGAGGTGGCATGGATAGGGTCCCAATCAAACAAAGTTGTTGATTAGCCATTGAACCTTTCAGGTCATGTGATCAGTCACATTCCTGGAAGGAATTTCAAGATGTGGTAATGTATACGATGGATGAGTGTACATATATATATATATATATATATAAGTGTTTGTGTGTGTGAAGCTGCATGAGTATATAAGAGAGCTGTTGGTGTATGTAAGAAAGCTGTGTACAAGTATGTAGCAAAACAGTGCGTGTATGTAACAGAGGTGTGAGTGCATACTTCAAAGCTGTAGAAAAGCTATATGTGTTAGAACTGTGTTTGTGTATGGAGGAGAGTTGTGTGTGTATTTCGGAAAATTGCGTGTGTGATAGTAGTAGAGTTGTGTGTATGCAGGAGAGATGTGTGTATGTAGGAAAGAGGGTGGAAACTTATCAATGCTATAGGACCTATGCAAGAACCTAACATGATCAAATTTGACTCATGACAATACAGCTTTAAAAAATGCATTGGCAGCAATTGTACCGATCATCTACTTTCAATGAATTATCAGCAAATTGGTGAAAGTACACCTATTAAAAAAAAAATAACAGCCTCCTCCATATCCCCTCTAGCTGTCCTGTCCATCACCAAGATAGGTGCGTTTTCTGCCATTTTAGGTAGAAGTAATGTTCAACCAATTTGCTTCTAATTTAGACAAAGTAGTAGGAAAGTTTATCAAACAAACTCTACATATGAGCTCTATCTATTTTACAATACGTGTAATATGTATTCACAAAATGTCCATTTTCTATATGTGTGAACTTCACATCTTTTTTTTTTTTAGTAAGTTTTAGTGCATGATGAGGTGGTGTTTACCTATAGGATCCACCATCTCTTGGACTGGGCACCATTGATGGTATTTATTGGGCCCCACGTTCTTAAGTAAATCTCAATATTGCTTCAAAAAGGTAGCTATGCATATACAGTTTACAGACAGAATGTTAACATATTAAGCAAGAGTGTGACAACTTATCAGTGCTAAATGTGCCATAAAAAAACCCAGCATGTAAAATTCTTAGCTTTGACAAGTGACAACATATCTGGCAAAATGCATTGTAAACCAAATGTAATTTTTAGCTGCAGTAAATTTTAGACAATCAAAATGATGTTAAAATGTGTGTGTTTCTTACAGTCTAGAGGCTGCTTATTCTGATGGAGGAAAACACTGACAGCATCCTTCATGATCACTGAAAGAACTGTTCTCCTTTCTCCTGCCCCACACTGATCTATCTGATCGGTGCAGTGCAGGGGAGAAAGTCACCAGGACTTGCACGGATGTTGCGCATCCTGTGTAGCTGAAAAAACTTCTGCAAGACTAGCCCTTGGACCTCTTTATGAAAAGAAGAACGACACTCCTGATATGTGAGGTGGCATGGATAGGGTCCCAATCAAACAAAGTTGTTGATTAGCCATTGAACCTTTCAGGTCATGTGATCAGTCACATTCCTGGAAGGAATTTCAAGATGTGGTAATGTATACGATGGATGAGTGTACATATATATATATATATATATATATATATATATATAAGTGTTTGTGTGTGTGAAGCTGCATGAGTATATAAGAGAGCTGTTGGTGTATGTAAGAAAGCTGTGTACAAGTATGTAGCAAAACAGTGCGTGTATGTAACAGAGGTGTGAGTGCATACTTCAAAGCTGTAGAAAAGCTATATGTGTTAGAACTGTGTTTGTGTATGGAGGAGAGTTGTGTGTGTATTTCGGAAAATTGCGTGTGTGATAGTAGTAGAGTTGTGTGTATGCAGGAGAGATGTGTGTATGTAGGAAAGAGGGTGGAAACTTATCAATGCTATAGGACCTATGCAAGAACCTAACATGATCAAATTTGACTCATGACAATACAGCTTTAAAAAATGCATTGGCAGCAATTGTACCGATCATCTACTTTCAATGAATTATCAGCAAATTGGTGAAAGTACACCTATTAAAAAAAAAATAACAGCCTCCTCCATATCCCCTCTAGCTGTCCTGTCCATCACCAAGATAGGTGCGTTTTCTGCCATTTTAGGTAGAAGTAATGTTCAACCAATTTGCTTCTAATTTAGACAAAGTAGTAGGAAAGTTTATCAAACAAACTCTACATATGAGCTCTATCTATTTTACAATACGTGTAATATGTATTCACAAAATGTCCATTTTCTATATGTGTGAACTTCACATCTTTTTTTTTTTTAGTAAGTTTTAGTGCATGATGAGGTGGTGTTTACCTATAGGATCCACCATCTCTTGGACTGGGCACCATTGATGGTATTTATTGGGCCCCACGTTCTTAAGTAAATCTCAATATTGCTTCAAAAAGGTAGCTATGCATATACAGTTTACAGACAGAATGTTAACATATTAAGCAAGAGTGTGACAACTTATCAGTGCTAAATGTGCCATAAAAAAACCCAGCATGTAAAATTCTTAGCTTTGACAAGTGACAACATATCTGGCAAAATGCATTGTAAACCAAATGTAATTTTTAGCTGCAGTAAATTTTAGACAATCAAAATGATGTTAAAATGTGTGTGTTTCTTACAGTCTAGAGGCTGCTTATTCTGATGGAGGAAAACACTGACAGCATCCTTCATGATCACTGAAAGAACTGTTCTCCTTTCTCCTGCCCCACACTGATCTATCTGATCGGTGCAGTGCAGGGGAGAAAGTCACCAGGACTTGCACGGATGTTGCGCATCCTGTGTAGCTGAAAAAACTTCTGCAAGACTAGCCCTTGGACCTCTTTATGAAAAGAAGAACGACACTCCTGATATGTGAGGTGGCATGGATAGGGTCCCAATCAAACAAAGTTGTTGATTAGCCATTGAACCTTTCAGGTCATGTGATCAGTCACATTCCTGGAAGGAATTTCAAGATGTGGTAATGTATACGATGGATGAGTGTACATATATATATATATATATATAAGTGTTTGTGTGTGTGAAGCTGCATGAGTATATAAGAGAGCTGTTGGTGTATGTAAGAAAGCTGTGTACAAGTATGTAGCAAAACAGTGCGTGTATGTAACAGAGGTGTGAGTGCATACTTCAAAGCTGTAGAAAAGCTATATGTGTTAGAACTGTGTTTGTGTATGGAGGAGAGTTGTGTGTGTATTTCGGAAAATTGCGTGTGTGATAGTAGTAGAGTTGTGTGTATGCAGGAGAGATGTGTGTATGTAGGAAAGAGGGTGGAAACTTATCAATGCTATAGGACCTATGCAAGAACCTAACATGATCAAATTTGACTCATGACAATACAGCTTTAAAAAATGCATTGGCAGCAATTGTACCGATCATCTACTTTCAATGAATTATCAGCAAATTGGTGAAAGTACACCTATTAAAAAAAAAAATAACAGCCTCCTCCATATCCCCTCTAGCTGTCCTGTCCATCACCAAGATAGGTGCGTTTTCTGCCATTTTAGGTAGAAGTAATGTTCAACCAATTTGCTTCTAATTTAGACAAAGTAGTAGGAAAGTTTATCAAACAAACTCTACATATGAGCTCTATCTATTTTACAATACGTGTAATATGTATTCACAAAATGTCCATTTTCTATATGTGTGAACTTCACATCTTTTTTTTTTTTAGTAAGTTTTAGTGCATGATGAGGTGGTGTTTACCTATAGGATCCACCATCTCTTGGACTGGGCACCATTGATGGTATTTATTGGGCCCCACGTTCTTAAGTAAATCTCAATATTGCTTCAAAAAGGTAGCTATGCATATACAGTTTACAGACAGAATGTTAACATATTAAGCAAGAGTGTGACAACTTATCAGTGCTAAATGTGCCATAAAAAAACCCAGCATGTAAAATTCTTAGCTTTGACAAGTGACAACATATCTGGCAAAATGCATTGTAAACCAAATGTAATTTTTAGCTGCAGTAAATTTTAGACAATCAAAATGATGTTAAAATGTGTGTGTTTCTTACAGTCTAGAGGCTGCTTATTCTGATGGAGGAAAACACTGACAGCATCCTTCATGATCACTGAAAGAACTGTTCTCCTTTCTCCTGCCCCACACTGATCTATCTGATCGGTGCAGTGCAGGGGAGAAAGTCACCAGGACTTGCACGGATGTTGCGCATCCTGTGTAGCTGAAAAAACTTCTGCAAGACTAGCCCTTGGACCTCTTTATGAAAAGAAGAACGACACTCCTGATATGTGAGGTGGCATGGATAGGGTCCCAATCAAACAAAGTTGTTGATTAGCCATTGAACCTTTCAGGTCATGTGATCAGTCACATTCCTGGAAGGAATTTCAAGATGTGGTAATGTATACGATGGATGAGTGTACATATATATATATATATATATATAAGTGTTTGTGTGTGTGAAGCTGCATGAGTATATAAGAGAGCTGTTGGTGTATGTAAGAAAGCTGTGTACAAGTATGTAGCAAAACAGTGCGTGTATGTAACAGAGGTGTGAGTGCATACTTCAAAGCTGTAGAAAAGCTATATGTGTTAGAACTGTGTTTGTGTATGGAGGAGAGTTGTGTGTGTATTTCGGAAAATTGTGTGTGTGATAGTAGTAGAGTTGTGTGTATGCAGGAGAGATGTGTGTATGTAGGAAAGAGGGTGGAAACTTATCAATGCTATAGGACCTATGCAAGAACCTAACATGATCAAATTTGACTCATGACAATACAGCTTTAAAAAATGCATTGGCAGCAATTGTACCGATCATCTACTTTCAATGAATTATCAGCAAATTGGTGAAAGTACACCTATTAAAAAAAAAATAACAGCCTCCTCCATATCCCCTCTAGCTGTCCTGTCCATCACCAAGATAGGTGCGTTTTCTGCCATTTTAGGTAGAAGTAATGTTCAACCAATTTGCTTCTAATTTAGACAAAGTAGTAGGAAAGTTTATCAAACAAACTCTACATATGAGCTCTATCTATTTTACAATACGTGTAATATGTATTCACAAAATGTCCATTTTCTATATGTGTGAACTTCACATCTTTTTTTTTTTTAGTAAGTTTTAGTGCATGATGAGGTGGTGTTTACCTATAGGATCCACCATCTCTTGGACTGGGCACCATTGATGGTATTTATTGGGCCCCACGTTCTTAAGTAAATCTCAATATTGCTTCAAAAAGGTAGCTATGCATATACAGTTTACAGACAGAATGTTAACATATTAAGCAAGAGTGTGACAACTTATCAGTGCTAAATGTGCCATAAAAAAACCCAGCATGTAAAATTCTTAGCTTTGACAAGTGACAACATATCTGGCAAAATGCATTGTAAACCAAATGTAATTTTTAGCTGCAGTAAATTTTAGACAATCAAAATGATGTTAAAATGTGTGTGTTTCTTACAGTCTAGAGGCTGCTTATTCTGATGGAGGAAAACACTGACAGCATCCTTCATGATCACTGAAAGAACTGTTCTCCTTTCTCCTGCCCCACACTGATCTATCTGATCGGTGCAGTGCAGGGGAGAAAGTCACCAGGACTTGCACGGATGTTGCGCATCCTGTGTAGCTGAAAAAACTTCTGCAAGACTAGCCCTTGGACCTCTTTATGAAAAGAAGAACGACACTCCTGATATGTGAGGTGGCATGGATAGGGTCCCAATCAAACAAAGTTGTTGATTAGCCATTGAACCTTTCAGGTCATGTGATCAGTCACATTCCTGGAAGGAATTTCAAGATGTGGTAATGTATACGATGGATGAGTGTACATATATATATATATATATATATATATATATAAGTGTTTGTGTGTGTGGAGCTGCATGAGTATATAAGAGAGCTGTTGGTGTATGTAAGAAAGCTGTGTACAAGTATGTAGCAAAACAGTGCGTGTATGTAACAGAGGTGTGAGTGCATACTTCAAAGCTGTAGAAAAGCTATATGTGTTAGAACTGTGTTTGTGTATGGAGGAGAGTTGTGTGTGTATTTCGGAAAATTGCGTGTGTGATAGTAGTAGAGTTGTGTGTATGCAGGAGAGATGTGTGTATGTAGGAAAGAGGGTGGAAACTTATCAATGCTATAGGACCTATGCAAGAACCTAACATGATCAAATTTGACTCATGACAATACAGCTTTAAAAAATTCATTGGCAGCAATTGTACCGATCATCTACTTTCAATTAATTATCAGTAAATTGGTGAAAGTACACCTATTAAAAAAAAAATAACAGCCTCCTCCATATCCCCTCTAGCTGTCCTGTCCATCACCAAGATAGGTGCGTTTTCTGCCATTTTAGGTAGAAGTAATGTTCAACCAATTTGCTTCTAATTTAGACAAAGTAGTAGGAAAGTTTATCAAACAAACTCTACATATGAGCTCTATCTATTTTACAATACGTGTAATATGTATTCACAAAATGTCCATTTTCTATATGTGTGAACTTCACATCTTTTTTTTTTTTAGTAAGTTTTAGTGCATGATGAGGTGGTGTTTACCTATAGGATCCACCATCTCTTGGACTGGGCACCATTGATGGTATTTATTGGGCCCCACGTTCTTAAGTAAATCTCAATATTGCTTCAAAAAGGTAGCTATGCATATACAGTTTACAGACAGAATGTTAACATATTAAGCAAGAGTGTGACAACTTATCAGTGCTAAATGTGCCATAAAAAAACCCAGCATGTAAAATTCTTAGCTTTGACAAGTGACAACATATCTGGCAAAATGCATTGTAAACCAAATGTAATTTTTAGCTGCAGTAAATTTTAGACAATCAAAATGATGTTAAAATGTGTGTGTTTCTTACAGTCTAGAGGCTGCTTATTCTGATGGAGGAAAACACTGACAGCATCCTTCATGATCACTGAAAGAACTGTTCTCCTTTCTCCTGCCCCACACTGATCTATCTGATCGGTGCAGTGCAGGGGAGAAAGTCACCAGGACTTGCACGGATGTTGCGCATCCTGTGTAGCTGAAAAAACTTCTGCAAGACTAGCCCTTGGACCTCTTTATGAAAAGAAGAACGACACTCCTGATATGTGAGGTGGCATGGATAGGGTCCCAATCAAACAAAGTTGTTGATTAGCCATTGAACCTTTCAGGTCATGTGATCAGTCACATTCCTGGAAGGAATTTCAAGATGTGGTAATGTATACGATGGATGAGTGTACATATATATATATATATATATATAAGTGTTTGTGTGTGTGAAGCTGCATGAGTATATAAGAGAGCTGTTGGTGTATGTAAGAAAGCTGTGTACAAGTATGTAGCAAAACAGTGCGTGTATGTAACAGAGGTGTGAGTGCATACTTCAAAGCTGTAGAAAAGCTATATGTGTTAGAACTGTGTTTGTGTATGGAGGAGAGTTGTGTGTGTATTTCGGAAAATTGCGTGTGTGATAGTAGTAGAGTTGTGTGTATGCAGGAGAGATGTGTGTATGTAGGAAAGAGGGTGGAAACTTATCAATGCTATAGGACCTATGCAAGAACCTAACATGATCAAATTTGACTCATGACAATACAGCTTTAAAAAATGCATTGGCAGCAATTGTACCGATCATCTACTTTCAATGAATTATCAGCAAATTGGTGAAAGTACACCTATTAAAAAAAAAATAACAGCCTCCTCCATATCCCCTCTAGCTGTCCTGTCCATCACCAAGATAGGTGCGTTTTCTGCCATTTTAGGTAGAAGTAATGTTCAACCAATTTGCTTCTAATTTAGACAAAGTAGTAGGAAAGTTTATCAAACAAACTCTACATATGAGCTCTATCTATTTTACAATACGTGTAATATGTATTCACAAAATGTCCATTTTCTATATGTGTGAACTTCACATCTTTTTTTTTTTTAGTAAGTTTTAGTGCATGATGAGGTGGTGTTTACCTATAGGATCCACCATCTCTTGGACTGGGCACCATTGATGGTATTTATTGGGCCCCACGTTCTTAAGTAAATCTCAATATTGCTTCAAAAAGGTAGCTATGCATATACAGTTTACAGACAGAATGTTAACATATTAAGCAAGAGTGTGACAACTTATCAGTGCTAAATGTGCCATAAAAAAACCCAGCATGTAAAATTCTTAGCTTTGACAAGTGACAACATATCTGGCAAAATGCATTGTAAACCAAATGTAATTTTTAGCTGCAGTAAATTTTAGACAATCAAAATGATGTTAAAATGTGTGTGTTTCTTACAGTCTAGAGGCTGCTTATTCTGATGGAGGAAAACACTGACAGCATCCTTCATGATCACTGAAAGAACTGTTCTCCTTTCTCCTGCCCCACACTGATCTATCTGATCGGTGCAGTGCAGGGGAGAAAGTCACCAGGACTTGCACGGATGTTGCGCATCCTGTGTAGCTGAAAAAACTTCTGCAAGACTAGCCCTTGGACCTCTTTATGAAAAGAAGAACGACACTCCTGATATGTGAGGTGGCATGGATAGGGTCCCAATCAAACAAAGTTGTTGATTAGCCATTGAACCTTTCAGGTCATGTGATCAGTCACATTCCTGGAAGGAATTTCAAGATGTGGTAATGTATACGATGGATGAGTGTACATATATATATATATATATATATATATATATATAAGTGTTTGTGTGTGTGGAGCTGCATGAGTATATAAGAGAGCTGTTGGTGTATGTAAGAAAGCTGTGTACAAGTATGTAGCAAAACAGTGCGTGTATGTAACAGAGGTGTGAGTGCATACTTCAAAGCTGTAGAAAAGCTATATGTGTTAGAACTGTGTTTGTGTATGGAGGAGAGTTGTGTGTGTATTTCGGAAAATTGCGTGTGTGATAGTAGTAGAGTTGTGTGTATGCAGGAGAGATGTGTGTATGTAGGAAAGAGGGTGGAAACTTATCAATGCTATAGGACCTATGCAAGAACCTAACATGATCAAATTTGACTCATGACAATACAGCTTTAAAAAATTCATTGGCAGCAATTGTACCGATCATCTACTTTCAATTAATTATCAGTAAATTGGTGAAAGTACACCTATTAAAAAAAAAATAACAGCCTCCTCCATATCCCCTCTAGCTGTCCTGTCCATCACCAAGATAGGTGCGTTTTCTGCCATTTTAGGTAGAAGTAATGTTCAACCAATTTGCTTCTAATTTAGACAAAGTAGTAGGAAAGTTTATCAAACAAACTCTACATATGAGCTCTATCTATTTTACAATACGTGTAATATGTATTCACAAAATGTCCATTTTCTATATGTGTGAACTTCACATCTTTTTTTTTTTTAGTAAGTTTTAGTGCATGATGAGGTGGTGTTTACCTATAGGATCCACCATCTCTTGGACTGGGCACCATTGATGGTATTTATTGGGCCCCACGTTCTTAAGTAAATCTCAATATTGCTTCAAAAAGGTAGCTATGCATATACAGTTTACAGACAGAATGTTAACATATTAAGCAAGAGTGTGACAACTTATCAGTGCTAAATGTGCCATAAAAAAACCCAGCATGTAAAATTCTTAGCTTTGACAAGTGACAACATATCTGGCAAAATGCATTGTAAACCAAATGTAATTTTTAGCTGCAGTAAATTTTAGACAATCAAAATGATGTTAAAATGTGTGTGTTTCTTACAGTCTAGAGGCTGCTTATTCTGATGGAGGAAAACACTGACAGCATCCTTCATGATCACTGAAAGAACTGTTCTCCTTTCTCCTGCCCCACACTGATCTATCTGATCGGTGCAGTGCAGGGGAGAAAGTCACCAGGACTTGCACGGATGTTGCGCATCCTGTGTAGCTGAAAAAACTTCTGCAAGACTAGCCCTTGGACCTCTTTATGAAAAGAAGAACGACACTCCTGATATGTGAGGTGGCATGGATAGGGTCCCAATCAAACAAAGTTGTTGATTAGCCATTGAACCTTTCAGGTCATGTGATCAGTCACATTCCTGGAAGGAATTTCAAGATGTGGTAATGTATACGATGGATGAGTGTACATATATATATATATATATATATAAGTGTTTGTGTGTGTGAAGCTGCATGAGTATATAAGAGAGCTGTTGGTGTATGTAAGAAAGCTGTGTACAAGTATGTAGCAAAACAGTGCGTGTATGTAACAGAGGTGTGAGTGCATACTTCAAAGCTGTAGAAAAGCTATATGTGTTAGAACTGTGTTTGTGTATGGAGGAGAGTTGTGTGTGTATTTCGGAAAATTGCGTGTGTGATAGTAGTAGAGTTGTGTGTATGCAGGAGAGATGTGTGTATGTAGGAAAGAGGGTGGAAACTTATCAATGCTATAGGACCTATGCAAGAACCTAACATGATCAAATTTGACTCATGACAATACAGCTTTAAAAAATGCATTGGCAGCAATTGTACCGATCATCTACTTTCAATGAATTATCAGCAAATTGGTGAAAGTACACCTATTAAAAAAAAAATAACAGCCTCCTCCATATCCCCTCTAGCTGTCCTGTCCATCACCAAGATAGGTGCGTTTTCTGCCATTTTAGGTAGAAGTAATGTTCAACCAATTTGCTTCTAATTTAGACAAAGTAGTAGGAAAGTTTATCAAACAAACTCTACATATGAGCTCTATCTATTTTACAATACGTGTAATATGTATTCACAAAATGTCCATTTTCTATATGTGTGAACTTCACATCTTTTTTTTTTTTAGTAAGTTTTAGTGCATGATGAGGTGGTGTTTACCTATAGGATCCACCATCTCTTGGACTGGGCACCATTGATGGTATTTATTGGGCCCCACGTTCTTAAGTAAATCTCAATATTGCTTCAAAAAGGTAGCTATGCATATACAGTTTACAGACAGAATGTTAACATATTAAGCAAGAGTGTGACAACTTATCAGTGCTAAATGTGCCATAAAAAAACCCAGCATGTAAAATTCTTAGCTTTGACAAGTGACAACATATCTGGCAAAATGCATTGTAAACCAAATGTAATTTTTAGCTGCAGTAAATTTTAGACAATCAAAATGATGTTAAAATGTGTGTGTTTCTTACAGTCTAGAGGCTGCTTATTCTGATGGAGGAAAACACTGACAGCATCCTTCATGATCACTGAAAGAACTGTTCTCCTTTCTCCTGCCCCACACTGATCTATCTGATCGGTGCAGTGCAGGGGAGAAAGTCACCAGGACTTGCACGGATGTTGCGCATCCTGTGTAGCTGAAAAAACTTCTGCAAGACTAGCCCTTGGACCTCTTTATGAAAAGAAGAACGACACTCCTGATATGTGAGGTGGCATGGATAGGGTCCCAATCAAACAAAGTTGTTGATTAGCCATTGAACCTTTCAGGTCATGTGATCAGTCACATTCCTGGAAGGAATTTCAAGATGTGGTAATGTATACGATGGATGAGTGTACATATATATATATATATATATATATAAGTGTTTGTGTGTGTGAAGCTGCATGAGTATATAAGAGAGCTGTTGGTGTATGTAAGAAAGCTGTGTACAAGTATGTAGCAAAACAGTGCGTGTATGTAACAGAGGTGTGAGTGCATACTTCAAAGCTGTAGAAAAGCTATATGTGTTAGAACTGTGTTTGTGTATGGAGGAGAGTTGTGTGTGTATTTCGGAAAATTGCGTGTGTGATAGTAGTAGAGTTGTGTGTATGCAGGAGAGATGTGTGTATGTAGGAAAGAGGGTGGAAACTTATCAATGCTATAGGACCTATGCAAGAACCTAACATGATCAAATTTGACTCATGACAATACAGCTTTAAAAAATGCATTGGCAGCAATTGTACCGATCATCTACTTTCAATGAATTATCAGCAAATTGGTGAAAGTACACCTATTAAAAAAAAAATAACAGCCTCCTCCATATCCCCTCTAGCTGTCCTGTCCATCACCAAGATAGGTGCGTTTTCTGCCATTTTAGGTAGAAGTAATGTTCAACCAATTTGCTTCTAATTTAGACAAAGTAGTAGGAAAGTTTATCAAACAAACTCTACATATGAGCTCTATCTATTTTACAATACGTGTAATATGTATTCACAAAATGTCCATTTTCTATATGTGTGAACTTCACATCTTTTTTTTTTTTAGTAAGTTTTAGTGCATGATGAGGTGGTGTTTACCTATAGGATCCACCATCTCTTGGACTGGGCACCATTGATGGTATTTATTGGGCCCCACGTTCTTAAGTAAATCTCAATATTGCTTCAAAAAGGTAGCTATGCATATACAGTTTACAGACAGAATGTTAACATATTAAGCAAGAGTGTGACAACTTATCAGTGCTAAATGTGCCATAAAAAAACCCAGCATGTAAAATTCTTAGCTTTGACAAGTGACAACATATCTGGCAAAATGCATTGTAAACCAAATGTAATTTTTAGCTGCAGTAAATTTTAGACAATCAAAATGATGTTAAAATGTGTGTGTTTCTTACAGTCTAGAGGCTGCTTATTCTGATGGAGGAAAACACTGACAGCATCCTTCATGATCACTGAAAGAACTGTTCTCCTTTCTCCTGCCCCACACTGATCTATCTGATCGGTGCAGTGCAGGGGAGAAAGTCACCAGGACTTGCACGGATGTTGCGCATCCTGTGTAGCTGAAAAAACTTCTGCAAGACTAGCCCTTGGACCTCTTTATGAAAAGAAGAACGACACTCCTGATATGTGAGGTGGCATGGATAGGGTCCCAATCAAACAAAGTTGTTGATTAGCCATTGAACCTTTCAGGTCATGTGATCAGTCACATTCCTGGAAGGAATTTCAAGATGTGGTAATGTATACGATGGATGAGTGTACATATATATATATATATATATAAGTGTTTGTGTGTGTGAAGCTGCATGAGTATATAAGAGAGCTGTTGGTGTATGTAAGAAAGCTGTGTACAAGTATGTAGCAAAACAGTGCGTGTATGTAACAGAGGTGTGAGTGCATACTTCAAAGCTGTAGAAAAGCTATATGTGTTAGAACTGTGTTTGTGTATGGAGGAGAGTTGTGTGTGTATTTCGGAAAATTGCGTGTGTGATAGTAGTAGAGTTGTGTGTATGCAGGAGAGATGTGTGTATGTAGGAAAGAGGGTGGAAACTTATCAATGCTATAGGACCTATGCAAGAACCTAACATGATCAAATTTGACTCATGACAATACAGCTTTAAAAAATGCATTGGCAGCAATTGTACCGATCATCTACTTTCAATGAATTATCAGCAAATTGGTGAAAGTACACCTATTAAAAAAAAAAATAACAGCCTCCTCCATATCCCCTCTAGCTGTCCTGTCCATCACCAAGATAGGTGCGTTTTCTGCCATTTTAGGTAGAAGTAATGTTCAACCAATTTGCTTCTAATTTAGACAAAGTAGTAGGAAAGTTTATCAAACAAACTCTACATATGAGCTCTATCTATTTTACAATACGTGTAATATGTATTCACAAAATGTCCATTTTCTATATGTGTGAACTTCACATCTTTTTTTTTTTTAGTAAGTTTTAGTGCATGATGAGGTGGTGTTTACCTATAGGATCCACCATCTCTTGGACTGGGCACCATTGATGGTATTTATTGGGCCCCACGTTCTTAAGTAAATCTCAATATTGCTTCAAAAAGGTAGCTATGCATATACAGTTTACAGACAGAATGTTAACATATTAAGCAAGAGTGTGACAACTTATCAGTGCTAAATGTGCCATAAAAAAACCCAGCATGTAAAATTCTTAGCTTTGACAAGTGACAACATATCTGGCAAAATGCATTGTAAACCAAATGTAATTTTTAGCTGCAGTAAATTTTAGACAATCAAAATGATGTTAAAATGTGTGTGTTTCTTACAGTCTAGAGGCTGCTTATTCTGATGGAGGAAAACACTGACAGCATCCTTCATGATCACTGAAAGAACTGTTCTCCTTTCTCCTGCCCCACACTGATCTATCTGATCGGTGCAGTGCAGGGGAGAAAGTCACCAGGACTTGCACGGATGTTGCGCATCCTGTGTAGCTGAAAAAACTTCTGCAAGACTAGCCCTTGGACCTCTTTATGAAAAGAAGAACGACACTCCTGATATGTGAGGTGGCATGGATAGGGTCCCAATCAAACAAAGTTGTTGATTAGCCATTGAACCTTTCAGGTCATGTGATCAGTCACATTCCTGGAAGGAATTTCAAGATGTGGTAATGTATACGATGGATGAGTGTACATATATATATATATATATATATATAAGTGTTTGTGTGTGTGAAGCTGCATGAGTATATAAGAGAGCTGTTGGTGTATGTAAGAAAGCTGTGTACAAGTATGTAGCAAAACAGTGCGTGTATGTAACAGAGGTGTGAGTGCATACTTCAAAGCTGTAGAAAAGCTATATGTGTTAGAACTGTGTTTGTGTATGGAGGAGAGTTGTGTGTGTATTTCGGAAAATTGTGTGTGTGATAGTAGTAGAGTTGTGTGTATGCAGGAGAGATGTGTGTATGTAGGAAAGAGGGTGGAAACTTATCAATGCTATAGGACCTATGCAAGAACCTAACATGATCAAATTTGACTCATGACAATACAGCTTTAAAAAATGCATTGGCAGCAATTGTACCGATCATCTACTTTCAATGAATTATCAGCAAATTGGTGAAAGTACACCTATTAAAAAAAAAATAACAGCCTCCTCCATATCCCCTCTAGCTGTCCTGTCCATCACCAAGATAGGTGCGTTTTCTGCCATTTTAGGTAGAAGTAATGTTCAACCAATTTGCTTCTAATTTAGACAAAGTAGTAGGAAAGTTTATCAAACAAACTCTACATATGAGCTCTATCTATTTTACAATACGTGTAATATGTATTCACAAAATGTCCATTTTCTATATGTGTGAACTTCACATCTTTTTTTTTTTTAGTAAGTTTTAGTGCATGATGAGGTGGTGTTTACCTATAGGATCCACCATCTCTTGGACTGGGCACCATTGATGGTATTTATTGGGCCCCACGTTCTTAAGTAAATCTCAATATTGCTTCAAAAAGGTAGCTATGCATATACAGTTTACAGACAGAATGTTAACATATTAAGCAAGAGTGTGACAACTTATCAGTGCTAAATGTGCCATAAAAAAACCCAGCATGTAAAATTCTTAGCTTTGACAAGTGACAACATATCTGGCAAAATGCATTGTAAACCAAATGTAATTTTTAGCTGCAGTAAATTTTAGACAATCAAAATGATGTTAAAATGTGTGTGTTTCTTACAGTCTAGAGGCTGCTTATTCTGATGGAGGAAAACACTGACAGCATCCTTCATGATCACTGAAAGAACTGTTCTCCTTTCTCCTGCCCCACACTGATCTATCTGATCGGTGCAGTGCAGGGGAGAAAGTCACCAGGACTTGCACGGATGTTGCGCATCCTGTGTAGCTGAAAAAACTTCTGCAAGACTAGCCCTTGGACCTCTTTATGAAAAGAAGAACGACACTCCTGATATGTGAGGTGGCATGGATAGGGTCCCAATCAAACAAAGTTGTTGATTAGCCATTGAACCTTTCAGGTCATGTGATCAGTCACATTCCTGGAAGGAATTTCAAGATGTGGTAATGTATACGATGGATGAGTGTACATATATATATATATATATATATATATATATATATATAAGTGTTTGTGTGTGTGAAGCTGCATGAGTATATAAGAGAGCTGTTGGTGTATGTAAGAAAGCTGTGTACAAGTATGTAGCAAAACAGTGCGTGTATGTAACAGAGGTGTGAGTGCATACTTCAAAGCTGTAGAAAAGCTATATGTGTTAGAACTGTGTTTGTGTATGGAGGAGAGTTGTGTGTGTATTTCGGAAAATTGCGTGTGTGATAGTAGTAGAGTTGTGTGTATGCAGGAGAGATGTGTGTATGTAGGAAAGAGGGTGGAAACTTATCAATGCTATAGGACCTATGCAAGAACCTAACATGATCAAATTTGACTCATGACAATACAGCTTTAAAAAATGCATTGGCAGCAATTGTACCGATCATCTACTTTCAATGAATTATCAGCAAATTGGTGAAAGTACACCTATTAAAAAAAAAATAACAGCCTCCTCCATATCCCCTCTAGCTGTCCTGTCCATCACCAAGATAGGTGCGTTTTCTGCCATTTTAGGTAGAAGTAATGTTCAACCAATTTGCTTCTAATTTAGACAAAGTAGTAGGAAAGTTTATCAAACAAACTCTACATATGAGCTCTATCTATTTTACAATACGTGTAATATGTATTCACAAAATGTCCATTTTCTATATGTGTGAACTTCACATCTTTTTTTTTTTTAGTAAGTTTTAGTGCATGATGAGGTGGTGTTTACCTATAGGATCCACCATCTCTTGGACTGGGCACCATTGATGGTATTTATTGGGCCCCACGTTCTTAAGTAAATCTCAATATTGCTTCAAAAAGGTAGCTATGCATATACAGTTTACAGACAGAATGTTAACATATTAAGCAAGAGTGTGACAACTTATCAGTGCTAAATGTGCCATAAAAAAACCCAGCATGTAAAATTCTTAGCTTTGACAAGTGACAACATATCTGGCAAAATGCATTGTAAACCAAATGTAATTTTTAGCTGCAGTAAATTTTAGACAATCAAAATGATGTTAAAATGTGTGTGTTTCTTACAGTCTAGAGGCTGCTTATTCTGATGGAGGAAAACACTGACAGCATCCTTCATGATCACTGAAAGAACTGTTCTCCTTTCTCCTGCCCCACACTGATCTATCTGATCGGTGCAGTGCAGGGGAGAAAGTCACCAGGACTTGCACGGATGTTGCGCATCCTGTGTAGCTGAAAAAACTTCTGCAAGACTAGCCCTTGGACCTCTTTATGAAAAGAAGAACGACACTCCTGATATGTGAGGTGGCATGGATAGGGTCCCAATCAAACAAAGTTGTTGATTAGCCATTGAACCTTTCAGGTCATGTGATCAGTCACATTCCTGGAAGGAATTTCAAGATGTGGTAATGTATACGATGGATGAGTGTACATATATATATATATATATATAAGTGTTTGTGTGTGTGAAGCTGCATGAGTATATAAGAGAGCTGTTGGTGTATGTAAGAAAGCTGTGTACAAGTATGTAGCAAAACAGTGCGTGTATGTAACAGAGGTGTGAGTGCATACTTCAAAGCTGTAGAAAAGCTATATGTGTTAGAACTGTGTTTGTGTATGGAGGAGAGTTGTGTGTGTATTTCGGAAAATTGCGTGTGTGATAGTAGTAGAGTTGTGTGTATGCAGGAGAGATGTGTGTATGTAGGAAAGAGGGTGGAAACTTATCAATGCTATAGGACCTATGCAAGAACCTAACATGATCAAATTTGACTCATGACAATACAGCTTTAAAAAATGCATTGGCAGCAATTGTACCGATCATCTACTTTCAATGAATTATCAGCAAATTGGTGAAAGTACACCTATTAAAAAAAAAAATAACAGCCTCCTCCATATCCCCTCTAGCTGTCCTGTCCATCACCAAGATAGGTGCGTTTTCTGCCATTTTAGGTAGAAGTAATGTTCAACCAATTTGCTTCTAATTTAGACAAAGTAGTAGGAAAGTTTATCAAACAAACTCTACATATGAGCTCTATCTATTTTACAATACGTGTAATATGTATTCACAAAATGTCCATTTTCTATATGTGTGAACTTCACATCTTTTTTTTTTTTAGTAAGTTTTAGTGCATGATGAGGTGGTGTTTACCTATAGGATCCACCATCTCTTGGACTGGGCACCATTGATGGTATTTATTGGGCCCCACGTTCTTAAGTAAATCTCAATATTGCTTCAAAAAGGTAGCTATGCATATACAGTTTACAGACAGAATGTTAACATATTAAGCAAGAGTGTGACAACTTATCAGTGCTAAATGTGCCATAAAAAAACCCAGCATGTAAAATTCTTAGCTTTGACAAGTGACAACATATCTGGCAAAATGCATTGTAAACCAAATGTAATTTTTAGCTGCAGTAAATTTTAGACAATCAAAATGATGTTAAAATGTGTGTGTTTCTTACAGTCTAGAGGCTGCTTATTCTGATGGAGGAAAACACTGACAGCATCCTTCATGATCACTGAAAGAACTGTTCTCCTTTCTCCTGCCCCACACTGATCTATCTGATCGGTGCAGTGCAGGGGAGAAAGTCACCAGGACTTGCACGGATGTTGCGCATCCTGTGTAGCTGAAAAAACTTCTGCAAGACTAGCCCTTGGACCTCTTTATGAAAAGAAGAACGACACTCCTGATATGTGAGGTGGCATGGATAGGGTCCCAATCAAACAAAGTTGTTGATTAGCCATTGAACCTTTCAGGTCATGTGATCAGTCACATTCCTGGAAGGAATTTCAAGATGTGGTAATGTATACGATGGATGAGTGTACATATATATATATATATATATATATATATATATAAGTGTTTGTGTGTGTGGAGCTGCATGAGTATATAAGAGAGCTGTTGGTGTATGTAAGAAAGCTGTGTACAAGTATGTAGCAAAACAGTGCGTGTATGTAACAGAGGTGTGAGTGCATACTTCAAAGCTGTAGAAAAGCTATATGTGTTAGAACTGTGTTTGTGTATGGAGGAGAGTTGTGTGTGTATTTCGGAAAATTGCGTGTGTGATAGTAGTAGAGTTGTGTGTATGCAGGAGAGATGTGTGTATGTAGGAAAGAGGGTGGAAACTTATCAATGCTATAGGACCTATGCAAGAACCTAACATGATCAAATTTGACTCATGACAATACAGCTTTAAAAAATGCATTGGCAGCAATTGTACCGATCATCTACTTTCAATGAATTATCAGCAAATTGGTGAAAGTACACCTATTAAAAAAAAAATAACAGCCTCCTCCATATCCCCTCTAGCTGTCCTGTCCATCACCAAGATAGGTGCGTTTTCTGCCATTTTAGGTAGAAGTAATGTTCAACCAATTTGCTTCTAATTTAGACAAAGTAGTAGGAAAGTTTATCAAACAAACTCTACATATGAGCTCTATCTATTTTACAATACGTGTAATATGTATTCACAAAATGTCCATTTTCTATATGTGTGAACTTCACATCTTTTTTTTTTTTTAGTAAGTTTTAGTGCATGATGAGGTGGTGTTTACCTATAGGATCCACCATCTCTTGGACTGGGCACCATTGATGGTATTTATTGGGCCCCACGTTCTTAAGTAAATCTCAATATTGCTTCAAAAAGGTAGCTATGCATATACAGTTTACAGACAGAATGTTAACATATTAAGCAAGAGTGTGACAACTTATCAGTGCTAAATGTGCCATAAAAAAACCCAGCATGTAAAATTATTAGCTTTGACAAGTGACAACATATCTGGCAAAATGCATTGTAAACCAAATGTAATTTTTAGCTGCAGTAAATTTTAGACAATCAAAATGATGTTAAAATGTGTGTGTTTCTTACAGTCTAGAGGCTGCTTATTCTGATGGAGGAAAACACTGACAGCATCCTTCATGATCACTGAAAGAACTGTTCTCCTTTCTCCTGCCCCACACTGATCTATCTGATCGGTGCAGTGCAGGGGAGAAAGTCACCAGGACTTGCACGGATGTTGCGCATCCTGTGTAGCTGAAAAAACTTCTGCAAGACTAGCCCTTGGACCTCTTTATGAAAAGAAGAACGACACTCCTGATATGTGAGGTGGCATGGATAGGGTCCCAATCAAACAAAGTTGTTGATTAGCCATTGAACCTTTCAGGTCATGTGATCAGTCACATTCCTGGAAGGAATTTCAAGATGTGGTAATGTATACGATGGATGAGTGTACATATATATATATATATATATATATATATATAAGTGTTTGTGTGTGTGGAGCTGCATGAGTATATAAGAGAGCTGTTGGTGTATGTAAGAAAGCTGTGTACAAGTATGTAGCAAAACAGTGCGTGTATGTAACAGAGGTGTGAGTGCATACTTCAAAGCTGTAGAAAAGCTATATGTGTTAGAACTGTGTTTGTGTATGGAGGAGAGTTGTGTGTGTATTTCGGAAAATTGCGTGTGTGATAGTAGTAGAGTTGTGTGTATGCAGGAGAGATGTGTGTATGTAGGAAAGAGGGTGGAAACTTATCAATGCTATAGGACCTATGCAAGAACCTAACATGATCAAATTTGACTCATGACAATACAGCTTTAAAAAATGCATTGGCAGCAATTGTACCGATCATCTACTTTCAATGAATTATCAGCAAATTGGTGAAAGTACACCTATTAAAAAAAAAATAACAGCCTCCTCCATATCCCCTCTAGCTGTCCTGTCCATCACCAAGATAGGTGCGTTTTCTGCCATTTTAGGTAGAAGTAATGTTCAACCAATTTGCTTCTAATTTAGACAAAGTAGTAGGAAAGTTTATCAAACAAACTCTACATATGAGCTCTATCTATTTTACAATACGTGTAATATGTATTCACAAAATGTCCATTTTCTATATGTGTGAACTTCACATCTTTTTTTTTTTTAGTAAGTTTTAGTGCATGATGAGGTGGTGTTTACCTATAGGATCCACCATCTCTTGGACTGGGCACCATTGATGGTATTTATTGGGCCCCACGTTCTTAAGTAAATCTCAATATTGCTTCAAAAAGGTAGCTATGCATATACAGTTTACAGACAGAATGTTAACATATTAAGCAAGAGTGTGACAACTTATCAGTGCTAAATGTGCCATAAAAAAACCCAGCATGTAAAATTCTTAGCTTTGACAAGTGACAACATATCTGGCAAAATGCATTGTAAACCAAATGTAATTTTTAGCTGCAGTAAATTTTAGACAATCAAAATGATGTTAAAATGTGTGTGTTTCTTACAGTCTAGAGGCTGCTTATTCTGATGGAGGAAAACACTGACAGCATCCTTCATGATCACTGAAAGAACTGTTCTCCTTTCTCCTGCCCCACACTGATCTATCTGATCGGTGCAGTGCAGGGGAGAAAGTCACCAGGACTTGCACGGATGTTGCGCATCCTGTGTAGCTGAAAAAACTTCTGCAAGACTAGCCCTTGGACCTCTTTATGAAAAGAAGAACGACACTCCTGATATGTGAGGTGGCATGGATAGGGTCCCAATCAAACAAAGTTGTTGATTAGCCATTGAACCTTTCAGGTCATGTGATCAGTCACATTCCTGGAAGGAATTTCAAGATGTGGTAATGTATACGATGGATGAGTGTACATATATATATATATATATATAAGTGTTTGTGTGTGTGAAGCTGCATGAGTATATAAGAGAGCTGTTGGTGTATGTAAGAAAGCTGTGTACAAGTATGTAGCAAAACAGTGCGTGTATGTAACAGAGGTGTGAGTGCATACTTCAAAGCTGTAGAAAAGCTATATGTGTTAGAACTGTGTTTGTGTATGGAGGAGAGTTGTGTGTGTATTTCGGAAAATTGCGTGTGTGATAGTAGTAGAGTTGTGTGTATGCAGGAGAGATGTGTGTATGTAGGAAAGAGGGTGGAAACTTATCAATGCTATAGGACCTATGCAAGAACCTAACATGATCAAATTTGACTCATGACAATACAGCTTTAAAAAATGCATTGGCAGCAATTGTACCGATCATCTACTTTCAATGAATTATCAGCAAATTGGTGAAAGTACACCTATTAAAAAAAAAAATAACAGCCTCCTCCATATCCCCTCTAGCTGTCCTGTCCATCACCAAGATAGGTGCGTTTTCTGCCATTTTAGGTAGAAGTAATGTTCAACCAATTTGCTTCTAATTTAGACAAAGTAGTAGGAAAGTTTATCAAACAAACTCTACATATGAGCTCTATCTATTTTACAATACGTGTAATATGTATTCACAAAATGTCCATTTTCTATATGTGTGAACTTCACATCTTTTTTTTTTTTAGTAAGTTTTAGTGCATGATGAGGTGGTGTTTACCTATAGGATCCACCATCTCTTGGACTGGGCACCATTGATGGTATTTATTGGGCCCCACGTTCTTAAGTAAATCTCAATATTGCTTCAAAAAGGTAGCTATGCATATACAGTTTACAGACAGAATGTTAACATATTAAGCAAGAGTGTGACAACTTATCAGTGCTAAATGTGCCATAAAAAAACCCAGCATGTAAAATTCTTAGCTTTGACAAGTGACAACATATCTGGCAAAATGCATTGTAAACCAAATGTAATTTTTAGCTGCAGTAAATTTTAGACAATCAAAATGATGTTAAAATGTGTGTGTTTCTTACAGTCTAGAGGCTGCTTATTCTGATGGAGGAAAACACTGACAGCATCCTTCATGATCACTGAAAGAACTGTTCTCCTTTCTCCTGCCCCACACTGATCTATCTGATCGGTGCAGTGCAGGGGAGAAAGTCACCAGGACTTGCACGGATGTTGCGCATCCTGTGTAGCTGAAAAAACTTCTGCAAGACTAGCCCTTGGACCTCTTTATGAAAAGAAGAACGACACTCCTGATATGTGAGGTGGCATGGATAGGGTCCCAATCAAACAAAGTTGTTGATTAGCCATTGAACCTTTCAGGTCATGTGATCAGTCACATTCCTGGAAGGAATTTCAAGATGTGGTAATGTATACGATGGATGAGTGTACATATATATATATATATATATATATATATATATAAGTGTTTGTGTGTGTGGAGCTGCATGAGTATATAAGAGAGCTGTTGGTGTATGTAAGAAAGCTGTGTACAAGTATGTAGCAAAACAGTGCGTGTATGTAACAGAGGTGTGAGTGCATACTTCAAAGCTGTAGAAAAGCTATATGTGTTAGAACTGTGTTTGTGTATGGAGGAGAGTTGTGTGTGTATTTCGGAAAATTGCGTGTGTGATAGTAGTAGAGTTGTGTGTATGCCAGGAGAGATGTGTGTATGTAGGAAAGAGGGTGGAAACTTATCAATGCTATAGGACCTATGCAAGAACCTAACATGATCAAATTTGACTCATGACAATACAGCTTTAAAAAATGCATTGGCAGCAATTGTACCGATCATCTACTTTCAATGAATTATCAGCAAATTGGTGAAAGTACACCTATTAAAAAAAAAATAACAGCCTCCTCCATATCCCCTCTAGCTGTCCTGTCCATCACCAAGATAGGTGCGTTTTCTGCCATTTTAGGTAGAAGTAATGTTCAACCAATTTGCTTCTAATTTAGACAAAGTAGTAGGAAAGTTTATCAAACAAACTCTACATATGAGCTCTATCTATTTTACAATACGTGTAATATGTATTCACAAAATGTCCATTTTCTATATGTGTGAACTTCACATCTTTTTTTTTTTTAGTAAGTTTTAGTGCATGATGAGGTGGTGTTTACCTATAGGATCCACCATCTCTTGGACTGGGCACCATTGATGGTATTTATTGGGCCCCACGTTCTTAAGTAAATCTCAATATTGCTTCAAAAAGGTAGCTATGCATATACAGTTTACAGACAGAATGTTAACATATTAAGCAAGAGTGTGACAACTTATCAGTGCTAAATGTGCCATAAAAAAACCCAGCATGTAAAATTCTTAGCTTTGACAAGTGACAACATATCTGGCAAAATGCATTGTAAACCAAATGTAATTTTTAGCTGCAGTAAATTTTAGACAATCAAAATGATGTTAAAATGTGTGTGTTTCTTACAGTCTAGAGGCTGCTTATTCTGATGGAGGAAAACACTGACAGCATCCTTCATGATCACTGAAAGAACTGTTCTCCTTTCTCCTGCCCCACACTGATCTATCTGATCGGTGCAGTGCAGGGGAGAAAGTCACCAGGACTTGCACGGATGTTGCGCATCCTGTGTAGCTGAAAAAACTTCTGCAAGACTAGCCCTTGGACCTCTTTATGAAAAGAAGAACGACACTCCTGATATGTGAGGTGGCATGGATAGGGTCCCAATCAAACAAAGTTGTTGATTAGCCATTGAACCTTTCAGGTCATGTGATCAGTCACATTCCTGGAAGGAATTTCAAGATGTGGTAATGTATACGATGGATGAGTGTACATATATATATATATATATATATAAGTGTTTGTGTGTGTGAAGCTGCATGAGTATATAAGAGAGCTGTTGGTGTATGTAAGAAAGCTGTGTACAAGTATGTAGCAAAACAGTGCGTGTATGTAACAGAGGTGTGAGTGCATACTTCAAAGCTGTAGAAAAGCTATATGTGTTAGAACTGTGTTTGTGTATGGAGGAGAGTTGTGTGTGTATTTCGGAAAATTGCGTGTGTGATAGTAGTAGAGTTGTGTGTATGCAGGAGAGATGTGTGTATGTAGGAAAGAGGGTGGAAACTTATCAATGCTATAGGACCTATGCAAGAACCTAACATGATCAAATTTGACTCATGACAATACAGCTTTAAAAAATGCATTGGCAGCAATTGTACCGATCATCTACTTTCAATGAATTATCAGCAAATTGGTGAAAGTACACCTATTAAAAAAAAAAATAACAGCCTCCTCCATATCCCCTCTAGCTGTCCTGTCCATCACCAAGATAGGTGCGTTTTCTGCCATTTTAGGTAGAAGTAATGTTCAACCAATTTGCTTCTAATTTAGACAAAGTAGTAGGAAAGTTTATCAAACAAACTCTACATATGAGCTCTATCTATTTTACAATACGTGTAATATGTATTCACAAAATGTCCATTTTCTATATGTGTGAACTTCACATCTTTTTTTTTTTTAGTAAGTTTTAGTGCATGATGAGGTGGTGTTTACCTATAGGATCCACCATCTCTTGGACTGGGCACCATTGATGGTATTTATTGGGCCCCACGTTCTTAAGTAAATCTCAATATTGCTTCAAAAAGGTAGCTATGCATATACAGTTTACAGACAGAATGTTAACATATTAAGCAAGAGTGTGACAACTTATCAGTGCTAAATGTGCCATAAAAAAACCCAGCATGTAAAATTCTTAGCTTTGACAAGTGACAACATATCTGGCAAAATGCATTGTAAACCAAATGTAATTTTTAGCTGCAGTAAATTTTAGACAATCAAAATGATGTTAAAATGTGTGTGTTTCTTACAGTCTAGAGGCTGCTTATTCTGATGGAGGAAAACACTGACAGCATCCTTCATGATCACTGAAAGAACTGTTCTCCTTTCTCCTGCCCCACACTGATCTATCTGATCGGTGCAGTGCAGGGGAGAAAGTCACCAGGACTTGCACGGATGTTGCGCATCCTGTGTAGCTGAAAAAACTTCTGCAAGACTAGCCCTTGGACCTCTTTATGAAAAGAAGAACGACACTCCTGATATGTGAGGTGGCATGGATAGGGTCCCAATCAAACAAAGTTGTTGATTAGCCATTGAACCTTTCAGGTCATGTGATCAGTCACATTCCTGGAAGGAATTTCAAGATGTGGTAATGTATACGATGGATGAGTGTACATATATATATATATATATATATATATATATAAGTGTTTGTGTGTGTGGAGCTGCATGAGTATATAAGAGAGCTGTTGGTGTATGTAAGAAAGCTGTGTACAAGTATGTAGCAAAACAGTGCGTGTATGTAACAGAGGTGTGAGTGCATACTTCAAAGCTGTAGAAAAGCTATATGTGTTAGAACTGTGTTTGTGTATGGAGGAGAGTTGTGTGTGTATTTCGGAAAATTGCGTGTGTGATAGTAGTAGAGTTGTGTGTATGCAGGAGAGATGTGTGTATGTAGGAAAGAGGGTGGAAACTTATCAATGCTATAGGACCTATGCAAGAACCTAACATGATCAAATTTGACTCATGACAATACAGCTTTAAAAAATGCATTGGCAGCAATTGTACCGATCATCTACTTTCAATGAATTATCAGCAAATTGGTGAAAGTACACCTATTAAAAAAAAAATAACAGCCTCCTCCATATCCCCTCTAGCTGTCCTGTCCATCACCAAGATAGGTGCGTTTTCTGCCATTTTAGGTAGAAGTAATGTTCAACCAATTTGCTTCTAATTTAGACAAAGTAGTAGGAAAGTTTATCAAACAAACTCTACATATGAGCTCTATCTATTTTACAATACGTGTAATATGTATTCACAAAATGTCCATTTTCTATATGTGTGAACTTCACATCTTTTTTTTTTTTTTAGTAAGTTTTAGTGCATGATGAGGTGGTGTTTACCTATAGGATCCACCATCTCTTGGACTGGGCACCATTGATGGTATTTATTGGGCCCCACGTTCTTAAGTAAATCTCAATATTGCTTCAAAAAGGTAGCTATGCATATACAGTTTACAGACAGAATGTTAACATATTAAGCAAGAGTGTGACAACTTATCAGTGCTAAATGTGCCATAAAAAAACCCAGCATGTAAAATTATTAGCTTTGACAAGTGACAACATATCTGGCAAAATGCATTGTAAACCAAATGTAATTTTTAGCTGCAGTAAATTTTAGACAATCAAAATGATGTTAAAATGTGTGTGTTTCTTACAGTCTAGAGGCTGCTTATTCTGATGGAGGAAAACACTGACAGCATCCTTCATGATCACTGAAAGAACTGTTCTCCTTTCTCCTGCCCCACACTGATCTATCTGATCGGTGCAGTGCAGGGGAGAAAGTCACCAGGACTTGCACGGATGTTGCGCATCCTGTGTAGCTGAAAAAACTTCTGCAAGACTAGCCCTTGGACCTCTTTATGAAAAGAAGAACGACACTCCTGATATGTGAGGTGGCATGGATAGGGTCCCAATCAAACAAAGTTGTTGATTAGCCATTGAACCTTTCAGGTCATGTGATCAGTCACATTCCTGGAAGGAATTTCAAGATGTGGTAATGTATACGATGGATGAGTGTACATATATATATATATATATATATATATATATAAGTGTTTGTGTGTGTGGAGCTGCATGAGTATATAAGAGAGCTGTTGGTGTATGTAAGAAAGCTGTGTACAAGTATGTAGCAAAACAGTGCGTGTATGTAACAGAGGTGTGAGTGCATACTTCAAAGCTGTAGAAAAGCTATATGTGTTAGAACTGTGTTTGTGTATGGAGGAGAGTTGTGTGTGTATTTCGGAAAATTGCGTGTGTGATAGTAGTAGAGTTGTGTGTATGCAGGAGAGATGTGTGTATGTAGGAAAGAGGGTGGAAACTTATCAATGCTATAGGACCTATGCAAGAACCTAACATGATCAAATTTGACTCATGACAATACAGCTTTAAAAAATGCATTGGCAGCAATTGTACCGATCATCTACTTTCAATGAATTATCAGCAAATTGGTGAAAGTACACCTATTAAAAAAAAAATAACAGCCTCCTCCATATCCCCTCTAGCTGTCCTGTCCATCACCAAGATAGGTGCGTTTTCTGCCATTTTAGGTAGAAGTAATGTTCAACCAATTTGCTTCTAATTTAGACAAAGTAGTAGGAAAGTTTATCAAACAAACTCTACATATGAGCTCTATCTATTTTACAATACGTGTAATATGTATTCACAAAATGTCCATTTTCTATATGTGTGAACTTCACATCTTTTTTTTTTTTAGTAAGTTTTAGTGCATGATGAGGTGGTGTTTACCTATAGGATCCACCATCTCTTGGACTGGGCACCATTGATGGTATTTATTGGGCCCCACGTTCTTAAGTAAATCTCAATATTGCTTCAAAAAGGTAGCTATGCATATACAGTTTACAGACAGAATGTTAACATATTAAGCAAGAGTGTGACAACTTATCAGTGCTAAATGTGCCATAAAAAAACCCAGCATGTAAAATTCTTAGCTTTGACAAGTGACAACATATCTGGCAAAATGCATTGTAAACCAAATGTAATTTTTAGCTGCAGTAAATTTTAGACAATCAAAATGATGTTAAAATGTGTGTGTTTCTTACAGTCTAGAGGCTGCTTATTCTGATGGAGGAAAACACTGACAGCATCCTTCATGATCACTGAAAGAACTGTTCTCCTTTCTCCTGCCCCACACTGATCTATCTGATCGGTGCAGTGCAGGGGAGAAAGTCACCAGGACTTGCACGGATGTTGCGCATCCTGTGTAGCTGAAAAAACTTCTGCAAGACTAGCCCTTGGACCTCTTTATGAAAAGAAGAACGACACTCCTGATATGTGAGGTGGCATGGATAGGGTCCCAATCAAACAAAGTTGTTGATTAGCCATTGAACCTTTCAGGTCATGTGATCAGTCACATTCCTGGAAGGAATTTCAAGATGTGGTAATGTATACGATGGATGAGTGTACATATATATATATATATATATATATATATATATAAGTGTTTGTGTGTGTGGAGCTGCATGAGTATATAAGAGAGCTGTTGGTGTATGTAAGAAAGCTGTGTACAAGTATGTAGCAAAACAGTGCGTGTATGTAACAGAGGTGTGAGTGCATACTTCAAAGCTGTAGAAAAGCTATATGTGTTAGAACTGTGTTTGTGTATGGAGGAGAGTTGTGTGTGTATTTCGGAAAATTGCGTGTGTGATAGTAGTAGAGTTGTGTGTATGCAGGAGAGATGTGTGTATGTAGGAAAGAGGGTGGAAACTTATCAATGCTATAGGACCTATGCAAGAACCTAACATGATCAAATTTGACTCATGACAATACAGCTTTAAAAAATGCATTGGCAGCAATTGTACCGATCATCTACTTTCAATGAATTATCAGCAAATTGGTGAAAGTACACCTATTAAAAAAAAAATAACAGCCTCCTCCATATCCCCTCTAGCTGTCCTGTCCATCACCAAGATAGGTGCGTTTTCTGCCATTTTAGGTAGAAGTAATGTTCAACCAATTTGCTTCTAATTTAGACAAAGTAGTAGGAAAGTTTATCAAACAAACTCTACATATGAGCTCTATCTATTTTACAATACGTGTAATATGTATTCACAAAATGTCCATTTTCTATATGTGTGAACTTCACATCTTTTTTTTTTTTAGTAAGTTTTAGTGCATGATGAGGTGGTGTTTACCTATAGGATCCACCATCTCTTGGACTGGGCACCATTGATGGTATTTATTGGGCCCCACGTTCTTAAGTAAATCTCAATATTGCTTCAAAAAGGTAGCTATGCATATACAGTTTACAGACAGAATGTTAACATATTAAGCAAGAGTGTGACAACTTATCAGTGCTAAATGTGCCATAAAAAAACCCAGCATGTAAAATTCTTAGCTTTGACAAGTGACAACATATCTGGCAAAATGCATTGTAAACCAAATGTAATTTTTAGCTGCAGTAAATTTTAGACAATCAAAATGATGTTAAAATGTGTGTGTTTCTTACAGTCTAGAGGCTGCTTATTCTGATGGAGGAAAACACTGACAGCATCCTTCATGATCACTGAAAGAACTGTTCTCCTTTCTCCTGCCCCACACTGATCTATCTGATCGGTGCAGTGCAGGGGAGAAAGTCACCAGGACTTGCACGGATGTTGCGCATCCTGTGTAGCTGAAAAAACTTCTGCAAGACTAGCCCTTGGACCTCTTTATGAAAAGAAGAACGACACTCCTGATATGTGAGGTGGCATGGATAGGGTCCCAATCAAACAAAGTTGTTGATTAGCCATTGAACCTTTCAGGTCATGTGATCAGTCACATTCCTGGAAGGAATTTCAAGATGTGGTAATGTATACGATGGATGAGTGTACATATATATATATATATATATATATATATATAAGTGTTTGTGTGTGTGGAGCTGCATGAGTATATAAGAGAGCTGTTGGTGTATGTAAGAAAGCTGTGTACAAGTATGTAGCAAAACAGTGCGTGTATGTAACAGAGGTGTGAGTGCATACTTCAAAGCTGTAGAAAAGCTATATGTGTTAGAACTGTGTTTGTGTATGGAGGAGAGTTGTGTGTGTATTTCGGAAAATTGCGTGTGTGATAGTAGTAGAGTTGTGTGTATGCAGGAGAGATGTGTGTATGTAGGAAAGAGGGTGGAAACTTATCAATGCTATAGGACCTATGCAAGAACCTAACATGATCAAATTTGACTCATGACAATACAGCTTTAAAAAATGCATTGGCAGCAATTGTACCGATCATCTACTTTCAATGAATTATCAGCAAATTGGTGAAAGTACACCTATTAAAAAAAAAATAACAGCCTCCTCCATATCCCCTCTAGCTGTCCTGTCCATCACCAAGATAGGTGCGTTTTCTGCCATTTTAGGTAGAAGTAATGTTCAACCAATTTGCTTCTAATTTAGACAAAGTAGTAGGAAAGTTTATCAAACAAACTCTACATATGAGCTCTATCTATTTTACAATACGTGTAATATGTATTCACAAAATGTCCATTTTCTATATGTGTGAACTTCACATCTTTTTTTTTTTTAGTAAGTTTTAGTGCATGATGAGGTGGTGTTTACCTATAGGATCCACCATCTCTTGGACTGGGCACCATTGATGGTATTTATTGGGCCCCACGTTCTTAAGTAAATCTCAATATTGCTTCAAAAAGGTAGCTATGCATATACAGTTTACAGACAGAATGTTAACATATTAAGCAAGAGTGTGACAACTTATCAGTGCTAAATGTGCCATAAAAAAACCCAGCATGTAAAATTCTTAGCTTTGACAAGTGACAACATATCTGGCAAAATGCATTGTAAACCAAATGTAATTTTTAGCTGCAGTAAATTTTAGACAATCAAAATGATGTTAAAATGTGTGTGTTTCTTACAGTCTAGAGGCTGCTTATTCTGATGGAGGAAAACACTGACAGCATCCTTCATGATCACTGAAAGAACTGTTCTCCTTTCTCCTGCCCCACACTGATCTATCTGATCGGTGCAGTGCAGGGGAGAAAGTCACCAGGACTTGCACGGATGTTGCGCATCCTGTGTAGCTGAAAAAACTTCTGCAAGACTAGCCCTTGGACCTCTTTATGAAAAGAAGAACGACACTCCTGATATGTGAGGTGGCATGGATAGGGTCCCAATCAAACAAAGTTGTTGATTAGCCATTGAACCTTTCAGGTCATGTGATCAGTCACATTCCTGGAAGGAATTTCAAGATGTGGTAATGTATACGATGGATGAGTGTACATATATATATATATATATATATATATATATATATATATATATATATATGTGTTTGTGTGTGTGGAGCTGCATGAGTATATAAGAGAGCTGTTGGTGTATGTAAGAAAGCTGTGTACAAGTATGTAGCAAAACAGTGCGTGTATGTAACAGAGGTGTGAGTGCATACTTCAAAGCTGTAGAAAAGCTATATGTGTTAGAACTGTGTTTGTGTATGGAGGAGAGTTGTGTGTGTATTTCGGAAAATTGCGTGTGTGATAGTAGTAGAGTTGTGTGTATGCAGGAGAGATGTGTGTATGTAGGAAAGAGGGTGGAAACTTATCAATGCTATAGGACCTATGCAAGAACCTAACATGATCAAATTTGACTCATGACAATACAGCTTTAAAAAATGCATTGGCAGCAATTGTACCGATCATCTACTTTCAATGAATTATCAGCAAATTGGTGAAAGTACACCTATTAAAAAAAAAATAACAGCCTCCTCCATATCCCCTCTAGCTGTCCTGTCCATCACCAAGATAGGTGCGTTTTCTGCCATTTTAGGTAGAAGTAATGTTCAACCAATTTGCTTCTAATTTAGACAAAGTAGTGGGAAAGTTTATCAAACAAACTCTACATATGAGCTCTATCTATTTTACAATACGTGTAATATGTATTCACAAAATGTCCATTTTCTATATGTGTGAACTTCACATCTTTTTTTTTTTTAGTAAGTTTTAGTGCATGATGAGGTGGTGTTTACCTATAGGATCCACCATCTCTTGGACTGGGCACCATTGATGGTATTTATTGGGCCCCACGTTCTTAAGTAAATCTCAATATTGCTTCAAAAAGGTAGCTATGCATATACAGTTTACAGACAGAATGTTAACATATTAAGCAAGAGTGTGACAACTTATCAGTGCTAAATGTGCCATAAAAAAACCCAGCATGTAAAATTCTTAGCTTTGACAAGTGACAACATATCTGGCAAAATGCATTGTAAACCAAATGTAATTTTTAGCTGCAGTAAATTTTAGACAATCAAAATGATGTTAAAATGTGTGTGTTTCTTACAGTCTAGAGGCTGCTTATTCTGATGGAGGAAAACACTGACAGCATCCTTCATGATCACTGAAAGAACTGTTCTCCTTTCTCCTGCCCCACACTGATCTATCTGATCGGTGCAGTGCAGGGGAGAAAGTCACCAGGACTTGCACGGATGTTGCGCATCCTGTGTAGCTGAAAAAACTTCTGCAAGACTAGCCCTTGGACCTCTTTATGAAAAGAAGAACGACACTCCTGATATGTGAGGTGGCATGGATAGGGTCCCAATCAAACAAAGTTGTTGATTAGCCATTGAACCTTTCAGGTCATGTGATCAGTCACATTCCTGGAAGGAATTTCAAGATGTGGTAATGTATACGATGGATGAGTGTACATATATATATATATATATATATATATATATATATATATATATATATATGTGTTTGTGTGTGTGGAGCTGCATGAGTATATAAGAGAGCTGTTGGTGTATGTAAGAAAGCTGTGTACAAGTATGTAGCAAAACAGTGCGTGTATGTAACAGAGGTGTGAGTGCATACTTCAAAGCTGTAGAAAAGCTATATGTGTTAGAACTGTGTTTGTGTATGGAGGAGAGTTGTGTGTGTATTTCGGAAAATTGCGTGTGTGATAGTAGTAGAGTTGTGTGTATGCAGGAGAGATGTGTGTATGTAGGAAAGAGGGTGGAAACTTATCAATGCTATAGGACCTATGCAAGAACCTAACATGATCAAATTTGACTCATGACAATACAGCTTTAAAAAATGCATTGGCAGCAATTGTACCGATCATCTACTTTCAATGAATTATCAGCAAATTGGTGAAAGTACACCTATTAAAAAAAAAATAACAGCCTCCTCCATATCCCCTCTAGCTGTCCTGTCCATCACCAAGATAGGTGCGTTTTCTGCCATTTTAGGTAGAAGTAATGTTCAACCAATTTGCTTCTAATTTAGACAAAGTAGTGGGAAAGTTTATCAAACAAACTCTACATATGAGCTCTATCTATTTTACAATACGTGTAATATGTATTCACAAAATGTCCATTTTCTATATGTGTGAACTTCACATCTTTTTTTTTTTTAGTAAGTTTTAGTGCATGATGAGGTGGTGTTTACCTATAGGATCCACCATCTCTTGGACTGGGCACCATTGATGGTATTTATTGGGCCCCACGTTCTTAAGTAAATCTCAATATTGCTTCAAAAAGGTAGCTATGCATATACAGTTTACAGACAGAATGTTAACATATTAAGCAAGAGTGTGACAACTTATCAGTGCTAAATGTGCCATAAAAAAACCCAGCATGTAAAATTCTTAGCTTTGACAAGTGACAACATATCTGGCAAAATGCATTGTAAACCAAATGTAATTTTTAGCTGCAGTAAATTTTAGACAATCAAAATGATGTTAAAATGTGTGTGTTTCTTACAGTCTAGAGGCTGCTTATTCTGATGGAGGAAAACACTGACAGCATCCTTCATGATCACTGAAAGAACTGTTCTCCTTTCTCCTGCCCCACACTGATCTATCTGATCGGTGCAGTGCAGGGGAGAAAGTCACCAGGACTTGCACGGATGTTGCGCATCCTGTGTAGCTGAAAAAACTTCTGCAAGACTAGCCCTTGGACCTCTTTATGAAAAGAAGAACGACACTCCTGATATGTGAGGTGGCATGGATAGGGTCCCAATCAAACAAAGTTGTTGATTAGCCATTGAACCTTTCAGGTCATGTGATCAGTCACATTCCTGGAAGGAATTTCAAGATGTGGTAATGTATACGATGGATGAGTGTACATATATATATATATATATATATAAGTGTTTGTGTGTGTGGAGCTGCATGAGTATATAAGAGAGCTGTTGGTGTATGTAAGAAAGCTGTGTACAAGTATGTAGCAAAACAGTGCGTGTATGTAACAGAGGTGTGAGTGCATACTTCAAAGCTGTAGAAAAGCTATATGTGTTAGAACTGTGTTTGTGTATGGAGGAGAGTTGTGTGTGTATTTCGGAAAATTGCGTGTGTGATAGTAGTAGAGTTGTGTGTATGCAGGAGAGATGTGTGTATGTAGGAAAGAGGGTGGAAACTTATCAATGCTATAGGACCTATGCAAGAACCTAACATGATCAAATTTGACTCATGACAATACAGCTTTAAAAAATGCATTGGCAGCAATTGTACCGATCATCTACTTTCAATGAATTATCAGCAAATTGGTGAAAGTACACCTATTAAAAAAAAAATAACAGCCTCCTCCATATCCCCTCTAGCTGTCCTGTCCATCACCAAGATAGGTGCGTTTTCTGCCATTTTAGGTAGAAGTAATGTTCAACCAATTTGCTTCTAATTTAGACAAAGTAGTAGGAAAGTTTATCAAACAAACTCTACATATGAGCTCTATCTATTTTACAATACGTGTAATATGTATTCACAAAATGTCCATTTTCTATATGTGTGAACTTCACATCTTTTTTTTTTTTAGTAAGTTTTAGTGCATGATGAGGTGGTGTTTACCTATAGGATCCACCATCTCTTGGACTGGGCACCATTGATGGTATTTATTGGGCCCCACGTTCTTAAGTAAATCTCAATATTGCTTCAAAAAGGTAGCTATGCATATACAGTTTACAGACAGAATGTTAACATATTAAGCAAGAGTGTGACAACTTATCAGTGCTAAATGTGCCATAAAAAAACCCAGCATGTAAAATTCTTAGCTTTGACAAGTGACAACATATCTGGCAAAATGCATTGTAAACCAAATGTAATTTTTAGCTGCAGTAAATTTTAGACAATCAAAATGATGTTAAAATGTGTGTGTTTCTTACAGTCTAGAGGCTGCTTATTCTGATGGAGGAAAACACTGACAGCATCCTTCATGATCACTGAAAGAACTGTTCTCCTTTCTCCTGCCCCACACTGATCTATCTGATCGGTGCAGTGCAGGGGAGAAAGTCACCAGGACTTGCACGGATGTTGCGCATCCTGTGTAGCTGAAAAAACTTCTGCAAGACTAGCCCTTGGACCTCTTTATGAAAAGAAGAACGACACTCCTGATATGTGAGGTGGCATGGATAGGGTCCCAATCAAACAAAGTTGTTGATTAGCCATTGAACCTTTCAGGTCATGTGATCAGTCACATTCCTGGAAGGAATTTCAAGATGTGGTAATGTATACGATGGATGAGTGTACATATATATATATATATATATATATATATATAAGTGTTTGTGTGTGTGGAGCTGCATGAGTATATAAGAGAGCTGTTGGTGTATGTAAGAAAGCTGTGTACAAGTATGTAGCAAAACAGTGCGTGTATGTAACAGAGGTGTGAGTGCATACTTCAAAGCTGTAGAAAAGCTATATGTGTTAGAACTGTGTTTGTGTATGGAGGAGAGTTGTGTGTGTATTTCGGAAAATTGCGTGTGTGATAGTAGTAGAGTTGTGTGTATGCAGGAGAGATGTGTGTATGTAGGAAAGAGGGTGGAAACTTATCAATGCTATAGGACCTATGCAAGAACCTAACATGATCAAATTTGACTCATGACAATACAGCTTTAAAAAATGCATTGGCAGCAATTGTACCGATCATCTACTTTCAATGAATTATCAGCAAATTGGTGAAAGTACACCTATTAAAAAAAAAATAACAGCCTCCTCCATATCCCCTCTAGCTGTCCTGTCCATCACCAAGATAGGTGCGTTTTCTGCCATTTTAGGTAGAAGTAATGTTCAACCAATTTGCTTCTAATTTAGACAAAGTAGTAGGAAAGTTTATCAAACAAACTCTACATATGAGCTCTATCTATTTTACAATACGTGTAATATGTATTCACAAAATGTCCATTTTCTATATGTGTGAACTTCACATCTTTTTTTTTTTTAGTAAGTTTTAGTGCATGATGAGGTGGTGTTTACCTATAGGATCCACCATCTCTTGGACTGGGCACCATTGATGGTATTTATTGGGCCCCACGTTCTTAAGTAAATCTCAATATTGCTTCAAAAAGGTAGCTATGCATATACAGTTTACAGACAGAATGTTAACATATTAAGCAAGAGTGTGACAACTTATCAGTGCTAAATGTGCCATAAAAAAACCCAGCATGTAAAATTCTTAGCTTTGACAAGTGACAACATATCTGGCAAAATGCATTGTAAACCAAATGTAATTTTTAGCTGCAGTAAATTTTAGACAATCAAAATGATGTTAAAATGTGTGTGTTTCTTACAGTCTAGAGGCTGCTTATTCTGATGGAGGAAAACACTGACAGCATCCTTCATGATCACTGAAAGAACTGTTCTCCTTTCTCCTGCCCCACACTGATCTATCTGATCGGTGCAGTGCAGGGGAGAAAGTCACCAGGACTTGCACGGATGTTGCGCATCCTGTGTAGCTGAAAAAACTTCTGCAAGACTAGCCCTTGGACCTCTTTATGAAAAGAAGAACGACACTCCTGATATGTGAGGTGGCATGGATAGGGTCCCAATCAAACAAAGTTGTTGATTAGCCATTGAACCTTTCAGGTCATGTGATCAGTCACATTCCTGGAAGGAATTTCAAGATGTGGTAATGTATACGATGGATGAGTGTACATATATATATATATATATATATATAAGTGTTTGTGTGTGTGGAGCTGCATGAGTATATAAGAGAGCTGTTGGTGTATGTAAGAAAGCTGTGTACAAGTATGTAGCAAAACAGTGCGTGTATGTAACAGAGGTGTGAGTGCATACTTCAAAGCTGTAGAAAAGCTATATGTGTTAGAACTGTGTTTGTGTATGGAGGAGAGTTGTGTGTGTATTTCGGAAAATTGCGTGTGTGATAGTAGTAGAGTTGTGTGTATGCAGGAGAGATGTGTGTATGTAGGAAAGAGGGTGGAAACTTATCAATGCTATAGGACCTATGCAAGAACCTAACATGATCAAATTTGACTCATGACAATACAGCTTTAAAAAATGCATTGGCAGCAATTGTACCGATCATCTACTTTCAATGAATTATCAGCAAATTGGTGAAAGTACACCTATTAAAAAAAAAATAACAGCCTCCTCCATATCCCCTCTAGCTGTCCTGTCCATCACCAAGATAGGTGCGTTTTCTGCCATTTTAGGTAGAAGTAATGTTCAACCAATTTGCTTCTAATTTAGACAAAGTAGTAGGAAAGTTTATCAAACAAACTCTACATATGAGCTCTATCTATATCTATTTTACAATACGTGTAATATGTATTCACAAAATGTCCATTTTCTATATGTGTGAACTTCACATCTTTTTTTTTTTTAGTAAGTTTTAGTGCATGATGAGGTGGTGTTTACCTATAGGATCCACCATCTCTTGGACTGGGCACCATTGATGGTATTTATTGGGCCCCACGTTCTTAAGTAAATCTCAATATTGCTTCAAAAAGGTAGCTATGCATATACAGTTTACAGACAGAATGTTAACATATTAAGCAAGAGTGTGACAACTTATCAGTGCTAAATGTGCCATAAAAAAACCCAGCATGTAAAATTCTTAGCTTTGACAAGTGACAACATATCTGGCAAAATGCATTGTAAACCAAATGTAATTTTTAGCTGCAGTAAATTTTAGACAATCAAAATGATGTTAAAATGTGTGTGTTTCTTACAGTCTAGAGGCTGCTTATTCTGATGGAGGAAAACACTGACAGCATCCTTCATGATCACTGAAAGAACTGTTCTCCTTTCTCCTGCCCCACACTGATCTATCTGATCGGTGCAGTGCAGGGGAGAAAGTCACCAGGACTTGCACGGATGTTGCGCATCCTGTGTAGCTGAAAAAACTTCTGCAAGACTAGCCCTTGGACCTCTTTATGAAAAGAAGAACGACACTCCTGATATGTGAGGTGGCATGGATAGGGTCCCAATCAAACAAAGTTGTTGATTAGCCATTGAACCTTTCAGGTCATGTGATCAGTCACATTCCTGGAAGGAATTTCAAGATGTGGTAATGTATACGATGGATGAGTGTACATATATATATATATATATATATATATAAGTGTTTGTGTGTGTGGAGCTGCATGAGTATATAAGAGAGCTGTTGGTGTATGTAAGAAAGCTGTGTACAAGTATGTAGCAAAACAGTGCGTGTATGTAACAGAGGTGTGAGTGCATACTTCAAAGCTGTAGAAAAGCTATATGTGTTAGAACTGTGTTTGTGTATGGAGGAGAGTTGTGTGTGTATTTCGGAAAATTGCGTGTGTGACAGTAGTAGAGTTGTGTGTATGCAGGAGAGATGTGTGTATGTAGGAAAGAGGGTGGAAACTTATCAATGCTATAGGACCTATGCAAGAACCTAACATGATCAAATTTGACTCATGACAATACAGCTTTAAAAAATGCATTGGCAGCAATTGTACCGATCATCTACTTTCAATGAATTATCAGCAAATTGGTGAAAGTACACCTATTAAAAAAAAAATAACAGCCTCCTCCATATCCCCTCTAGCTGTCCTGTCCATCACCAAGATAGGTGCGTTTTCTGCCATTTTAGGTAGAAGTAATGTTCAACCAATTTGCTTCTAATTTAGACAAAGTAGTAGGAAAGTTTATCAAACAAACTCTACATATGAGCTCTATCTATATCTATTTTACAATACGTGTAATATGTATTCACAAAATGTCCATTTTCTATATGTGTGAACTTCACATCTTTTTTTTTTTTAGTAAGTTTTAGTGCATGATGAGGTGGTGTTTACCTATAGGATCCACCATCTCTTGGACTGGGCACCATTGATGGTATTTATTGGGCCCCACGTTCTTAAGTAAATCTCAATATTGCTTCAAAAAGGTAGCTATGCATATACAGTTTACAGACAGAATGTTAACATATTAAGCAAGAGTGTGACAACTTATCAGTGCTAAATGTGCCATAAAAAAACCCAGCATGTAAAATTCTTAGCTTTGACAAGTGACAACATATCTGGCAAAATGCATTGTAAACCAAATGTAATTTTTAGCTGCAGTAAATTTTAGACAATCAAAATGATGTTAAAATGTGTGTGTTTCTTACAGTCTAGAGGCTGCTTATTCTGATGGAGGAAAACACTGACAGCATCCTTCATGATCACTGAAAGAACTGTTCTCCTTTCTCCTGCCCCACACTGATCTATCTGATCGGTGCAGTGCAGGGGAGAAAGTCACCAGGACTTGCACGGATGTTGCGCATCCTGTGTAGCTGAAAAAACTTCTGCAAGACTAGCCCTTGGACCTCTTTATGAAAAGAAGAACGACACTCCTGATATGTGAGGTGGCATGGATAGGGTCCCAATCAAACAAAGTTGTTGATTAGCCATTGAACCTTTCAGGTCATGTGATCAGTCACATTCCTGGAAGGAATTTCAAGATGTGGTAATGTATACGATGGATGAGTGTACATATATATATATATATATATATATATATATATATATAAAGTGTTTGTGTGTGTGGAGCTGCATGAGTATATAAGAGAGCTGTTGGTGTATGTAAGAAAGCTGTGTACAAGTATGTAGCAAAACAGTGCGTGTATGTAACAGAGGTGTGAGTGCATACTTCAAAGCTGTAGAAAAGCTATATGTGTTAGAACTGTGTTTGTGTATGGAGGAGAGTTGTGTGTGTATTTCGGAAAATTGCGTGTGTGATAGTAGTAGAGTTGTGTGTATGCAGGAGAGATGTGTGTATGTAGGAAAGAGGGTGGAAACTTATCAATGCTATAGGACCTATGCAAGAACCTAACATGATCAAATTTGACTCATGACAATACAGCTTTAAAAAATGCATTGGCAGCAATTGTACCGATCATCTACTTTCAATGAATTATCAGCAAATTGGTGAAAGTACACCTATTAAAAAAAAAAATAACAGCCTCCTCCATATCCCCTCTAGCTGTCCTGTCCATCACCAAGATAGGTGCGTTTTCTGCCATTTTAGGTAGAAGTAATGTTCAACCAATTTGCTTCTAATTTAGACAAAGTAGTAGGAAAGTTTATCAAACAAACTCTACATATGAGCTCTATCTATTTTACAATACGTGTAATATGTATTCACAAAATGTCCATTTTCTATATGTGTGAACTTCACATCTTTTTTTTTTTTAGTAAGTTTTAGTGCATGATGAGGTGGTGTTTACCTATAGGATCCACCATCTCTTGGACTGGGCACCATTGATGGTATTTATTGGGCCCCACGTTCTTAAGTAAATCTCAATATTGCTTCAAAAAGGTAGCTATGCATATACAGTTTACAGACAGAATGTTAACATATTAAGCAAGAGTGTGACAACTTATCAGTGCTAAATGTGCCATAAAAAAACCCAGCATGTAAAATTCTTAGCTTTGACAAGTGACAACATATCTGGCAAAATGCATTGTAAACCAAATGTAATTTTTAGCTGCAGTAAATTTTAGACAATCAAAATGATGTTAAAATGTGTGTGTTTCTTACAGTCTAGAGGCTGCTTATTCTGATGGAGGAAAACACTGACAGCATCCTTCATGATCACTGAAAGAACTGTTCTCCTTTCTCCTGCCCCACACTGATCTATCTGATCGGTGCAGTGCAGGGGAGAAAGTCACCAGGACTTGCACGGATGTTGCGCATCCTGTGTAGCTGAAAAAACTTCTGCAAGACTAGCCCTTGGACCTCTTTATGAAAAGAAGAACGACACTCCTGATATGTGAGGTGGCATGGATAGGGTCCCAATCAAACAAAGTTGTTGATTAGCCATTGAACCTTTCAGGTCATGTGATCAGTCACATTCCTGGAAGGAATTTCAAGATGTGGTAATGTATACGATGGATGAGTGTACATATATATATATATATATATATATATATAAGTGTTTGTGTGTGTGGAGCTGCATGAGTATATAAGAGAGCTGTTGGTGTATGTAAGAAAGCTGTGTACAAGTATGTAGCAAAACAGTGCGTGTATGTAACAGAGGTGTGAGTGCATACTTCAAAGCTGTAGAAAAGCTATATGTGTTAGAACTGTGTTTGTGTATGGAGGAGAGTTGTGTGTGTATTTCGGAAAATTGCGTGTGTGATAGTAGTAGAGTTGTGTGTATGCAGGAGAGATGTGTGTATGTAGGAAAGAGGGTGGAAACTTATCAATGCTATAGGACCTATGCAAGAACCTAACATGATCAAATTTGACTCATGACAATACAGCTTTAAAAAATGCATTGGCAGCAATTGTACCGATCATCTACTTTCAATGAATTATCAGCAAATTGGTGAAAGTACACCTATTAAAAAAAAAATAACAGCCTCCTCCATATCCCCTCTAGCTGTCCTGTCCATCACCAAGATAGGTGCGTTTTCTGCCATTTTAGGTAGAAGTAATGTTCAACCAATTTGCTTCTAATTTAGACAAAGTAGTAGGAAAGTTTATCAAACAAACTCTACATATGAGCTCTATCTATATCTATTTTACAATACGTGTAATATGTATTCACAAAATGTCCATTTTCTATATGTGTGAACTTCACATCTTTTTTTTTTTTTAGTAAGTTTTAGTGCATGATGAGGTGGTGTTTACCTATAGGATCCACCATCTCTTGGACTGGGCACCATTGATGGTATTTATTGGGCCCCACGTTCTTAAGTAAATCTCAATATTGCTTCAAAAAGGTAGCTATGCATATACAGTTTACAGACAGAATGTTAACATATTAAGCAAGAGTGTGACAACTTATCAGTGCTAAATGTGCCATAAAAAAACCCAGCATGTAAAATTCTTAGCTTTGACAAGTGACAACATATCTGGCAAAATGCATTGTAAACCAAATGTAATTTTTAGCTGCAGTAAATTTTAGACAATCAAAATGATGTTAAAATGTGTGTGTTTCTTACAGTCTAGAGGCTGCTTATTCTGATGGAGGAAAACACTGACAGCATCCTTCATGATCACTGAAAGAACTGTTCTCCTTTCTCCTGCCCCACACTGATCTATCTGATCGGTGCAGTGCAGGGGAGAAAGTCACCAGGACTTGCACGGATGTTGCGCATCCTGTGTAGCTGAAAAAACTTCTGCAAGACTAGCCCTTGGACCTCTTTATGAAAAGAAGAACGACACTCCTGATATGTGAGGTGGCATGGATAGGGTCCCAATCAAACAAAGTTGTTGATTAGCCATTGAACCTTTCAGGTCATGTGATCAGTCACATTCCTGGAAGGAATTTCAAGATGTGGTAATGTATACGATGGATGAGTGTACATATATATATATATATATATATATATATATATATATATATATATATATAAAAGTGTTTGTGTGTGTGGAGCTGCATGAGTATATAAGAGAGCTGTTGGTGTATGTAAGAAAGCTGTGTACAAGTATGTAGCAAAACAGTGCGTGTATGTAACAGAGGTGTGAGTGCATACTTCAAAGCTGTAGAAAAGCTATATGTGTTAGAACTGTGTTTGTGTATGGAGGAGAGTTGTGTGTGTATTTCGGAAAATTGCGTGTGTGATAGTAGTAGAGTTGTGTGTATGCAGGAGAGATGTGTGTATGTAGGAAAGAGGGTGGAAACTTATCAATGCTATAGGACCTATGCAAGAACCTAACATGATCAAATTTGACTCATGACAATACAGCTTTAAAAAATGCATTGGCAGCAATTGTACCGATCATCTACTTTCAATGAATTATCAGCAAATTGGTGAAAGTACACCTATTAAAAAAAAAAATAACAGCCTCCTCCATATCCCCTCTAGCTGTCCTGTCAATCACCAAGATAGGTGCGTTTTCTGCCATTTTAGGTAGAAGTAATGTTCAACCAATTTGCTTCTAATTTAGACAAAGTAGTAGGAAAGTTTATCAAACAAACTCTACATATGAGCTCTATCTATTTTACAATACGTGTAATATGTATTCACAAAATGTCCATTTTCTATATGTGTGAACTTCACATCTTTTTTTTTTTTAGTAAGTTTTAGTGCATGATGAGGTGGTGTTTACCTATAGGATCCACCATCTCTTGGACTGGGCACCATTGATGGTATTTATTGGGCCCCACGTTCTTAAGTAAATCTCAATATTGCTTCAAAAAGGTAGCTATGCATATACAGTTTACAGACAGAATGTTAACATATTAAGCAAGAGTGTGACAACTTATCAGTGCTAAATGTGCCATAAAAAAACCCAGCATGTAAAATTCTTAGCTTTGACAAGTGACAACATATGTGGCAAAATGCATTGTAAACCAAATGTAATTTTTAGCTGCAGTAAATTTTAGACAATCAAAATGATGTTAAAATGTGTGTGTTTCTTACAGTCTAGAGGCTGCTTATTCTGATGGAGGAAAACACTGACAGCATCCTTCATGATCACTGAAAGAACTGTTCTCCTTTCTCCTGCCCCACACTGATCTATCTGATCGGTGCAGTGCAGGGGAGAAAGTCACCAGGACTTGCACGGATGTTGCGCATCCTGTGTAGCTGAAAAAACTTCTGCAAGACTAGCCCTTGGACCTCTTTATGAAAAGAAGAACGACACTCCTGATATGTGAGGTGGCATGGATAGGGTCCCAATCAAACAAAGTTGTTGATTAGCCATTGAACCTTTCAGGTCATGTGATCAGTCACATTCCTGGAAGGAATTTCAAGATGTGGTAATGTATACGATGGATGAGTGTACATATATATATATATATATATATATATATATAAGTGTTTGTGTGTGTGGAGCTGCATGAGTATATAAGAGAGCTGTTGGTGTATGTAAGAAAGCTGTGTACAAGTATGTAGCAAAACAGTGCGTGTATGTAACAGAGGTGTGAGTGCATACTTCAAAGCTGTAGAAAAGCTATGTGTTAGAACTGTGTTTGTGTATGGAGGAGAGTTGTGTGTGTATTTCGGAAAATTGCGTGTGTGATAGTAGTAGAGTTGTGTGTATGCAGGAGAGATGTGTGTATGTAGGAAAGAGGGTGGAAACTTATCAATGCTATAGGACCTATGCAAGAACCTAACATGATCAAATTTGACTCATGACAATACAGCTTTAAAAAATGCATTGGCAGCAATTGTACCGATCATCTACTTTCAATGAATTATCAGCAAATTGGTGAAAGTACACCTATTAAAAAAAAAATAACAGCCTCCTCCATATCCCCTCTAGCTGTCCTGTCCATCACCAAGATAGGTGCGTTTTCTGCCATTTTAGGTAGAAGTAATGTTCAACCAATTTGCTTCTAATTTAGACAAAGTAGTAGGAAAGTTTATCAAACAAACTCTACATATGAGCTCTATCTATATCTATTTTACAATACGTGTAATATGTATTCACAAAATGTCCATTTTCTATATGTGTGAACTTCACATCTTTTTTTTTTTTAGTAAGTTTTAGTGCATGATGAGGTGGTGTTTACCTATAGGATCCACCATCTCTTGGACTGGGCACCATTGATGGTATTTATTGGGCCCCACGTTCTTAAGTAAATCTCAATATTGCTTCAAAAAGGTAGCTATGCATATACAGTTTACAGACAGAATGTTAACATATTAAGCAAGAGTGTGACAACTTATCAGTGCTAAATGTGCCATAAAAAAACCCAGCATGTAAAATTCTTAGCTTTGACAAGTGACAACATATCTGGCAAAATGCATTGTAAACCAAATGTAATTTTTAGCTGCAGTAAATTTTAGACAATCAAAATGATGTTAAAATGTGTGTGTTTCTTACAGTCTAGAGGCTGCTTATTCTGATGGAGGAAAACACTGACAGCATCCTTCATGATCACTGAAAGAACTGTTCTCCTTTCTCCTGCCCCACACTGATCTATCTGATCGGTGCAGTGCAGGGGAGAAAGTCACCAGGACTTGCACGGATGTTGCGCATCCTGTGTAGCTGAAAAAACTTCTGCAAGACTAGCCCTTGGACCTCTTTATGAAAAGAAGAACGACACTCCTGATATGTGAGGTGGCATGGATAGGGTCCCAATCAAACAAAGTTGTTGATTAGCCATTGAACCTTTCAGGTCATGTGATCAGTCACATTCCTGGAAGGAATTTCAAGATGTGGTAATGTATACGATGGATGAGTGTACATATATATATATATATATATAAGTGTTTGTGTGTGTGGAGCTGCATGAGTATATAAGAGAGCTGTTGGTGTATGTAAGAAAGCTGTGTACAAGTATGTAGCAAAACAGTGCGTGTATGTAACAGAGGTGTGAGTGCATACTTCAAAGCTGTAGAAAAGCTATATGTGTTAGAACTGTGTTTGTGTATGGAGGAGAGTTGTGTGTGTATTTCGGAAAATTGCGTGTGTGATAGTAGTAGAGTTGTGTGTATGCAGGAGAGATGTGTGTATGTAGGAAAGAGGGTGGAAACTTATCAATGCTATAGGACCTATGCAAGAATCTAACATGATCAAATTTGACTCATGACAATACAGCTTTAAAAAATGCATTGGCAGCAATTGTACCGATCATCTACTTTCAATGAATTATCAGCAAATTGGTGAAAGTACACCTATTAAAAAAAAAATAACAGCCTCCTCCATATCCCCTCTAGCTGTCCTGTCCATCACCAAGATAGGTGCGTTTTCTGCCATTTTAGGTAGAAGTAATGTTCAACCAATTTGCTTCTAATTTAGACAAAGTAGTAGGAAAGTTTATCAAACAAACTCTACATATGAGCTCTATCTATTTTACAATACGTGTAATATGTATTCACAAAATGTTCATTTTCTATATGTGTGAACTTCACATCTTTTTTTTTTTTAGTAAGTTTTAGTGCATGATGAGGTGGTGTTTACCTATAGGATCCACCATCTCTTGGACTGGGCACCATTGATGGTATTTATTGGGCCCCACGTTCTTAAGTAAATCTCAATATTGCTTCAAAAAGGTAGCTATGCATATACAGTTTACAGACAGAATGTTAACATATTAAGCAAGAGTGTGACAACTTATCAGTGCTAAATGTGCCATAAAAAAACCCAGCATGTAAAATTCTTAGCTTTGACAAGTGACAACATATCTGGCAAAATGCATTGTAAACCAAATGTAATTTTTAGCTGCAGTAAATTTTAGACAATCAAAATGATGTTAAAATGTGTGTGTTTCTTACAGTCTAGAGGCTGCTTATTCTGATGGAGGAAAACACTGACAGCATCCTTCATGATCACTGAAAGAACTGTTCTCCTTTCTCCTGCCCCACACTGATCTATCTGATCGGTGCAGTGCAGGGGAGAAAGTCACCAGGACTTGCACGGATGTTGCGCATCCTGTGTAGCTGAAAAAACTTCTGCAAGACTAGCCCTTGGACCTCTTTATGAAAAGAAGAACGACACTCCTGATATGTGAGGTGGCATGGATAGGGTCCCAATCAAACAAAGTTGTTGATTAGCCATTGAACCTTTCAGGTCATGTGATCAGTCACATTCCTGGAAGGAATTTCAAGATGTGGTAATGTATACGATGGATGAGTGTACATATATATATATATATATATATAAGTGTTTGTGTGTGTGGAGCTGCATGAGTATATAAGAGAGCTGTTGGTGTATGTAAGAAAGCTGTGTACAAGTATGTAGCAAAACAGTGCGTGTATGTAACAGAGGTGTGAGTGCATACTTCAAAGCTGTAGAAAAGCTATATGTGTTAGAACTGTGTTTGTGTATGGAGGAGAGTTGTGTGTGTATTTCGGAAAATTGCGTGTGTGATAGTAGTAGAGTTGTGTGTATGCAGGAGAGATGTGTGTATGTAGGAAAGAGGGTGGAAACTTATCAATGCTATAGGACCTATGCAAGAACCTAACATGATCAAATTTGACTCATGACAATACAGCTTTAAAAAATGCATTGGCAGCAATTGTACCGATCATCTACTTTCAATGAATTATCAGCAAATTGGTGAAAGTACACCTATTAAAAAAAAAAATAACAGCCTCCTCCATATCCCCTCTAGCTGTCCTGTCAATCACCAAGATAGGTGCGTTTTCTGCCATTTTAGGTAGAAGTAATGTTCAACCAATTTGCTTCTAATTTAGACAAAGTAGTAGGAAAGTTTATCAAACAAACTCTACATATGAGCTCTATCTATTTTACAATACGTGTAATATGTATTCACAAAATGTCCATTTTCTATATGTGTGAACTTCACATCTTTTTTTTTTTTAGTAAGTTTTAGTGCATGATGAGGTGGTGTTTACCTATAGGATCCACCATCTCTTGGACTGGGCACCATTGATGGTATTTATTGGGCCCCACGTTCTTAAGTAAATCTCAATATTGCTTCAAAAAGGTAGCTATGCATATACAGTTTACAGACAGAATGTTAACATATTAAGCAAGAGTGTGACAACTTATCAGTGCTAAATGTGCCATAAAAAAACCCAGCATGTAAAATTCTTAGCTTTGACAAGTGACAACATATGTGGCAAAATGCATTGTAAACCAAATGTAATTTTTAGCTGCAGTAAATTTTAGACAATCAAAATGATGTTAAAATGTGTGTGTTTCTTACAGTCTAGAGGCTGCTTATTCTGATGGAGGAAAACACTGACAGCATCCTTCATGATCACTGAAAGAACTGTTCTCCTTTCTCCTGCCCCACACTGATCTATCTGATCGGTGCAGTGCAGGGGAGAAAGTCACCAGGACTTGCACGGATGTTGCGCATCCTGTGTAGCTGAAAAAACTTCTGCAAGACTAGCCCTTGGACCTCTTTATGAAAAGAAGAACGACACTCCTGATATGTGAGGTGGCATGGATAGGGTCCCAATCAAACAAAGTTGTTGATTAGCCATTGAACCTTTCAGGTCATGTGATCAGTCACATTCCTGGAAGGAATTTCAAGATGTGGTAATGTATACGATGGATGAGTGTACATATATATATATATATATATATATATATATAAGTGTTTGTGTGTGTGGAGCTGCATGAGTATATAAGAGAGCTGTTGGTGTATGTAAGAAAGCTGTGTACAAGTATGTAGCAAAACAGTGCGTGTATGTAACAGAGGTGTGAGTGCATACTTCAAAGCTGTAGAAAAGCTATGTGTTAGAACTGTGTTTGTGTATGGAGGAGAGTTGTGTGTGTATTTCGGAAAATTGCGTGTGTGATAGTAGTAGAGTTGTGTGTATGCAGGAGAGATGTGTGTATGTAGGAAAGAGGGTGGAAACTTATCAATGCTATAGGACCTATGCAAGAACCTAACATGATCAAATTTGACTCATGACAATACAGCTTTAAAAAATGCATTGGCAGCAATTGTACCGATCATCTACTTTCAATGAATTATCAGCAAATTGGTGAAAGTACACCTATTAAAAAAAAAATAACAGCCTCCTCCATATCCCCTCTAGCTGTCCTGTCCATCACCAAGATAGGTGCGTTTTCTGCCATTTTAGGTAGAAGTAATGTTCAACCAATTTGCTTCTAATTTAGACAAAGTAGTAGGAAAGTTTATCAAACAAACTCTACATATGAGCTCTATCTATATCTATTTTACAATACGTGTAATATGTATTCACAAAATGTCCATTTTCTATATGTGTGAACTTCACATCTTTTTTTTTTTTAGTAAGTTTTAGTGCATGATGAGGTGGTGTTTACCTATAGGATCCACCATCTCTTGGACTGGGCACCATTGATGGTATTTATTGGGCCCCACGTTCTTAAGTAAATCTCAATATTGCTTCAAAAAGGTAGCTATGCATATACAGTTTACAGACAGAATGTTAACATATTAAGCAAGAGTGTGACAACTTATCAGTGCTAAATGTGCCATAAAAAAACCCAGCATGTAAAATTCTTAGCTTTGACAAGTGACAACATATCTGGCAAAATGCATTGTAAACCAAATGTAATTTTTAGCTGCAGTAAATTTTAGACAATCAAAATGATGTTAAAATGTGTGTGTTTCTTACAGTCTAGAGGCTGCTTATTCTGATGGAGGAAAACACTGACAGCATCCTTCATGATCACTGAAAGAACTGTTCTCCTTTCTCCTGCCCCACACTGATCTATCTGATCGGTGCAGTGCAGGGGAGAAAGTCACCAGGACTTGCACGGATGTTGCGCATCCTGTGTAGCTGAAAAAACTTCTGCAAGACTAGCCCTTGGACCTCTTTATGAAAAGAAGAACGACACTCCTGATATGTGAGGTGGCATGGATAGGGTCCCAATCAAACAAAGTTGTTGATTAGCCATTGAACCTTTCAGGTCATGTGATCAGTCACATTCCTGGAAGGAATTTCAAGATGTGGTAATGTATACGATGGATGAGTGTACATATATATATATATATATATAAGTGTTTGTGTGTGTGGAGCTGCATGAGTATATAAGAGAGCTGTTGGTGTATGTAAGAAAGCTGTGTACAAGTATGTAGCAAAACAGTGCGTGTATGTAACAGAGGTGTGAGTGCATACTTCAAAGCTGTAGAAAAGCTATATGTGTTAGAACTGTGTTTGTGTATGGAGGAGAGTTGTGTGTGTATTTCGGAAAATTGCGTGTGTGATAGTAGTAGAGTTGTGTGTATGCAGGAGAGATGTGTGTATGTAGGAAAGAGGGTGGAAACTTATCAATGCTATAGGACCTATGCAAGAATCTAACATGATCAAATTTGACTCATGACAATACAGCTTTAAAAAATGCATTGGCAGCAATTGTACCGATCATCTACTTTCAATGAATTATCAGCAAATTGGTGAAAGTACACCTATTAAAAAAAAAATAACAGCCTCCTCCATATCCCCTCTAGCTGTCCTGTCCATCACCAAGATAGGTGCGTTTTCTGCCATTTTAGGTAGAAGTAATGTTCAACCAATTTGCTTCTAATTTAGACAAAGTAGTAGGAAAGTTTATCAAACAAACTCTACATATGAGCTCTATCTATTTTACAATACGTGTAATATGTATTCACAAAATGTTCATTTTCTATATGTGTGAACTTCACATCTTTTTTTTTTTTAGTAAGTTTTAGTGCATGATGAGGTGGTGTTTACCTATAGGATCCACCATCTCTTGGACTGGGCACCATTGATGGTATTTATTGGGCCCCACGTTCTTAAGTAAATCTCAATATTGCTTCAAAAAGGTAGCTATGCATATACAGTTTACAGACAGAATGTTAACATATTAAGCAAGAGTGTGACAACTTATCAGTGCTAAATGTGCCATAAAAAAACCCAGCATGTAAAATTCTTAGCTTTGACAAGTGACAACATATCTGGCAAAATGCATTGTAAACCAAATGTAATTTTTAGCTGCAGTAAATTTTAGACAATCAAAATGATGTTAAAATGTGTGTGTTTCTTACAGTCTAGAGGCTGCTTATTCTGATGGAGGAAAACACTGACAGCATCCTTCATGATCACTGAAAGAACTGTTCTCCTTTCTCCTGCCCCACACTGATCTATCTGATCGGTGCAGTGCAGGGGAGAAAGTCACCAGGACTTGCACGGATGTTGCGCATCCTGTGTAGCTGAAAAAACTTCTGCAAGACTAGCCCTTGGACCTCTTTATGAAAAGAAGAACGACACTCCTGATATGTGAGGTGGCATGGATAGGGTCCCAATCAAACAAAGTTGTTGATTAGCCATTGAACCTTTCAGGTCATGTGATCAGTCACATTCCTGGAAGGAATTTCAAGATGTGGTAATGTATACGATGGATGAGTGTACATATATATATATATATATATATAAGTGTTTGTGTGTGTGGAGCTGCATGAGTATATAAGAGAGCTGTTGGTGTATGTAAGAAAGCTGTGTACAAGTATGTAGCAAAACAGTGCGTGTATGTAACAGAGGTGTGAGTGCATACTTCAAAGCTGTAGAAAAGCTATATGTGTTAGAACTGTGTTTGTGTATGGAGGAGAGTTGTGTGTGTATTTCGGAAAATTGCGTGTGTGATAGTAGTAGAGTTGTGTGTATGCAGGAGAGATGTGTGTATGTAGGAAAGAGGGTGGAAACTTATCAATGCTATAGGACCTATGCAAGAATCTAACATGATCAAATTTGACTCATGACAATACAGCTTTAAAAAATGCATTGGCAGCAATTGTACCGATCATCTACTTTCAATGAATTATCAGCAAATTGGTGAAAGTACACCTATTAAAAAAAAAAATAACAGCCTCCTCCATATCCCCTCTAGCTGTCCTGTCCATCACCAAGATAGGTGCGTTTTCTGCCATTTTAGGTAGAAGTAATGTTCAACCAATTTGCTTCTAATTTAGACAAAGTAGTAGGAAAGTTTATCAAACAAACTCTACATATGAGCTCTATCTATTTTACAATACGTGTAATATGTATTCACAAAATGTCCATTTTCTATATGTGTGAACTTCACATCTTTTTTTTTTTTAGTAAGTTTTAGTGCATGATGAGGTGGTGTTTACCTATAGGATCCACCATCTCTTGGACTGGGCACCATTGATGGTATTTATTGGGCCCCACGTTCTTAAGTAAATCTCAATATTGCTTCAAAAAGGTAGCTATGCATATACAGTTTACAGACAGAATGTTAACATATTAAGCAAGAGTGTGACAACTTATCAGTGCTAAATGTGCCATAAAAAAACCCAGCATGTAAAATTCTTAGCTTTGACAAGTGACAACATATCTGGCAAAATGCATTGTAAACCAAATGTAATTTTTAGCTGCAGTAAATTTTAGACAATCAAAATGATGTTAAAATGTGTGTGTTTCTTACAGTCTAGAGGCTGCTTATTCTGATGGAGGAAAACACTGACAGCATCCTTCATGATCACTGAAAGAACTGTTCTCCTTTCTCCTGCCCCACACTGATCTATCTGATCGGTGCAGTGCAGGGGAGAAAGTCACCAGGACTTGCACGGATGTTGCGCATCCTGTGTAGCTGAAAAAACTTCTGCAAGACTAGCCCTTGGACCTCTTTATGAAAAGAAGAACGACACTCCTGATATGTGAGGTGGCATGGATAGGGTCCCAATCAAACAAAGTTGTTGATTAGCCATTGAACCTTTCAGGTCATGTGATCAGTCACATTCCTGGAAGGAATTTCAAGATGTGGTAATGTATACGATGGATGAGTGTACATATATATATATATATATATAAGTGTTTGTGTGTGTGGAGCTGCATGAGTATATAAGAGAGCTGTTGGTGTATGTAAGAAAGCTGTGTACAAGTATGTAGCAAAACAGTGCGTGTATGTAACAGAGGTGTGAGTGCATACTTCAAAGCTGTAGAAAAGCTATATGTGTTAGAACTGTGTTTGTGTATGGAGGAGAGTTGTGTGTGTATTTCGGAAAATTGCGTGTGTGATAGTAGTAGAGTTGTGTGTATGCAGGAGAGATGTGTGTATGTAGGAAAGAGGGTGGAAACTTATCAATGCTATAGGACCTATGCAAGAATCTAACATGATCAAATTTGACTCATGACAATACAGCTTTAAAAAATGCATTGGCAGCAATTGTACCGATCATCTACTTTCAATGAATTATCAGCAAATTGGTGAAAGTACACCTATTAAAAAAAAAATAACAGCCTCCTCCATATCCCCTCTAGCTGTCCTGTCCATCACCAAGATAGGTGCGTTTTCTGCCATTTTAGGTAGAAGTAATGTTCAACCAATTTGCTTCTAATTTAGACAAAGTAGTAGGAAAGTTTATCAAACAAACTCTACATATGAGCTCTATCTATTTTACAATACGTGTAATATGTATTCACAAAATGTCCATTTTCTATATGTGTGAACTTCACATCTTTTTTTTTTTTAGTAAGTTTTAGTGCATGATGAGGTGGTGTTTACCTATAGGATCCACCATCTCTTGGACTGGGCACCATTGATGGTATTTATTGGGCCCCACGTTCTTAAGTAAATCTCAATATTGCTTCAAAAAGGTAGCTATGCATATACAGTTTACAGACAGAATGTTAACATATTAAGCAAGAGTGTGACAACTTATCAGTGCTAAATGTGCCATAAAAAAACCCAGCATGTAAAATTCTTAGCTTTGACAAGTGACAACATATCTGGCAAAATGCATTGTAAACCAAATGTAATTTTTAGCTGCAGTAAATTTTAGACAATCAAAATGATGTTAAAATGTGTGTGTTTCTTACAGTCTAGAGGCTGCTTATTCTGATGGAGGAAAACACTGACAGCATCCTTCATGATCACTGAAAGAACTGTTCTCCTTTCTCCTGCCCCACACTGATCTATCTGATCGGTGCAGTGCAGGGGAGAAAGTCACCAGGACTTGCACGGATGTTGCGCATCCTGTGTAGCTGAAAAAACTTCTGCAAGACTAGCCCTTGGACCTCTTTATGAAAAGAAGAACGACACTCCTGATATGTGAGGTGGCATGGATAGGGTCCCAATCAAACAAAGTTGTTGATTAGCCATTGAACCTTTCAGGTCATGTGATCAGTCACATTCCTGGAAGGAATTTCAAGATGTGGTAATGTATACGATGGATGAGTGTACATATATATATATATATATATATATATATATATAAGTGTTTGTGTGTGTGGAGCTGCATGAGTATATAAGAGAGCTGTTGGTGTATGTAAGAAAGCTGTGTACAAGTATGTAGCAAAACAGTGCGTGTATGTAACAGAGGTGTGAGTGCATACTTCAAAGCTGTAGAAAAGCTATTTGTGTTAGAACTGTGTTTGTGTATGGAGGAGAGTTGTGTGTGTATTTCGGAAAATTGCGTGTGTGATAGTAGTAGAGTTGTGTGTATGCAGGAGAGATGTGTGTATGTAGGAAAGAGGGTGGAAACTTATCAATGCTATAGGACCTATGCAAGAACCTAACATGATCAAATTTGACTCATGACAATACAGCTTTAAAAAATGCATTGGCAGCAATTGTACCGATCATCTACTTTCAATGAATTATCAGCAAATTGGTGAAAGTACACCTATTAAAAAAAAAATAACAGCCTCCTCCATATCCCCTCTAGCTGTCCTGTCCATCACCAAGATAGGTGCGTTTTCTGCCATTTTAGGTAGAAGTAATGTTCAACCAATTTGCTTCTAATTTAGACAAAGTAGTAGGAAAGTTTATCAAACAAACTCTACATATGAGCTCTATCTATTTTACAATACGTGTAATATGTATTCACAAAATGTCCATTTTCTATATGTGTGAACTTCACATCTTTTTTTTTTTTAGTAAGTTTTAGTGCATGATGAGGTGGTGTTTACCTATAGGATCCACCATCTCTTGGACTGGGCACCATTGATGGTATTTATTGGGCCCCACGTTCTTAAGTAAATCTCAATATTGCTTCAAAAAGGTAGCTATGCATATACAGTTTACAGACAGAATGTTAACATATTAAGCAAGAGTGTGACAACTTATCAGTGCTAAATGTGCCATAAAAAAACCCAGCATGTAAAATTCTTAGCTTTGACAAGTGACAACATATCTGGCAAAATGCATTGTAAACCAAATGTAATTTTTAGCTGCAGTAAATTTTAGACAATCAAAATGATGTTAAAATGTGTGTGTTTCTTACAGTCTAGAGGCTGCTTATTCTGATGGAGGAAAACACTGACAGCATCCTTCATGATCACTGAAAGAACTGTTCTCCTTTCTCCTGCCCCACACTGATCTATCTGATCGGTGCAGTGCAGGGGAGAAAGTCACCAGGACTTGCACGGATGTTGCGCATCCTGTGTAGCTGAAAAAACTTCTGCAAGACTAGCCCTTGGACCTCTTTATGAAAAGAAGAACGACACTCCTGATATGTGAGGTGGCATGGATAGGGTCCCAATCAAACAAAGTTGTTGATTAGCCATTGAACCTTTCAGGTCATGTGATCAGTCACATTCCTGGAAGGAATTTCAAGATGTGGTAATGTATACGATGGATGAGTGTACATATATATATATATATATATAAGTGTTTGTGTGTGTGGAGCTGCATGAGTATATAAGAGAGCTGTTGGTGTATGTAAGAAAGCTGTGTACAAGTATGTAGCAAAACAGTGCGTGTATGTAACAGAGGTGTGAGTGCATACTTCAAAGCTGTAGAAAAGCTATATGTGTTAGAACTGTGTTTGTGTATGGAGGAGAGTTGTGTGTGTATTTCGGAAAATTGCGTGTGTGATAGTAGTAGAGTTGTGTGTATGCAGGAGAGATGTGTGTATGTAGGAAAGAGGGTGGAAACTTATCAATGCTATAGGACCTATGCAAGAATCTAACATGATCAAATTTGACTCATGACAATACAGCTTTAAAAAATGCATTGGCAGCAATTGTACCGATCATCTACTTTCAATGAATTATCAGCAAATTGGTGAAAGTACACCTATTAAAAAAAAAATAACAGCCTCCTCCATATCCCCTCTAGCTGTCCTGTCCATCACCAAGATAGGTGCGTTTTCTGCCATTTTAGGTAGAAGTAATGTTCAACCAATTTGCTTCTAATTTAGACAAAGTAGTAGGAAAGTTTATCAAACAAACTCTACATATGAGCTCTATCTATTTTACAATACGTGTAATATGTATTCACAAAATGTCCATTTTCTATATGTGTGAACTTCACATCTTTTTTTTTTTTAGTAAGTTTTAGTGCATGATGAGGTGGTGTTTACCTATAGGATCCACCATCTCTTGGACTGGGCACCATTGATGGTATTTATTGGGCCCCACGTTCTTAAGTAAATCTCAATATTGCTTCAAAAAGGTAGCTATGCATATACAGTTTACAGACAGAATGTTAACATATTAAGCAAGAGTGTGACAACTTATCAGTGCTAAATGTGCCATAAAAAAACCCAGCATGTAAAATTCTTAGCTTTGACAAGTGACAACATATCTGGCAAAATGCATTGTAAACCAAATGTAATTTTTAGCTGCAGTAAATTTTAGACAATCAAAATGATGTTAAAATGTGTGTGTTTCTTACAGTCTAGAGGCTGCTTATTCTGATGGAGGAAAACACTGACAGCATCCTTCATGATCACTGAAAGAACTGTTCTCCTTTCTCCTGCCCCACACTGATCTATCTGATCGGTGCAGTGCAGGGGAGAAAGTCACCAGGACTTGCACGGATGTTGCGCATCCTGTGTAGCTGAAAAAACTTCTGCAAGACTAGCCCTTGGACCTCTTTATGAAAAGAAGAACGACACTCCTGATATGTGAGGTGGCATGGATAGGGTCCCAATCAAACAAAGTTGTTGATTAGCCATTGAACCTTTCAGGTCATGTGATCAGTCACATTCCTGGAAGGAATTTCAAGATGTGGTAATGTATACGATGGATGAGTGTACATATATATATATATATATATATATATATAAGTGTTTGTGTGTGTGGAGCTGCATGAGTATATAAGAGAGCTGTTGGTGTATGTAAGAAAGCTGTGTACAAGTATGTAGCAAAACAGTGCGTGTATGTAACAGAGGTGTGAGTGCATACTTCAAAGCTGTAGAAAAGCTATTTGTGTTAGAACTGTGTTTGTGTATGGAGGAGAGTTGTGTGTGTATTTCGGAAAATTGCGTGTGTGATAGTAGTAGAGTTGTGTGTATGCAGGAGAGATGTGTGTATGTAGGAAAGAGGGTGGAAACTTATCAATGCTATAGGACCTATGCAAGAACCTAACATGATCAAATTTGACTCATGACAATACAGCTTTAAAAAATGCATTGGCAGCAATTGTACCGATCATCTACTTTCAATGAATTATCAGCAAATTGGTGAAAGTACACCTATTAAAAAAAAAATAACAGCCTCCTCCATATCCCCTCTAGCTGTCCTGTCCATCACCAAGATAGGTGCGTTTTCTGCCATTTTAGGTAGAAGTAATGTTCAACCAATTTGCTTCTAATTTAGACAAAGTAGTAGGAAAGTTTATCAAACAAACTCTACATATGAGCTCTATCTATTTTACAATACGTGTAATATGTATTCACAAAATGTCCATTTTCTATATGTGTGAACTTCACATCTTTTTTTTTTTTAGTAAGTTTTAGTGCATGATGAGGTGGTGTTTACCTATAGGATCCACCATCTCTTGGACTGGGCACCATTGATGGTATTTATTGGGCCCCACGTTCTTAAGTAAATCTCAATATTGCTTCAAAAAGGTAGCTATGCATATACAGTTTACAGACAGAATGTTAACATATTAAGCAAGAGTGTGACAACTTATCAGTGCTAAATGTGCCATAAAAAAACCCAGCATGTAAAATTCTTAGCTTTGACAAGTGACAACATATCTGGCAAAATGCATTGTAAACCAAATGTAATTTTTAGCTGCAGTAAATTTTAGACAATCAAAATGATGTTAAAATGTGTGTGTTTCTTACAGTCTAGAGGCTGCTTATTCTGATGGAGGAAAACACTGACAGCATCCTTCATGATCACTGAAAGAACTGTTCTCCTTTCTCCTGCCCCACACTGATCTATCTGATCGGTGCAGTGCAGGGGAGAAAGTCACCAGGACTTGCACGGATGTTGCGCATCCTGTGTAGCTGAAAAAACTTCTGCAAGACTAGCCCTTGGACCTCTTTATGAAAAGAAGAACGACACTCCTGATATGTGAGGTGGCATGGATAGGGTCCCAATCAAACAAAGTTGTTGATTAGCCATTGAACCTTTCAGGTCATGTGATCAGTCACATTCCTGGAAGGAATTTCAAGATGTGGTAATGTATACGGTGGATGAGTGTACATATATATATATATATATATATATATAAGTGTTTGTGTGTGTGGAGCTGCATGAGTATATAAGAGAGCTGTTGGTGTATGTAAGAAAGCTGTGTACAAGTATGTAGCAAAACAGTGCGTGTATGTAACAGAGGTGTGAGTGCATACTTCAAAGCTGTAGAAAAGCTATATGTGTTAGAACTGTGTTTGTGTATGGAGGAGAGTTGTGTGTGTATTTCGGAAAATTGCGTGTGTGATAGTAGTAGAGTTGTGTGTATGCAGGAGAGATGTGTGTTATGTAGGAAAGAGGGTGGAAACTTATCAATGCTATAGGACCTATGCAAGAACCTAACATGATCAAATTTGACTCATGACAATACAGCTTTAAAAAATGCATTGGCAGCAATTGTACCGATCATCTACTTTCAATGAATTATCAGCAAATTGGTGAAAGTACACCTATTAAAAAAAAAATAACAGCCTCCTCCATATCCCCTCTAGCTGTCCTGTCCATCACCAAGATAGGTGCGTTTTCTGCCATTTTAGGTAGAAGTAATGTTCAACCAATTTGCTTCTAATTTAGACAAAGTAGTAGGAAAGTTTATCAAACAAACTCTACATATGAGCTCTATCTATTTTACAATACGTGTAATATGTATTCACAAAATGTCCATTTTCTATATGTGTGAACTTCACATCTTTTTTTTTTTAGTAAGTTTTAGTGCATGATGAGGTGGTGTTTACCTATAGGATCCACCATCTCTTGGACTGGGCACCATTGATGGTATTTATTGGGCCCCACGTTCTTAAGTAAATCTCAATATTGCTTCAAAAAGGTAGCTATGCATATACAGTTTACAGACAGAATGTTAACATATTAAGCAAGAGTGTGACAACTTATCAGTGCTAAATGTGCCATAAAAAAACCCAGCATGTAAAATTCTTAGCTTTGACAAGTGACAACATATCTGGCAAAATGCATTGTAAACCAAATGTAATTTTTAGCTGCAGTAAATTTTAGACAATCAAAATGATGTTAAAATGTGTGTGTTTCTTACAGTCTAGAGGCTGCTTATTCTGATGGAGGAAAACACTGACAGCATCCTTCATGATCACTGAAAGAACTGTTCTCCTTTCTCCTGCCCCACACTGATCTATCTGATCGGTGCAGTGCAGGGGAGAAAGTCACCAGGACTTGCACGGATGTTGCGCATCCTGTGTAGCTGAAAAAACTTCTGCAAGACTAGCCCTTGGACCTCTTTATGAAAAGAAGAACGACACTCCTGATATGTGAGGTGGCATGGATAGGGTCCCAATCAAACAAAGTTGTTGATTAGCCATTGAACCTTTCAGGTCATGTGATCAGTCACATTCCTGGAAGGAATTTCAAGATGTGGTAATGTATACGATGGATGAGTGTACATATATATATATATATATATATATAAGTGTTTGTGTGTGTGGAGCTGCATGAGTATATAAGAGAGCTGTTGGTGTATGTAAGAAAGCTGTGTACAAGTATGTAGCAAAACAGTGCGTGTATGTAACAGAGGTGTGAGTGCATACTTCAAAGCTGTAGAAAAGCTATATGTGTTAGAACTGTGTTTGTGTATGGAGGAGAGTTGTGTGTGTATTTCGGAAAATTGCGTGTGTGATAGTAGTAGAGTTGTGTGTATGCAGGAGAGATGTGTGTTATGTAGGAAAGAGGGTGGAAACTTATCAATGCTATAGGACCTATGCAAGAACCTAACATGATCAAATTTGACTCATGACAATACAGCTTTAAAAAATGCATTGGCAGCAATTGTACCGATCATCTACTTTCAATGAATTATCAGCAAATTGGTGAAAGTACACCTATTAAAAAAAAAATAACAGCCTCCTCCATATCCCCTCTAGCTGTCCTGTCCATCACCAAGATAGGTGCGTTTTCTGCCATTTTAGGTAGAAGTAATGTTCAACCAATTTGCTTCTAATTTAGACAAAGTAGTAGGAAAGTTTATCAAACAAACTCTACATATGAGCTCTATCTATTTTACAATACGTGTAATATGTATTCACAAAATGTCCATTTTCTATATGTGTGAACTTCACATCTTTTTTTTTTTAGTAAGTTTTAGTGCATGATGAGGTGGTGTTTACCTATAGGATCCACCATCTCTTGGACTGGGCACCATTGATGGTATTTATTGGGCCCCACGTTCTTAAGTAAATCTCAATATTGCTTCAAAAAGGTAGCTATGCATATACAGTTTACAGACAGAATGTTAACATATTAAGCAAGAGTGTGACAACTTATCAGTGCTAAATGTGCCATAAAAAAACCCAGCATGTAAAATTCTTAGCTTTGACAAGTGACAACATATCTGGCAAAATGCATTGTAAACCAAATGTAATTTTTAGCTGCAGTAAATTTTAGACAATCAAAATGATGTTAAAATGTGTGTGTTTCTTACAGTCTAGAGGCTGCTTATTCTGATGGAGGAAAACACTGACAGCATCCTTCATGATCACTGAAAGAACTGTTCTCCTTTCTCCTGCCCCACACTGATCTATCTGATCGGTGCAGTGCAGGGGAGAAAGTCACCAGGACTTGCACGGATGTTGCGCATCCTGTGTAGCTGAAAAAACTTCTGCAAGACTAGCCCTTGGACCTCTTTATGAAAAGAAGAACGACACTCCTGATATGTGAGGTGGCATGGATAGGGTCCCAATCAAACAAAGTTGTTGATTAGCCATTGAACCTTTCAGGTCATGTGATCAGTCACATTCCTGGAAGGAATTTCAAGATGTGGTAATGTATACGATGGATGAGTGTACATATATATATATATATATATATATAAGTGTTTGTGTGTGTGGAGCTGCATGAGTATATAAGAGAGCTGTTGGTGTATGTAAGAAAGCTGTGTACAAGTATGTAGCAAAACAGTGCGTGTATGTAACAGAGGTGTGAGTGCATACTTCAAAGCTGTAGAAAAGCTATATGTGTTAGAACTGTGTTTGTGTATGGAGGAGAGTTGTGTGTGTATTTCGGAAAATTGCGTGTGTGATAGTAGTAGAGTTGTGTGTATGCAGGAGAGATGTGTGTATGTAGGAAAGAGGGTGGAAACTTATCAATGCTATAGGACCTATGCAAGAACCTAACATGATCAAATTTGACTCATGACAATACAGCTTTAAAAAATGCATTGGCAGCAATTGTACCGATCATCTACTTTCAATGAATTATCAGCAAATTGGTGAAAGTACACCTATTAAAAAAAAAATAACAGCCTCCTCCATATCCCCTCTAGCTGTCCTGTCCATCACCAAGATAGGTGCGTTTTCTGCCATTTTAGGTAGAAGTAATGTTCAACCAATTTGCTTCTAATTTAGACAAAGTAGTAGGAAAGTTTATCAAACAAACTCTACATATGAGCTCTATCTATATCTATTTTACAATACGTGTAATATGTATTCACAAAATGTCCATTTTCTATATGTGTGAACTTCACATCTTTTTTTTTTTTAGTAAGTTTTAGTGCATGATGAGGTGGTGTTTACCTATAGGATCCACCATCTCTTGGACTGGGCACCATTGATGGTATTTATTGGGCCCCACGTTCTTAAGTAAATCTCAATATTGCTTCAAAAAGGTAGCTATGCATATACAGTTTACAGACAGAATGTTAACATATTAAGCAAGAGTGTGACAACTTATCAGTGCTAAATGTGCCATAAAAAAACCCAGCATGTAAAATTCTTAGCTTTGACAAGTGACAACATATCTGGCAAAATGCATTGTAAACCAAATGTAATTTTTAGCTGCAGTAAATTTTAGACAATCAAAATGATGTTAAAATGTGTGTGTTTCTTACAGTCTAGAGGCTGCTTATTCTGATGGAGGAAAACACTGACAGCATCCTTCATGATCACTGAAAGAACTGTTCTCCTTTCTCCTGCCCCACACTGATCTATCTGATCGGTGCAGTGCAGGGGAGAAAGTCACCAGGACTTGCACGGATGTTGCGCATCCTGTGTAGCTGAAAAAACTTCTGCAAGACTAGCCCTTGGACCTCTTTATGAAAAGAAGAACGACACTCCTGATATGTGAGGTGGCATGGATAGGGTCCCAATCAAACAAAGTTGTTGATTAGCCATTGAACCTTTCAGGTCATGTGATCAGTCACATTCCTGGAAGGAATTTCAAGATGTGGTAATGTATACGATGGATGAGTGTACATATATATATATATATATATATATATAAGTGTTTGTGTGTGTGGAGCTGCATGAGTATATAAGAGAGCTGTTGGTGTATGTAAGAAAGCTGTGTACAAGTATGTAGCAAAACAGTGCGTGTATGTAACAGAGGTGTGAGTGCATACTTCAAAGCTGTAGAAAAGCTATATGTGTTAGAACTGTGTTTGTGTATGGAGGAGAGTTGTGTGTGTATTTCGGAAAATTGCGTGTGTGACAGTAGTAGAGTTGTGTGTATGCAGGAGAGATGTGTGTATGTAGGAAAGAGGGTGGAAACTTATCAATGCTATAGGACCTATGCAAGAACCTAACATGATCAAATTTGACTCATGACAATACAGCTTTAAAAAATGCATTGGCAGCAATTGTACCGATCATCTACTTTCAATGAATTATCAGCAAATTGGTGAAAGTACACCTATTAAAAAAAAAATAACAGCCTCCTCCATATCCCCTCTAGCTGTCCTGTCCATCACCAAGATAGGTGCGTTTTCTGCCATTTTAGGTAGAAGTAATGTTCAACCAATTTGCTTCTAATTTAGACAAAGTAGTAGGAAAGTTTATCAAACAAACTCTACATATGAGCTCTATCTATATCTATTTTACAATACGTGTAATATGTATTCACAAAATGTCCATTTTCTATATGTGTGAACTTCACATCTTTTTTTTTTTTAGTAAGTTTTAGTGCATGATGAGGTGGTGTTTACCTATAGGATCCACCATCTCTTGGACTGGGCACCATTGATGGTATTTATTGGGCCCCACGTTCTTAAGTAAATCTCAATATTGCTTCAAAAAGGTAGCTATGCATATACAGTTTACAGACAGAATGTTAACATATTAAGCAAGAGTGTGACAACTTATCAGTGCTAAATGTGCCATAAAAAAACCCAGCATGTAAAATTCTTAGCTTTGACAAGTGACAACATATCTGGCAAAATGCATTGTAAACCAAATGTAATTTTTAGCTGCAGTAAATTTTAGACAATCAAAATGATGTTAAAATGTGTGTGTTTCTTACAGTCTAGAGGCTGCTTATTCTGATGGAGGAAAACACTGACAGCATCCTTCATGATCACTGAAAGAACTGTTCTCCTTTCTCCTGCCCCACACTGATCTATCTGATCGGTGCAGTGCAGGGGAGAAAGTCACCAGGACTTGCACGGATGTTGCGCATCCTGTGTAGCTGAAAAAACTTCTGCAAGACTAGCCCTTGGACCTCTTTATGAAAAGAAGAACGACACTCCTGATATGTGAGGTGGCATGGATAGGGTCCCAATCAAACAAAGTTGTTGATTAGCCATTGAACCTTTCAGGTCATGTGATCAGTCACATTCCTGGAAGGAATTTCAAGATGTGGTAATGTATACGATGGATGAGTGTACATATATATATATATATATATATATATATATATATATAAAGTGTTTGTGTGTGTGGAGCTGCATGAGTATATAAGAGAGCTGTTGGTGTATGTAAGAAAGCTGTGTACAAGTATGTAGCAAAACAGTGCGTGTATGTAACAGAGGTGTGAGTGCATACTTCAAAGCTGTAGAAAAGCTATATGTGTTAGAACTGTGTTTGTGTATGGAGGAGAGTTGTGTGTGTATTTCGGAAAATTGCGTGTGTGATAGTAGTAGAGTTGTGTGTATGCAGGAGAGATGTGTGTATGTAGGAAAGAGGGTGGAAACTTATCAATGCTATAGGACCTATGCAAGAACCTAACATGATCAAATTTGACTCATGACAATACAGCTTTAAAAAATGCATTGGCAGCAATTGTACCGATCATCTACTTTCAATGAATTATCAGCAAATTGGTGAAAGTACACCTATTAAAAAAAAAAATAACAGCCTCCTCCATATCCCCTCTAGCTGTCCTGTCCATCACCAAGATAGGTGCGTTTTCTGCCATTTTAGGTAGAAGTAATGTTCAACCAATTTGCTTCTAATTTAGACAAAGTAGTAGGAAAGTTTATCAAACAAACTCTACATATGAGCTCTATCTATTTTACAATACGTGTAATATGTATTCACAAAATGTCCATTTTCTATATGTGTGAACTTCACATCTTTTTTTTTTTTAGTAAGTTTTAGTGCATGATGAGGTGGTGTTTACCTATAGGATCCACCATCTCTTGGACTGGGCACCATTGATGGTATTTATTGGGCCCCACGTTCTTAAGTAAATCTCAATATTGCTTCAAAAAGGTAGCTATGCATATACAGTTTACAGACAGAATGTTAACATATTAAGCAAGAGTGTGACAACTTATCAGTGCTAAATGTGCCATAAAAAAACCCAGCATGTAAAATTCTTAGCTTTGACAAGTGACAACATATCTGGCAAAATGCATTGTAAACCAAATGTAATTTTTAGCTGCAGTAAATTTTAGACAATCAAAATGATGTTAAAATGTGTGTGTTTCTTACAGTCTAGAGGCTGCTTATTCTGATGGAGGAAAACACTGACAGCATCCTTCATGATCACTGAAAGAACTGTTCTCCTTTCTCCTGCCCCACACTGATCTATCTGATCGGTGCAGTGCAGGGGAGAAAGTCACCAGGACTTGCACGGATGTTGCGCATCCTGTGTAGCTGAAAAAACTTCTGCAAGACTAGCCCTTGGACCTCTTTATGAAAAGAAGAACGACACTCCTGATATGTGAGGTGGCATGGATAGGGTCCCAATCAAACAAAGTTGTTGATTAGCCATTGAACCTTTCAGGTCATGTGATCAGTCACATTCCTGGAAGGAATTTCAAGATGTGGTAATGTATACGATGGATGAGTGTACATATATATATATATATATATATATATATAAGTGTTTGTGTGTGTGGAGCTGCATGAGTATATAAGAGAGCTGTTGGTGTATGTAAGAAAGCTGTGTACAAGTATGTAGCAAAACAGTGCGTGTATGTAACAGAGGTGTGAGTGCATACTTCAAAGCTGTAGAAAAGCTATATGTGTTAGAACTGTGTTTGTGTATGGAGGAGAGTTGTGTGTGTATTTCGGAAAATTGCGTGTGTGATAGTAGTAGAGTTGTGTGTATGCAGGAGAGATGTGTGTATGTAGGAAAGAGGGTGGAAACTTATCAATGCTATAGGACCTATGCAAGAACCTAACATGATCAAATTTGACTCATGACAATACAGCTTTAAAAAATGCATTGGCAGCAATTGTACCGATCATCTACTTTCAATGAATTATCAGCAAATTGGTGAAAGTACACCTATTAAAAAAAAAATAACAGCCTCCTCCATATCCCCTCTAGCTGTCCTGTCCATCACCAAGATAGGTGCGTTTTCTGCCATTTTAGGTAGAAGTAATGTTCAACCAATTTGCTTCTAATTTAGACAAAGTAGTAGGAAAGTTTATCAAACAAACTCTACATATGAGCTCTATCTATATCTATTTTACAATACGTGTAATATGTATTCACAAAATGTCCATTTTCTATATGTGTGAACTTCACATCTTTTTTTTTTTTTAGTAAGTTTTAGTGCATGATGAGGTGGTGTTTACCTATAGGATCCACCATCTCTTGGACTGGGCACCATTGATGGTATTTATTGGGCCCCACGTTCTTAAGTAAATCTCAATATTGCTTCAAAAAGGTAGCTATGCATATACAGTTTACAGACAGAATGTTAACATATTAAGCAAGAGTGTGACAACTTATCAGTGCTAAATGTGCCATAAAAAAACCCAGCATGTAAAATTCTTAGCTTTGACAAGTGACAACATATCTGGCAAAATGCATTGTAAACCAAATGTAATTTTTAGCTGCAGTAAATTTTAGACAATCAAAATGATGTTAAAATGTGTGTGTTTCTTACAGTCTAGAGGCTGCTTATTCTGATGGAGGAAAACACTGACAGCATCCTTCATGATCACTGAAAGAACTGTTCTCCTTTCTCCTGCCCCACACTGATCTATCTGATCGGTGCAGTGCAGGGGAGAAAGTCACCAGGACTTGCACGGATGTTGCGCATCCTGTGTAGCTGAAAAAACTTCTGCAAGACTAGCCCTTGGACCTCTTTATGAAAAGAAGAACGACACTCCTGATATGTGAGGTGGCATGGATAGGGTCCCAATCAAACAAAGTTGTTGATTAGCCATTGAACCTTTCAGGTCATGTGATCAGTCACATTCCTGGAAGGAATTTCAAGATGTGGTAATGTATACGATGGATGAGTGTACATATATATATATATATATATATATATATATATATATATATATATATATAAAAGTGTTTGTGTGTGTGGAGCTGCATGAGTATATAAGAGAGCTGTTGGTGTATGTAAGAAAGCTGTGTACAAGTATGTAGCAAAACAGTGCGTGTATGTAACAGAGGTGTGAGTGCATACTTCAAAGCTGTAGAAAAGCTATATGTGTTAGAACTGTGTTTGTGTATGGAGGAGAGTTGTGTGTGTATTTCGGAAAATTGCGTGTGTGATAGTAGTAGAGTTGTGTGTATGCAGGAGAGATGTGTGTATGTAGGAAAGAGGGTGGAAACTTATCAATGCTATAGGACCTATGCAAGAACCTAACATGATCAAATTTGACTCATGACAATACAGCTTTAAAAAATGCATTGGCAGCAATTGTACCGATCATCTACTTTCAATGAATTATCAGCAAATTGGTGAAAGTACACCTATTAAAAAAAAAAATAACAGCCTCCTCCATATCCCCTCTAGCTGTCCTGTCAATCACCAAGATAGGTGCGTTTTCTGCCATTTTAGGTAGAAGTAATGTTCAACCAATTTGCTTCTAATTTAGACAAAGTAGTAGGAAAGTTTATCAAACAAACTCTACATATGAGCTCTATCTATTTTACAATACGTGTAATATGTATTCACAAAATGTCCATTTTCTATATGTGTGAACTTCACATCTTTTTTTTTTTTAGTAAGTTTTAGTGCATGATGAGGTGGTGTTTACCTATAGGATCCACCATCTCTTGGACTGGGCACCATTGATGGTATTTATTGGGCCCCACGTTCTTAAGTAAATCTCAATATTGCTTCAAAAAGGTAGCTATGCATATACAGTTTACAGACAGAATGTTAACATATTAAGCAAGAGTGTGACAACTTATCAGTGCTAAATGTGCCATAAAAAAACCCAGCATGTAAAATTCTTAGCTTTGACAAGTGACAACATATGTGGCAAAATGCATTGTAAACCAAATGTAATTTTTAGCTGCAGTAAATTTTAGACAATCAAAATGATGTTAAAATGTGTGTGTTTCTTACAGTCTAGAGGCTGCTTATTCTGATGGAGGAAAACACTGACAGCATCCTTCATGATCACTGAAAGAACTGTTCTCCTTTCTCCTGCCCCACACTGATCTATCTGATCGGTGCAGTGCAGGGGAGAAAGTCACCAGGACTTGCACGGATGTTGCGCATCCTGTGTAGCTGAAAAAACTTCTGCAAGACTAGCCCTTGGACCTCTTTATGAAAAGAAGAACGACACTCCTGATATGTGAGGTGGCATGGATAGGGTCCCAATCAAACAAAGTTGTTGATTAGCCATTGAACCTTTCAGGTCATGTGATCAGTCACATTCCTGGAAGGAATTTCAAGATGTGGTAATGTATACGATGGATGAGTGTACATATATATATATATATATATATATATATATAAGTGTTTGTGTGTGTGGAGCTGCATGAGTATATAAGAGAGCTGTTGGTGTATGTAAGAAAGCTGTGTACAAGTATGTAGCAAAACAGTGCGTGTATGTAACAGAGGTGTGAGTGCATACTTCAAAGCTGTAGAAAAGCTATGTGTTAGAACTGTGTTTGTGTATGGAGGAGAGTTGTGTGTGTATTTCGGAAAATTGCGTGTGTGATAGTAGTAGAGTTGTGTGTATGCAGGAGAGATGTGTGTATGTAGGAAAGAGGGTGGAAACTTATCAATGCTATAGGACCTATGCAAGAACCTAACATGATCAAATTTGACTCATGACAATACAGCTTTAAAAAATGCATTGGCAGCAATTGTACCGATCATCTACTTTCAATGAATTATCAGCAAATTGGTGAAAGTACACCTATTAAAAAAAAAATAACAGCCTCCTCCATATCCCCTCTAGCTGTCCTGTCCATCACCAAGATAGGTGCGTTTTCTGCCATTTTAGGTAGAAGTAATGTTCAACCAATTTGCTTCTAATTTAGACAAAGTAGTAGGAAAGTTTATCAAACAAACTCTACATATGAGCTCTATCTATATCTATTTTACAATACGTGTAATATGTATTCACAAAATGTCCATTTTCTATATGTGTGAACTTCACATCTTTTTTTTTTTTAGTAAGTTTTAGTGCATGATGAGGTGGTGTTTACCTATAGGATCCACCATCTCTTGGACTGGGCACCATTGATGGTATTTATTGGGCCCCACGTTCTTAAGTAAATCTCAATATTGCTTCAAAAAGGTAGCTATGCATATACAGTTTACAGACAGAATGTTAACATATTAAGCAAGAGTGTGACAACTTATCAGTGCTAAATGTGCCATAAAAAAACCCAGCATGTAAAATTCTTAGCTTTGACAAGTGACAACATATCTGGCAAAATGCATTGTAAACCAAATGTAATTTTTAGCTGCAGTAAATTTTAGACAATCAAAATGATGTTAAAATGTGTGTGTTTCTTACAGTCTAGAGGCTGCTTATTCTGATGGAGGAAAACACTGACAGCATCCTTCATGATCACTGAAAGAACTGTTCTCCTTTCTCCTGCCCCACACTGATCTATCTGATCGGTGCAGTGCAGGGGAGAAAGTCACCAGGACTTGCACGGATGTTGCGCATCCTGTGTAGCTGAAAAAACTTCTGCAAGACTAGCCCTTGGACCTCTTTATGAAAAGAAGAACGACACTCCTGATATGTGAGGTGGCATGGATAGGGTCCCAATCAAACAAAGTTGTTGATTAGCCATTGAACCTTTCAGGTCATGTGATCAGTCACATTCCTGGAAGGAATTTCAAGATGTGGTAATGTATACGATGGATGAGTGTACATATATATATATATATATATAAGTGTTTGTGTGTGTGGAGCTGCATGAGTATATAAGAGAGCTGTTGGTGTATGTAAGAAAGCTGTGTACAAGTATGTAGCAAAACAGTGCGTGTATGTAACAGAGGTGTGAGTGCATACTTCAAAGCTGTAGAAAAGCTATATGTGTTAGAACTGTGTTTGTGTATGGAGGAGAGTTGTGTGTGTATTTCGGAAAATTGCGTGTGTGATAGTAGTAGAGTTGTGTGTATGCAGGAGAGATGTGTGTATGTAGGAAAGAGGGTGGAAACTTATCAATGCTATAGGACCTATGCAAGAATCTAACATGATCAAATTTGACTCATGACAATACAGCTTTAAAAAATGCATTGGCAGCAATTGTACCGATCATCTACTTTCAATGAATTATCAGCAAATTGGTGAAAGTACACCTATTAAAAAAAAAATAACAGCCTCCTCCATATCCCCTCTAGCTGTCCTGTCCATCACCAAGATAGGTGCGTTTTCTGCCATTTTAGGTAGAAGTAATGTTCAACCAATTTGCTTCTAATTTAGACAAAGTAGTAGGAAAGTTTATCAAACAAACTCTACATATGAGCTCTATCTATTTTACAATACGTGTAATATGTATTCACAAAATGTTCATTTTCTATATGTGTGAACTTCACATCTTTTTTTTTTTTAGTAAGTTTTAGTGCATGATGAGGTGGTGTTTACCTATAGGATCCACCATCTCTTGGACTGGGCACCATTGATGGTATTTATTGGGCCCCACGTTCTTAAGTAAATCTCAATATTGCTTCAAAAAGGTAGCTATGCATATACAGTTTACAGACAGAATGTTAACATATTAAGCAAGAGTGTGACAACTTATCAGTGCTAAATGTGCCATAAAAAAACCCAGCATGTAAAATTCTTAGCTTTGACAAGTGACAACATATCTGGCAAAATGCATTGTAAACCAAATGTAATTTTTAGCTGCAGTAAATTTTAGACAATCAAAATGATGTTAAAATGTGTGTGTTTCTTACAGTCTAGAGGCTGCTTATTCTGATGGAGGAAAACACTGACAGCATCCTTCATGATCACTGAAAGAACTGTTCTCCTTTCTCCTGCCCCACACTGATCTATCTGATCGGTGCAGTGCAGGGGAGAAAGTCACCAGGACTTGCACGGATGTTGCGCATCCTGTGTAGCTGAAAAAACTTCTGCAAGACTAGCCCTTGGACCTCTTTATGAAAAGAAGAACGACACTCCTGATATGTGAGGTGGCATGGATAGGGTCCCAATCAAACAAAGTTGTTGATTAGCCATTGAACCTTTCAGGTCATGTGATCAGTCACATTCCTGGAAGGAATTTCAAGATGTGGTAATGTATACGATGGATGAGTGTACATATATATATATATATATATATAAGTGTTTGTGTGTGTGGAGCTGCATGAGTATATAAGAGAGCTGTTGGTGTATGTAAGAAAGCTGTGTACAAGTATGTAGCAAAACAGTGCGTGTATGTAACAGAGGTGTGAGTGCATACTTCAAAGCTGTAGAAAAGCTATATGTGTTAGAACTGTGTTTGTGTATGGAGGAGAGTTGTGTGTGTATTTCGGAAAATTGCGTGTGTGATAGTAGTAGAGTTGTGTGTATGCAGGAGAGATGTGTGTATGTAGGAAAGAGGGTGGAAACTTATCAATGCTATAGGACCTATGCAAGAACCTAACATGATCAAATTTGACTCATGACAATACAGCTTTAAAAAATGCATTGGCAGCAATTGTACCGATCATCTACTTTCAATGAATTATCAGCAAATTGGTGAAAGTACACCTATTAAAAAAAAAAATAACAGCCTCCTCCATATCCCCTCTAGCTGTCCTGTCAATCACCAAGATAGGTGCGTTTTCTGCCATTTTAGGTAGAAGTAATGTTCAACCAATTTGCTTCTAATTTAGACAAAGTAGTAGGAAAGTTTATCAAACAAACTCTACATATGAGCTCTATCTATTTTACAATACGTGTAATATGTATTCACAAAATGTCCATTTTCTATATGTGTGAACTTCACATCTTTTTTTTTTTTAGTAAGTTTTAGTGCATGATGAGGTGGTGTTTACCTATAGGATCCACCATCTCTTGGACTGGGCACCATTGATGGTATTTATTGGGCCCCACGTTCTTAAGTAAATCTCAATATTGCTTCAAAAAGGTAGCTATGCATATACAGTTTACAGACAGAATGTTAACATATTAAGCAAGAGTGTGACAACTTATCAGTGCTAAATGTGCCATAAAAAAACCCAGCATGTAAAATTCTTAGCTTTGACAAGTGACAACATATGTGGCAAAATGCATTGTAAACCAAATGTAATTTTTAGCTGCAGTAAATTTTAGACAATCAAAATGATGTTAAAATGTGTGTGTTTCTTACAGTCTAGAGGCTGCTTATTCTGATGGAGGAAAACACTGACAGCATCCTTCATGATCACTGAAAGAACTGTTCTCCTTTCTCCTGCCCCACACTGATCTATCTGATCGGTGCAGTGCAGGGGAGAAAGTCACCAGGACTTGCACGGATGTTGCGCATCCTGTGTAGCTGAAAAAACTTCTGCAAGACTAGCCCTTGGACCTCTTTATGAAAAGAAGAACGACACTCCTGATATGTGAGGTGGCATGGATAGGGTCCCAATCAAACAAAGTTGTTGATTAGCCATTGAACCTTTCAGGTCATGTGATCAGTCACATTCCTGGAAGGAATTTCAAGATGTGGTAATGTATACGATGGATGAGTGTACATATATATATATATATATATATATATATATAAGTGTTTGTGTGTGTGGAGCTGCATGAGTATATAAGAGAGCTGTTGGTGTATGTAAGAAAGCTGTGTACAAGTATGTAGCAAAACAGTGCGTGTATGTAACAGAGGTGTGAGTGCATACTTCAAAGCTGTAGAAAAGCTATGTGTTAGAACTGTGTTTGTGTATGGAGGAGAGTTGTGTGTGTATTTCGGAAAATTGCGTGTGTGATAGTAGTAGAGTTGTGTGTATGCAGGAGAGATGTGTGTATGTAGGAAAGAGGGTGGAAACTTATCAATGCTATAGGACCTATGCAAGAACCTAACATGATCAAATTTGACTCATGACAATACAGCTTTAAAAAATGCATTGGCAGCAATTGTACCGATCATCTACTTTCAATGAATTATCAGCAAATTGGTGAAAGTACACCTATTAAAAAAAAAATAACAGCCTCCTCCATATCCCCTCTAGCTGTCCTGTCCATCACCAAGATAGGTGCGTTTTCTGCCATTTTAGGTAGAAGTAATGTTCAACCAATTTGCTTCTAATTTAGACAAAGTAGTAGGAAAGTTTATCAAACAAACTCTACATATGAGCTCTATCTATATCTATTTTACAATACGTGTAATATGTATTCACAAAATGTCCATTTTCTATATGTGTGAACTTCACATCTTTTTTTTTTTTAGTAAGTTTTAGTGCATGATGAGGTGGTGTTTACCTATAGGATCCACCATCTCTTGGACTGGGCACCATTGATGGTATTTATTGGGCCCCACGTTCTTAAGTAAATCTCAATATTGCTTCAAAAAGGTAGCTATGCATATACAGTTTACAGACAGAATGTTAACATATTAAGCAAGAGTGTGACAACTTATCAGTGCTAAATGTGCCATAAAAAAACCCAGCATGTAAAATTCTTAGCTTTGACAAGTGACAACATATCTGGCAAAATGCATTGTAAACCAAATGTAATTTTTAGCTGCAGTAAATTTTAGACAATCAAAATGATGTTAAAATGTGTGTGTTTCTTACAGTCTAGAGGCTGCTTATTCTGATGGAGGAAAACACTGACAGCATCCTTCATGATCACTGAAAGAACTGTTCTCCTTTCTCCTGCCCCACACTGATCTATCTGATCGGTGCAGTGCAGGGGAGAAAGTCACCAGGACTTGCACGGATGTTGCGCATCCTGTGTAGCTGAAAAAACTTCTGCAAGACTAGCCCTTGGACCTCTTTATGAAAAGAAGAACGACACTCCTGATATGTGAGGTGGCATGGATAGGGTCCCAATCAAACAAAGTTGTTGATTAGCCATTGAACCTTTCAGGTCATGTGATCAGTCACATTCCTGGAAGGAATTTCAAGATGTGGTAATGTATACGATGGATGAGTGTACATATATATATATATATATATAAGTGTTTGTGTGTGTGGAGCTGCATGAGTATATAAGAGAGCTGTTGGTGTATGTAAGAAAGCTGTGTACAAGTATGTAGCAAAACAGTGCGTGTATGTAACAGAGGTGTGAGTGCATACTTCAAAGCTGTAGAAAAGCTATATGTGTTAGAACTGTGTTTGTGTATGGAGGAGAGTTGTGTGTGTATTTCGGAAAATTGCGTGTGTGATAGTAGTAGAGTTGTGTGTATGCAGGAGAGATGTGTGTATGTAGGAAAGAGGGTGGAAACTTATCAATGCTATAGGACCTATGCAAGAATCTAACATGATCAAATTTGACTCATGACAATACAGCTTTAAAAAATGCATTGGCAGCAATTGTACCGATCATCTACTTTCAATGAATTATCAGCAAATTGGTGAAAGTACACCTATTAAAAAAAAAATAACAGCCTCCTCCATATCCCCTCTAGCTGTCCTGTCCATCACCAAGATAGGTGCGTTTTCTGCCATTTTAGGTAGAAGTAATGTTCAACCAATTTGCTTCTAATTTAGACAAAGTAGTAGGAAAGTTTATCAAACAAACTCTACATATGAGCTCTATCTATTTTACAATACGTGTAATATGTATTCACAAAATGTTCATTTTCTATATGTGTGAACTTCACATCTTTTTTTTTTTTAGTAAGTTTTAGTGCATGATGAGGTGGTGTTTACCTATAGGATCCACCATCTCTTGGACTGGGCACCATTGATGGTATTTATTGGGCCCCACGTTCTTAAGTAAATCTCAATATTGCTTCAAAAAGGTAGCTATGCATATACAGTTTACAGACAGAATGTTAACATATTAAGCAAGAGTGTGACAACTTATCAGTGCTAAATGTGCCATAAAAAAACCCAGCATGTAAAATTCTTAGCTTTGACAAGTGACAACATATCTGGCAAAATGCATTGTAAACCAAATGTAATTTTTAGCTGCAGTAAATTTTAGACAATCAAAATGATGTTAAAATGTGTGTGTTTCTTACAGTCTAGAGGCTGCTTATTCTGATGGAGGAAAACACTGACAGCATCCTTCATGATCACTGAAAGAACTGTTCTCCTTTCTCCTGCCCCACACTGATCTATCTGATCGGTGCAGTGCAGGGGAGAAAGTCACCAGGACTTGCACGGATGTTGCGCATCCTGTGTAGCTGAAAAAACTTCTGCAAGACTAGCCCTTGGACCTCTTTATGAAAAGAAGAACGACACTCCTGATATGTGAGGTGGCATGGATAGGGTCCCAATCAAACAAAGTTGTTGATTAGCCATTGAACCTTTCAGGTCATGTGATCAGTCACATTCCTGGAAGGAATTTCAAGATGTGGTAATGTATACGATGGATGAGTGTACATATATATATATATATATATATAAGTGTTTGTGTGTGTGGAGCTGCATGAGTATATAAGAGAGCTGTTGGTGTATGTAAGAAAGCTGTGTACAAGTATGTAGCAAAACAGTGCGTGTATGTAACAGAGGTGTGAGTGCATACTTCAAAGCTGTAGAAAAGCTATATGTGTTAGAACTGTGTTTGTGTATGGAGGAGAGTTGTGTGTGTATTTCGGAAAATTGCGTGTGTGATAGTAGTAGAGTTGTGTGTATGCAGGAGAGATGTGTGTATGTAGGAAAGAGGGTGGAAACTTATCAATGCTATAGGACCTATGCAAGAATCTAACATGATCAAATTTGACTCATGACAATACAGCTTTAAAAAATGCATTGGCAGCAATTGTACCGATCATCTACTTTCAATGAATTATCAGCAAATTGGTGAAAGTACACCTATTAAAAAAAAAAATAACAGCCTCCTCCATATCCCCTCTAGCTGTCCTGTCCATCACCAAGATAGGTGCGTTTTCTGCCATTTTAGGTAGAAGTAATGTTCAACCAATTTGCTTCTAATTTAGACAAAGTAGTAGGAAAGTTTATCAAACAAACTCTACATATGAGCTCTATCTATTTTACAATACGTGTAATATGTATTCACAAAATGTCCATTTTCTATATGTGTGAACTTCACATCTTTTTTTTTTTTAGTAAGTTTTAGTGCATGATGAGGTGGTGTTTACCTATAGGATCCACCATCTCTTGGACTGGGCACCATTGATGGTATTTATTGGGCCCCACGTTCTTAAGTAAATCTCAATATTGCTTCAAAAAGGTAGCTATGCATATACAGTTTACAGACAGAATGTTAACATATTAAGCAAGAGTGTGACAACTTATCAGTGCTAAATGTGCCATAAAAAAACCCAGCATGTAAAATTCTTAGCTTTGACAAGTGACAACATATCTGGCAAAATGCATTGTAAACCAAATGTAATTTTTAGCTGCAGTAAATTTTAGACAATCAAAATGATGTTAAAATGTGTGTGTTTCTTACAGTCTAGAGGCTGCTTATTCTGATGGAGGAAAACACTGACAGCATCCTTCATGATCACTGAAAGAACTGTTCTCCTTTCTCCTGCCCCACACTGATCTATCTGATCGGTGCAGTGCAGGGGAGAAAGTCACCAGGACTTGCACGGATGTTGCGCATCCTGTGTAGCTGAAAAAACTTCTGCAAGACTAGCCCTTGGACCTCTTTATGAAAAGAAGAACGACACTCCTGATATGTGAGGTGGCATGGATAGGGTCCCAATCAAACAAAGTTGTTGATTAGCCATTGAACCTTTCAGGTCATGTGATCAGTCACATTCCTGGAAGGAATTTCAAGATGTGGTAATGTATACGATGGATGAGTGTACATATATATATATATATATATAAGTGTTTGTGTGTGTGGAGCTGCATGAGTATATAAGAGAGCTGTTGGTGTATGTAAGAAAGCTGTGTACAAGTATGTAGCAAAACAGTGCGTGTATGTAACAGAGGTGTGAGTGCATACTTCAAAGCTGTAGAAAAGCTATATGTGTTAGAACTGTGTTTGTGTATGGAGGAGAGTTGTGTGTGTATTTCGGAAAATTGCGTGTGTGATAGTAGTAGAGTTGTGTGTATGCAGGAGAGATGTGTGTATGTAGGAAAGAGGGTGGAAACTTATCAATGCTATAGGACCTATGCAAGAATCTAACATGATCAAATTTGACTCATGACAATACAGCTTTAAAAAATGCATTGGCAGCAATTGTACCGATCATCTACTTTCAATGAATTATCAGCAAATTGGTGAAAGTACACCTATTAAAAAAAAAATAACAGCCTCCTCCATATCCCCTCTAGCTGTCCTGTCCATCACCAAGATAGGTGCGTTTTCTGCCATTTTAGGTAGAAGTAATGTTCAACCAATTTGCTTCTAATTTAGACAAAGTAGTAGGAAAGTTTATCAAACAAACTCTACATATGAGCTCTATCTATTTTACAATACGTGTAATATGTATTCACAAAATGTCCATTTTCTATATGTGTGAACTTCACATCTTTTTTTTTTTTAGTAAGTTTTAGTGCATGATGAGGTGGTGTTTACCTATAGGATCCACCATCTCTTGGACTGGGCACCATTGATGGTATTTATTGGGCCCCACGTTCTTAAGTAAATCTCAATATTGCTTCAAAAAGGTAGCTATGCATATACAGTTTACAGACAGAATGTTAACATATTAAGCAAGAGTGTGACAACTTATCAGTGCTAAATGTGCCATAAAAAAACCCAGCATGTAAAATTCTTAGCTTTGACAAGTGACAACATATCTGGCAAAATGCATTGTAAACCAAATGTAATTTTTAGCTGCAGTAAATTTTAGACAATCAAAATGATGTTAAAATGTGTGTGTTTCTTACAGTCTAGAGGCTGCTTATTCTGATGGAGGAAAACACTGACAGCATCCTTCATGATCACTGAAAGAACTGTTCTCCTTTCTCCTGCCCCACACTGATCTATCTGATCGGTGCAGTGCAGGGGAGAAAGTCACCAGGACTTGCACGGATGTTGCGCATCCTGTGTAGCTGAAAAAACTTCTGCAAGACTAGCCCTTGGACCTCTTTATGAAAAGAAGAACGACACTCCTGATATGTGAGGTGGCATGGATAGGGTCCCAATCAAACAAAGTTGTTGATTAGCCATTGAACCTTTCAGGTCATGTGATCAGTCACATTCCTGGAAGGAATTTCAAGATGTGGTAATGTATACGATGGATGAGTGTACATATATATATATATATATATATATATATATAAGTGTTTGTGTGTGTGGAGCTGCATGAGTATATAAGAGAGCTGTTGGTGTATGTAAGAAAGCTGTGTACAAGTATGTAGCAAAACAGTGCGTGTATGTAACAGAGGTGTGAGTGCATACTTCAAAGCTGTAGAAAAGCTATATGTGTTAGAACTGTGTTTGTGTATGGAGGAGAGTTGTGTGTGTATTTCGGAAAATTGCGTGTGTGATAGTAGTAGAGTTGTGTGTATGCAGGAGAGATGTGTGTATGTAGGAAAGAGGGTGGAAACTTATCAATGCTATAGGACCTATGCAAGAACCTAACATGATCAAATTTGACTCATGACAATACAGCTTTAAAAAATTCATTGGCAGCAATTGTACCGATCATCTACTTTCAATTAATTATCAGTAAATTGGTGAAAGTACACCTATTAAAAAAAAAATAACAGCCTCCTCCATATCCCCTCTAGCTGTCCTGTCCATCACCAAGATAGGTGCGTTTTCTGCCATTTTAGGTAGAAGTAATGTTCAACCAATTTGCTTCTAATTTAGACAAAGTAGTAGGAAAGTTTATCAAACAAACTCTACATATGAGCTCTATCTATTTTACAATACGTGTAATATGTATTCACAAAATGTCCATTTTCTATATGTGTGAACTTCACATCTTTTTTTTTTTTAGTAAGTTTTAGTGCATGATGAGGTGGTGTTTACCTATAGGATCCACCATCTCTTGGACTGGGCACCATTGATGGTATTTATTGGGCCCCACGTTCTTAAGTAAATCTCAATATTGCTTCAAAAAGGTAGCTATGCATATACAGTTTACAGACAGAATGTTAACATATTAAGCAAGAGTGTGACAACTTATCAGTGCTAAATGTGCCATAAAAAAACCCAGCATGTAAAATTCTTAGCTTTGACAAGTGACAACATATCTGGCAAAATGCATTGTAAACCAAATGTAATTTTTAGCTGCAGTAAATTTTAGACAATCAAAATGATGTTAAAATGTGTGTGTTTCTTACAGTCTAGAGGCTGCTTATTCTGATGGAGGAAAACACTGACAGCATCCTTCATGATCACTGAAAGAACTGTTCTCCTTTCTCCTGCCCCACACTGATCTATCTGATCGGTGCAGTGCAGGGGAGAAAGTCACCAGGACTTGCACGGATGTTGCGCATCCTGTGTAGCTGAAAAAACTTCTGCAAGACTAGCCCTTGGACCTCTTTATGAAAAGAAGAACGACACTCCTGATATGTGAGGTGGCATGGATAGGGTCCCAATCAAACAAAGTTGTTGATTAGCCATTGAACCTTTCAGGTCATGTGATCAGTCACATTCCTGGAAGGAATTTCAAGATGTGGTAATGTATACGATGGATGAGTGTACATATATATATATATATATATAAGTGTTTGTGTGTGTGGAGCTGCATGAGTATATAAGAGAGCTGTTGGTGTATGTAAGAAAGCTGTGTACAAGTATGTAGCAAAACAGTGCGTGTATGTAACAGAGGTGTGAGTGCATACTTCAAAGCTGTAGAAAAGCTATATGTGTTAGAACTGTGTTTGTGTATGGAGGAGAGTTGTGTGTGTATTTCGGAAAATTGCGTGTGTGATAGTAGTAGAGTTGTGTGTATGCAGGAGAGATGTGTGTATGTAGGAAAGAGGGTGGAAACTTATCAATGCTATAGGACCTATGCAAGAATCTAACATGATCAAATTTGACTCATGACAATACAGCTTTAAAAAATGCATTGGCAGCAATTGTACCGATCATCTACTTTCAATGAATTATCAGCAAATTGGTGAAAGTACACCTATTAAAAAAAAAATAACAGCCTCCTCCATATCCCCTCTAGCTGTCCTGTCCATCACCAAGATAGGTGCGTTTTCTGCCATTTTAGGTAGAAGTAATGTTCAACCAATTTGCTTCTAATTTAGACAAAGTAGTAGGAAAGTTTATCAAACAAACTCTACATATGAGCTCTATCTATTTTACAATACGTGTAATATGTATTCACAAAATGTTCATTTTCTATATGTGTGAACTTCACATCTTTTTTTTTTTTAGTAAGTTTTAGTGCATGATGAGGTGGTGTTTACCTATAGGATCCACCATCTCTTGGACTGGGCACCATTGATGGTATTTATTGGGCCCCACGTTCTTAAGTAAATCTCAATATTGCTTCAAAAAGGTAGCTATGCATATACAGTTTACAGACAGAATGTTAACATATTAAGCAAGAGTGTGACAACTTATCAGTGCTAAATGTGCCATAAAAAAACCCAGCATGTAAAATTCTTAGCTTTGACAAGTGACAACATATCTGGCAAAATGCATTGTAAACCAAATGTAATTTTTAGCTGCAGTAAATTTTAGACAATCAAAATGATGTTAAAATGTGTGTGTTTCTTACAGTCTAGAGGCTGCTTATTCTGATGGAGGAAAACACTGACAGCATCCTTCATGATCACTGAAAGAACTGTTCTCCTTTCTCCTGCCCCACACTGATCTATCTGATCGGTGCAGTGCAGGGGAGAAAGTCACCAGGACTTGCACGGATGTTGCGCATCCTGTGTAGCTGAAAAAACTTCTGCAAGACTAGCCCTTGGACCTCTTTATGAAAAGAAGAACGACACTCCTGATATGTGAGGTGGCATGGATAGGGTCCCAATCAAACAAAGTTGTTGATTAGCCATTGAACCTTTCAGGTCATGTGATCAGTCACATTCCTGGAAGGAATTTCAAGATGTGGTAATGTATACGATGGATGAGTGTACATATATATATATATATATATATAAGTGTTTGTGTGTGTGGAGCTGCATGAGTATATAAGAGAGCTGTTGGTGTATGTAAGAAAGCTGTGTACAAGTATGTAGCAAAACAGTGCGTGTATGTAACAGAGGTGTGAGTGCATACTTCAAAGCTGTAGAAAAGCTATATGTGTTAGAACTGTGTTTGTGTATGGAGGAGAGTTGTGTGTGTATTTCGGAAAATTGCGTGTGTGATAGTAGTAGAGTTGTGTGTATGCAGGAGAGATGTGTGTATGTAGGAAAGAGGGTGGAAACTTATCAATGCTATAGGACCTATGCAAGAATCTAACATGATCAAATTTGACTCATGACAATACAGCTTTAAAAAATGCATTGGCAGCAATTGTACCGATCATCTACTTTCAATGAATTATCAGCAAATTGGTGAAAGTACACCTATTAAAAAAAAAAATAACAGCCTCCTCCATATCCCCTCTAGCTGTCCTGTCCATCACCAAGATAGGTGCGTTTTCTGCCATTTTAGGTAGAAGTAATGTTCAACCAATTTGCTTCTAATTTAGACAAAGTAGTAGGAAAGTTTATCAAACAAACTCTACATATGAGCTCTATCTATTTTACAATACGTGTAATATGTATTCACAAAATGTCCATTTTCTATATGTGTGAACTTCACATCTTTTTTTTTTTTAGTAAGTTTTAGTGCATGATGAGGTGGTGTTTACCTATAGGATCCACCATCTCTTGGACTGGGCACCATTGATGGTATTTATTGGGCCCCACGTTCTTAAGTAAATCTCAATATTGCTTCAAAAAGGTAGCTATGCATATACAGTTTACAGACAGAATGTTAACATATTAAGCAAGAGTGTGACAACTTATCAGTGCTAAATGTGCCATAAAAAAACCCAGCATGTAAAATTCTTAGCTTTGACAAGTGACAACATATCTGGCAAAATGCATTGTAAACCAAATGTAATTTTTAGCTGCAGTAAATTTTAGACAATCAAAATGATGTTAAAATGTGTGTGTTTCTTACAGTCTAGAGGCTGCTTATTCTGATGGAGGAAAACACTGACAGCATCCTTCATGATCACTGAAAGAACTGTTCTCCTTTCTCCTGCCCCACACTGATCTATCTGATCGGTGCAGTGCAGGGGAGAAAGTCACCAGGACTTGCACGGATGTTGCGCATCCTGTGTAGCTGAAAAAACTTCTGCAAGACTAGCCCTTGGACCTCTTTATGAAAAGAAGAACGACACTCCTGATATGTGAGGTGGCATGGATAGGGTCCCAATCAAACAAAGTTGTTGATTAGCCATTGAACCTTTCAGGTCATGTGATCAGTCACATTCCTGGAAGGAATTTCAAGATGTGGTAATGTATACGATGGATGAGTGTACATATATATATATATATATATAAGTGTTTGTGTGTGTGGAGCTGCATGAGTATATAAGAGAGCTGTTGGTGTATGTAAGAAAGCTGTGTACAAGTATGTAGCAAAACAGTGCGTGTATGTAACAGAGGTGTGAGTGCATACTTCAAAGCTGTAGAAAAGCTATATGTGTTAGAACTGTGTTTGTGTATGGAGGAGAGTTGTGTGTGTATTTCGGAAAATTGCGTGTGTGATAGTAGTAGAGTTGTGTGTATGCAGGAGAGATGTGTGTATGTAGGAAAGAGGGTGGAAACTTATCAATGCTATAGGACCTATGCAAGAATCTAACATGATCAAATTTGACTCATGACAATACAGCTTTAAAAAATGCATTGGCAGCAATTGTACCGATCATCTACTTTCAATGAATTATCAGCAAATTGGTGAAAGTACACCTATTAAAAAAAAAATAACAGCCTCCTCCATATCCCCTCTAGCTGTCCTGTCCATCACCAAGATAGGTGCGTTTTCTGCCATTTTAGGTAGAAGTAATGTTCAACCAATTTGCTTCTAATTTAGACAAAGTAGTAGGAAAGTTTATCAAACAAACTCTACATATGAGCTCTATCTATTTTACAATACGTGTAATATGTATTCACAAAATGTCCATTTTCTATATGTGTGAACTTCACATCTTTTTTTTTTTTAGTAAGTTTTAGTGCATGATGAGGTGGTGTTTACCTATAGGATCCACCATCTCTTGGACTGGGCACCATTGATGGTATTTATTGGGCCCCACGTTCTTAAGTAAATCTCAATATTGCTTCAAAAAGGTAGCTATGCATATACAGTTTACAGACAGAATGTTAACATATTAAGCAAGAGTGTGACAACTTATCAGTGCTAAATGTGCCATAAAAAAACCCAGCATGTAAAATTCTTAGCTTTGACAAGTGACAACATATCTGGCAAAATGCATTGTAAACCAAATGTAATTTTTAGCTGCAGTAAATTTTAGACAATCAAAATGATGTTAAAATGTGTGTGTTTCTTACAGTCTAGAGGCTGCTTATTCTGATGGAGGAAAACACTGACAGCATCCTTCATGATCACTGAAAGAACTGTTCTCCTTTCTCCTGCCCCACACTGATCTATCTGATCGGTGCAGTGCAGGGGAGAAAGTCACCAGGACTTGCACGGATGTTGCGCATCCTGTGTAGCTGAAAAAACTTCTGCAAGACTAGCCCTTGGACCTCTTTATGAAAAGAAGAACGACACTCCTGATATGTGAGGTGGCATGGATAGGGTCCCAATCAAACAAAGTTGTTGATTAGCCATTGAACCTTTCAGGTCATGTGATCAGTCACATTCCTGGAAGGAATTTCAAGATGTGGTAATGTATACGATGGATGAGTGTACATATATATATATATATATATATATATATATAAGTGTTTGTGTGTGTGGAGCTGCATGAGTATATAAGAGAGCTGTTGGTGTATGTAAGAAAGCTGTGTACAAGTATGTAGCAAAACAGTGCGTGTATGTAACAGAGGTGTGAGTGCATACTTCAAAGCTGTAGAAAAGCTATTTGTGTTAGAACTGTGTTTGTGTATGGAGGAGAGTTGTGTGTGTATTTCGGAAAATTGCGTGTGTGATAGTAGTAGAGTTGTGTGTATGCAGGAGAGATGTGTGTATGTAGGAAAGAGGGTGGAAACTTATCAATGCTATAGGACCTATGCAAGAACCTAACATGATCAAATTTGACTCATGACAATACAGCTTTAAAAAATGCATTGGCAGCAATTGTACCGATCATCTACTTTCAATGAATTATCAGCAAATTGGTGAAAGTACACCTATTAAAAAAAAAATAACAGCCTCCTCCATATCCCCTCTAGCTGTCCTGTCCATCACCAAGATAGGTGCGTTTTCTGCCATTTTAGGTAGAAGTAATGTTCAACCAATTTGCTTCTAATTTAGACAAAGTAGTAGGAAAGTTTATCAAACAAACTCTACATATGAGCTCTATCTATTTTACAATACGTGTAATATGTATTCACAAAATGTCCATTTTCTATATGTGTGAACTTCACATCTTTTTTTTTTTTAGTAAGTTTTAGTGCATGATGAGGTGGTGTTTACCTATAGGATCCACCATCTCTTGGACTGGGCACCATTGATGGTATTTATTGGGCCCCACGTTCTTAAGTAAATCTCAATATTGCTTCAAAAAGGTAGCTATGCATATACAGTTTACAGACAGAATGTTAACATATTAAGCAAGAGTGTGACAACTTATCAGTGCTAAATGTGCCATAAAAAAACCCAGCATGTAAAATTCTTAGCTTTGACAAGTGACAACATATCTGGCAAAATGCATTGTAAACCAAATGTAATTTTTAGCTGCAGTAAATTTTAGACAATCAAAATGATGTTAAAATGTGTGTGTTTCTTACAGTCTAGAGGCTGCTTATTCTGATGGAGGAAAACACTGACAGCATCCTTCATGATCACTGAAAGAACTGTTCTCCTTTCTCCTGCCCCACACTGATCTATCTGATCGGTGCAGTGCAGGGGAGAAAGTCACCAGGACTTGCACGGATGTTGCGCATCCTGTGTAGCTGAAAAAACTTCTGCAAGACTAGCCCTTGGACCTCTTTATGAAAAGAAGAACGACACTCCTGATATGTGAGGTGGCATGGATAGGGTCCCAATCAAACAAAGTTGTTGATTAGCCATTGAACCTTTCAGGTCATGTGATCAGTCACATTCCTGGAAGGAATTTCAAGATGTGGTAATGTATACGATGGATGAGTGTACATATATATATATATATATATATATATAAGTGTTTGTGTGTGTGGAGCTGCATGAGTATATAAGAGAGCTGTTGGTGTATGTAAGAAAGCTGTGTACAAGTATGTAGCAAAACAGTGCGTGTATGTAACAGAGGTGTGAGTGCATACTTCAAAGCTGTAGAAAAGCTATATGTGTTAGAACTGTGTTTGTGTATGGAGGAGAGTTGTGTGTGTATTTCGGAAAATTGCGTGTGTGACAGTAGTAGAGTTGTGTGTATGCAGGAGAGATGTGTGTATGTAGGAAAGAGGGTGGAAACTTATCAATGCTATAGGACCTATGCAAGAACCTAACATGATCAAATTTGACTCATGACAATACAGCTTTAAAAAATGCATTGGCAGCAATTGTACCGATCATCTACTTTCAATGAATTATCAGCAAATTGGTGAAAGTACACCTATTAAAAAAAAAATAACAGCCTCCTCCATATCCCCTCTAGCAGTCCTGTCCATCACCAAGATAGGTGCGTTTTCTGCCATTTTAGGTAGAAGTAATGTTCAACCAATTTGCTTCTAATTTAGACAAAGTAGTAGGAAAGTTTATCAAACAAACTCTACATATGAGCTCTATCTATATCTATTTTACAATACGTGTAATATGTATTCACAAAATGTCCATTTTCTATATGTGTGAACTTCACATCTTTTTTTTTTTTAGTAAGTTTTAGTGCATGATGAGGTGGTGTTTACCTATAGGATCCACCATCTCTTGGACTGGGCACCATTGATGGTATTTATTGGGCCCCACGTTCTTAAGTAAATCTCAATATTGCTTCAAAAAGGTAGCTATGCATATACAGTTTACAGACAGAATGTTAACATATTAAGCAAGAGTGTGACAACTTATCAGTGCTAAATGTGCCATAAAAAAACCCAGCATGTAAAATTCTTAGCTTTGACAAGTGACAACATATCTGGCAAAATGCATTGTAAACCAAATGTAATTTTTAGCTGCAGTAAATTTTAGACAATCAAAATGATGTTAAAATGTGTGTGTTTCTTACAGTCTAGAGGCTGCTTATTCTGATGGAGGAAAACACTGACAGCATCCTTCATGATCACTGAAAGAACTGTTCTCCTTTCTCCTGCCCCACACTGATCTATCTGATCGGTGCAGTGCAGGGGAGAAAGTCACCAGGACTTGCACGGATGTTGCGCATCCTGTGTAGCTGAAAAAACTTCTGCAAGACTAGCCCTTGGACCTCTTTATGAAAAGAAGAACGACACTCCTGATATGTGAGGTGGCATGGATAGGGTCCCAATCAAACAAAGTTGTTGATTAGCCATTGAACCTTTCAGGTCATGTGATCAGTCACATTCCTGGAAGGAATTTCAAGATGTGGTAATGTATACGATGGATGAGTGTACATATATATATATATATATATATATATAAGTGTTTGTGTGTGTGGAGCTGCATGAGTATATAAGAGAGCTGTTGGTGTATGTAAGAAAGCTGTGTACAAGTATGTAGCAAAACAGTGCGTGTATGTAACAGAGGTGTGAGTGCATACTTCAAAGCTGTAGAAAAGCTATATGTGTTAGAACTGTGTTTGTGTATGGAGGAGAGTTGTGTGTGTATTTCGGAAAATTGCGTGTGTGATAGTAGTAGAGTTGTGTGTATGCAGGAGAGATGTGTGTATGTAGGAAAGAGGGTGGAAACTTATCAATGCTATAGGACCTATGCAAGAACCTAACATGATCAAATTTGACTCATGACAATACAGCTTTAAAAAATGCATTGGCAGCAATTGTACCGATCATCTACTTTCAATGAATTATCAGCAAATTGGTGAAAGTACACCTATTAAAAAAAAAATAACAGCCTCCTCCATATCCCCTCTAGCTGTCCTGTCCATCACCAAGATAGGTGCGTTTTCTGCCATTTTAGGTAGAAGTAATGTTCAACCAATTTGCTTCTAATTTAGACAAAGTAGTAGGAAAGTTTATCAAACAAACTCTACATATGAGCTCTATCTATATCTATTTTACAATACGTGTAATATGTATTCACAAAATGTCCATTTTCTATATGTGTGAACTTCACATCTTTTTTTTTTTTAGTAAGTTTTAGTGCATGATGAGGTGGTGTTTACCTATAGGATCCACAATCTCTTGGACTGGGCACCATTGATGGTATTTATTGGGCCCCACGTTCTTAAGTAAATCTCAATATTGCTTCAAAAAGGTAGCTATGCATATACAGTTTACAGACAGAATGTTAACATATTAAGCAAGAGTGTGACAACTTATCAGTGCTAAATGTGCCATAAAAAAACCCAGCATGTAAAATTCTTAGCTTTGACAAGTGACAACATATCTGGCAAAATGCATTGTAAACCAAATGTAATTTTTAGCTGCAGTAAATTTTAGACAATCAAAATGATGTTAAAATGTGTGTGTTTCTTACAGTCTAGAGGCTGCTTATTCTGATGGAGGAAAACACTGACAGCATCCTTCATGATCACTGAAAGAACTGTTCTCCTTTCTCCTGCCCCACACTGATCTATCTGATCGGTGCAGTGCAGGGGAGAAAGTCACCAGGACTTGCACGGATGTTGCGCATCCTGTGTAGCTGAAAAAACTTCTGCAAGACTAGCCCTTGGACCTCTTTATGAAAAGAAGAACGACACTCCTGATATGTGAGGTGGCATGGATAGGGTCCCAATCAAACAAAGTTGTTGATTAGCCATTGAACCTTTCAGGTCATGTGATCAGTCACATTCCTGGAAGGAATTTCAAGATGTGGTAATGTATACGATGGATGAGTGTACATATATATATATATATATATATATATAAGTGTTTGTGTGTGTGGAGCTGCATGAGTATATAAGAGAGCTGTTGGTGTATGTAAGAAAGCTGTGTACAAGTATGTAGCAAAACAGTGCGTGTATGTAACAGAGGTGTGAGTGCATACTTCAAAGCTGTAGAAAAGCTATATGTGTTAGAACTGTGTTTGTGTATGGAGGAGAGTTGTGTGTGTATTTCGGAAAATTGCGTGTGTGACAGTAGTAGAGTTGTGTGTATGCAGGAGAGATGTGTGTATGTAGGAAAGAGGGTGGAAACTTATCAATGCTATAGGACCTATGCAAGAACCTAACATGATCAAATTTGACTCATGACAATACAGCTTTAAAAAATGCATTGGCAGCAATTGTACCGATCATCTACTTTCAATGAATTATCAGCAAATTGGTGAAAGTACACCTATTAAAAAAAAAATAACAGCCTCCTCCATATCCCCTCTAGCAGTCCTGTCCATCACCAAGATAGGTGCGTTTTCTGCCATTTTAGGTAGAAGTAATGTTCAACCAATTTGCTTCTAATTTAGACAAAGTAGTAGGAAAGTTTATCAAACAAACTCTACATATGAGCTCTATCTATATCTATTTTACAATACGTGTAATATGTATTCACAAAATGTCCATTTTCTATATGTGTGAACTTCACATCTTTTTTTTTTTTAGTAAGTTTTAGTGCATGATGAGGTGGTGTTTACCTATAGGATCCACCATCTCTTGGACTGGGCACCATTGATGGTATTTATTGGGCCCCACGTTCTTAAGTAAATCTCAATATTGCTTCAAAAAGGTAGCTATGCATATACAGTTTACAGACAGAATGTTAACATATTAAGCAAGAGTGTGACAACTTATCAGTGCTAAATGTGCCATAAAAAAACCCAGCATGTAAAATTCTTAGCTTTGACAAGTGACAACATATCTGGCAAAATGCATTGTAAACCAAATGTAATTTTTAGCTGCAGTAAATTTTAGACAATCAAAATGATGTTAAAATGTGTGTGTTTCTTACAGTCTAGAGGCTGCTTATTCTGATGGAGGAAAACACTGACAGCATCCTTCATGATCACTGAAAGAACTGTTCTCCTTTCTCCTGCCCCACACTGATCTATCTGATCGGTGCAGTGCAGGGGAGAAAGTCACCAGGACTTGCACGGATGTTGCGCATCCTGTGTAGCTGAAAAAACTTCTGCAAGACTAGCCCTTGGACCTCTTTATGAAAAGAAGAACGACACTCCTGATATGTGAGGTGGCATGGATAGGGTCCCAATCAAACAAAGTTGTTGATTAGCCATTGAACCTTTCAGGTCATGTGATCAGTCACATTCCTGGAAGGAATTTCAAGATGTGGTAATGTATACGATGGATGAGTGTACATATATATATATATATATATATATATAAGTGTTTGTGTGTGTGGAGCTGCATGAGTATATAAGAGAGCTGTTGGTGTATGTAAGAAAGCTGTGTACAAGTATGTAGCAAAACAGTGCGTGTATGTAACAGAGGTGTGAGTGCATACTTCAAAGCTGTAGAAAAGCTATATGTGTTAGAACTGTGTTTGTGTATGGAGGAGAGTTGTGTGTGTATTTCGGAAAATTGCGTGTGTGATAGTAGTAGAGTTGTGTGTATGCAGGAGAGATGTGTGTATGTAGGAAAGAGGGTGGAAACTTATCAATGCTATAGGACCTATGCAAGAACCTAACATGATCAAATTTGACTCATGACAATACAGCTTTAAAAAATGCATTGGCAGCAATTGTACCGATCATCTACTTTCAATGAATTATCAGCAAATTGGTGAAAGTACACCTATTAAAAAAAAAATAACAGCCTCCTCCATATCCCCTCTAGCTGTCCTGTCCATCACCAAGATAGGTGCGTTTTCTGCCATTTTAGGTAGAAGTAATGTTCAACCAATTTGCTTCTAATTTAGACAAAGTAGTAGGAAAGTTTATCAAACAAACTCTACATATGAGCTCTATCTATATCTATTTTACAATACGTGTAATATGTATTCACAAAATGTCCATTTTCTATATGTGTGAACTTCACATCTTTTTTTTTTTTAGTAAGTTTTAGTGCATGATGAGGTGGTGTTTACCTATAGGATCCACAATCTCTTGGACTGGGCACCATTGATGGTATTTATTGGGCCCCACGTTCTTAAGTAAATCTCAATATTGCTTCAAAAAGGTAGCTATGCATATACAGTTTACAGACAGAATGTTAACATATTAAGCAAGAGTGTGACAACTTATCAGTGCTAAATGTGCCATAAAAAAACCCAGCATGTAAAATTCTTAGCTTTGACAAGTGACAACATATCTGGCAAAATGCATTGTAAACCAAATGTAATTTTTAGCTGCAGTAAATTTTAGACAATCAAAATGATGTTAAAATGTGTGTGTTTCTTACAGTCTAGAGGCTGCTTATTCTGATGGAGGAAAACACTGACAGCATCCTTCATGATCACTGAAAGAACTGTTCTCCTTTCTCCTGCCCCACACTGATCTATCTGATCGGTGCAGTGCAGGGGAGAAAGTCACCAGGACTTGCACGGATGTTGCGCATCCTGTGTAGCTGAAAAAACTTCTGCAAGACTAGCCCTTGGACCTCTTTATGAAAAGAAGAACGACACTCCTGATATGTGAGGTGGCATGGATAGGGTCCCAATCAAACAAAGTTGTTGATTAGCCATTGAACCTTTCAGGTCATGTGATCAGTCACATTCCTGGAAGGAATTTCAAGATGTGGTAATGTATACGATGGATGAGTGTACATATATATATATATATATATATATATATATATATATATATAAAAGTGTTTGTGTGTGTGGAGCTGCATGAGTATATAAGAGAGCTGTTGGTGTATGTAAGAAAGCTGTGTACAAGTATGTAGCAAAACAGTGCGTGTATGTAACAGAGGTGTGAGTGCATACTTCAAAGCTGTAGAAAAGCTATATGTGTTAGAACTGTGTTTGTGTATGGAGGAGAGTTGTGTGTGTATTTCGGAAAATTGCGTGTGTGATAGTAGTAGAGTTGTGTGTATGCAGGAGAGATGTGTGTATGTAGGAAAGAGGGTGGAAACTTATCAATGCTATAGGACCTATGCAAGAACCTAACATGATCAAATTTGACTCATGACAATACAGCTTTAAAAAATGCATTGGCAGCAATTGTACCGATCATCTACTTTCAATGAATTATCAGCAAATTGGTGAAAGTACACCTATTAAAAAAAAAAATAACAGCCTCCTCCATATCCCCTCTAGCTGTCCTGTCCATCACCAAGATAGGTGCGTTTTCTGCCATTTTAGGTAGAAGTAATGTTCAACCAATTTGCTTCTAATTTAGACAAAGTAGTAGGAAAGTTTATCAAACAAACTCTACATATGAGCTCTATCTATTTTACAATACGTGTAATATGTATTCACAAAATGTCCATTTTCTATATGTGTGAACTTCACATCTTTTTTTTTTTTAGTAAGTTTTAGTGCATGATGAGGTGGTGTTTACCTATAGGATCCACCATCTCTTGGACTGGGCACCATTGATGGTATTTATTGGGCCCCACGTTCTTAAGTAAATCTCAATATTGCTTCAAAAAGGTAGCTATGCATATACAGTTTACAGACAGAATGTTAACATATTAAGCAAGAGTGTGACAACTTATCAGTGCTAAATGTGCCATAAAAAAACCCAGCATGTAAAATTCTTAGCTTTGACAAGTGACAACATATCTGGCAAAATGCATTGTAAACCAAATGTAATTTTTAGCTGCAGTAAATTTTAGACAATCAAAATGATGTTAAAATGTGTGTGTTTCTTACAGTCTAGAGGCTGCTTATTCTGATGGAGGAAAACACTGACAGCATCCTTCATAATCACTGAAAGAACTGTTCTCCTTTCTCCTGCCCCACACTGATCTATCTGATCGGTGCAGTGCAGGGGAGAAAGTCACCAGGACTTGCACGGATGTTGCGCATCCTGTGTAGCTGAAAAAACTTCTGCAAGACTAGCCCTTGGACCTCTTTATGAAAAGAAGAACGACACTCCTGATATGTGAGGTGGCATGGATAGGGTCCCAATCAAACAAAGTTGTTGATTAGCCATTGAACCTTTCAGGTCATGTGATCAGTCACATTCCTGGAAGGAATTTCAAGATGTGGTAATGTATACGATGGATGAGTGTACATATATATATATATATATATATATATATATAAGTGTTTGTGTGTGTGGAGCTGCATGAGTATATAAGAGAGCTGTTGGTGTATGTAAGAAAGCTGTGTACAAGTATGTAGCAAAACAGTGCGTGTATGTAACAGAGGTGTGAGTGCATACTTCAAAGCTGTAGAAAAGCTATATGTGTTAGAACTGTGTTTGTGTATGGAGGAGAGTTGTGTGTGTATTTCGGAAAATTGCGTGTGTGATAGTAGTAGAGTTGTGTGTATGCAGGAGAGATGTGTGTATGTAGGAAAGAGGGTGGAAACTTATCAATGCTATAGGACCTATGCAAGAACCTAACATGATCAAATTTGACTCATGACAATACAGCTTTAAAAAATGCATTGGCAGCAATTGTACCGATCATCTACTTTCAATGAATTATCAGCAAATTGGTGAAAGTACACCTATTAAAAAAAAAATAACAGCCTCCTCCATATCCCCTCTAGCTGTCCTGTCCATCACCAAGATAGGTGCGTTTTCTGCCATTTTAGGTAGAAGTAATGTTCAACCAATTTGCTTCTAATTTAGACAAAGTAGTAGGAAAGTTTATCAAACAAACTCTACATATGAGCTCTATCTATTTTACAATACGTGTAATATGTATTCACAAAATGTCCATTTTCTATATGTGTGAACTTCACATCTTTTTTTTTTTTAGTAAGTTTTAGTGCATGATGAGGTGGTGTTTACCTATAGGATCCACCATCTCTTGGACTGGGCACCATTGATGGTATTTATTGGGCCCCACGTTCTTAAGTAAATCTCAATATTGCTTCAAAAAGGTAGCTATGCATATACAGTTTACAGACAGAATGTTAACATATTAAGCAAGAGTGTGACAACTTATCAGTGCTAAATGTGCCATAAAAAAACCCAGCATGTAAAATTCTTAGCTTTGACAAGTGACAACATATCTGGCAAAATGCATTGTAAACCAAATGTAATTTTTAGCTGCAGTAAATTTTAGACAATCAAAATGATGTTAAAATGTGTGTGTTTCTTACAGTCTAGAGGCTGCTTATTCTGATGGAGGAAAACACTGACAGCATCCTTCATGATCACTGAAAGAACTGTTCTCCTTTCTCCTGCCCCACACTGATCTATCTGATCGGTGCAGTGCAGGGGAGAAAGTCACCAGGACTTGCACGGATGTTGCGCATCCTGTGTAGCTGAAAAAACTTCTGCAAGACTAGCCCTTGGACCTCTTTATGAAAAGAAGAACGACACTCCTGATATGTGAGGTGGCATGGATAGGGTCCCAATCAAACAAAGTTGTTGATTAGCCATTGAACCTTTCAGGTCATGTGATCAGTCACATTCCTGGAAGGAATTTCAAGATGTGGTAATGTATACGATGGATGAGTGTACATATATATATATATATATATATAAGTGTTTGTGTGTGTGGAGCTGCATGAGTATATAAGAGAGCTGTTGGTGTATGTAAGAAAGCTGTGTACAAGTATGTAGCAAAACAGTGCGTGTATGTAACAGAGGTGTGAGTGCATACTTCAAAGCTGTAGAAAAGCTATATGTGTTAGAACTGTGTTTGTGTATGGAGGAGAGTTGTGTGTGTATTTCGGAAAATTGCGTGTGTGATAGTAGTAGAGTTGTGTGTATGCAGGAGAGATGTGTGTATGTAGGAAAGAGGGTGGAAACTTATCAATGCTATAGGACCTATGCAAGAATCTAACATGATCAAATTTGACTCATGACAATACAGCTTTAAAAAATGCATTGGCAGCAATTGTACCGATCATCTACTTTCAATGAATTATCAGCAAATTGGTGAAAGTACACCTATTAAAAAAAAAATAACAGCCTCCTCCATATCCCCTCTAGCTGTCCTGTCCATCACCAAGATAGGTGCGTTTTCTGCCATTTTAGGTAGAAGTAATGTTCAACCAATTTGCTTCTAATTTAGACAAAGTAGTAGGAAAGTTTATCAAACAAACTCTACATATGAGCTCTATCTATATCTATTTTACAATACGTGTAATATGTATTCACAAAATGTCCATTTTCTATATGTGTGAACTTCACATCTTTTTTTTTTTTAGTAAGTTTTAGTGCATGATGAGGTGGTGTTTACCTATAGGATCCACAATCTCTTGGACTGGGCACCATTGATGGTATTTATTGGGCCCCACGTTCTTAAGTAAATCTCAATATTGCTTCAAAAAGGTAGCTATGCATATACAGTTTACAGACAGAATGTTAACATATTAAGCAAGAGTGTGACAACTTATCAGTGCTAAATGTGCCATAAAAAAACCCAGCATGTAAAATTCTTAGCTTTGACAAGTGACAACATATCTGGCAAAATGCATTGTAAACCAAATGTAATTTTTAGCTGCAGTAAATTTTAGACAATCAAAATGATGTTAAAATGTGTGTGTTTCTTACAGTCTAGAGGCTGCTTATTCTGATGGAGGAAAACACTGACAGCATCCTTCATGATCACTGAAAGAACTGTTCTCCTTTCTCCTGCCCCACACTGATCTATCTGATCGGTGCAGTGCAGGGGAGAAAGTCACCAGGACTTGCACGGATGTTGCGCATCCTGTGTAGCTGAAAAAACTTCTGCAAGACTAGCCCTTGGACCTCTTTATGAAAAGAAGAACGACACTCCTGATATGTGAGGTGGCATGGATAGGGTCCCAATCAAACAAAGTTGTTGATTAGCCATTGAACCTTTCAGGTCATGTGATCAGTCACATTCCTGGAAGGAATTTCAAGATGTGGTAATGTATACGATGGATGAGTGTACATATATATATATATATATATATATATATATATATATATAAAAGTGTTTGTGTGTGTGGAGCTGCATGAGTATATAAGAGAGCTGTTGGTGTATGTAAGAAAGCTGTGTACAAGTATGTAGCAAAACAGTGCGTGTATGTAACAGAGGTGTGAGTGCATACTTCAAAGCTGTAGAAAAGCTATATGTGTTAGAACTGTGTTTGTGTATGGAGGAGAGTTGTGTGTGTATTTCGGAAAATTGCGTGTGTGATAGTAGTAGAGTTGTGTGTATGCAGGAGAGATGTGTGTATGTAGGAAAGAGGGTGGAAACTTATCAATGCTATAGGACCTATGCAAGAACCTAACATGATCAAATTTGACTCATGACAATACAGCTTTAAAAAATGCATTGGCAGCAATTGTACCGATCATCTACTTTCAATGAATTATCAGCAAATTGGTGAAAGTACACCTATTAAAAAAAAAAATAACAGCCTCCTCCATATCCCCTCTAGCTGTCCTGTCAATCACCAAGATAGGTGCGTTTTCTGCCATTTTAGGTAGAAGTAATGTTCAACCCATTTGCTTCTAATTTAGACAAAGTAGTAGGAAAGTTTATCAAACAAACTCTACATATGAGCTCTATCTATTTTACAATACGTGTAATATGTATTCACAAAATGTCCATTTTCTATATGTGTGAACTTCACATCTTTTTTTTTTTTAGTAAGTTTTAGTGCATGATGAGGTGGTGTTTACCTATAGGATCCACCATCTCTTGGACTGGGCACCATTGATGGTATTTATTGGGCCCCACGTTCTTAAGTAAATCTCAATATTGCTTCAAAAAGGTAGCTATGCATATACAGTTTACAGACAGAATGTTAACATATTAAGCAAGAGTGTGACAACTTATCAGTGCTAAATGTGCCATAAAAAAACCCAGCATGTAAAATTCTTAGCTTTGACAAGTGACAACATATGTGGCAAAATGCATTGTAAACCAAATGTAATTTTTAGCTGCAGTAAATTTTAGACAATCAAAATGATGTTAAAATGTGTGTGTTTCTTACAGTCTAGAGGCTGCTTATTCTGATGGAGGAAAACACTGACAGCATCCTTCATGATCACTGAAAGAACTGTTCTCCTTTCTCCTGCCCCACACTGATCTATCTGATCGGTGCAGTGCAGGGGAGAAAGTCACCAGGACTTGCACGGATGTTGCGCATCCTGTGTAGCTGAAAAAACTTCTGCAAGACTAGCCCTTGGACCTCTTTATGAAAAGAAGAACGACACTCCTGATATGTGAGGTGGCATGGATAGGGTCCCAATCAAACAAAGTTGTTGATTAGCCATTGAACCTTTCAGGTCATGTGATCAGTCACATTCCTGGAAGGAATTTCAAGATGTGGTAATGTATACGATGGATGAGTGTACATATATATATATATATATATATATATAAGTGTTTGTGTGTGTGGAGCTGCATGAGTATATAAGAGAGCTGTTGGTGTATGTAAGAAAGCTGTGTACAAGTATGTAGCAAAACAGTGCGTGTATGTAACAGAGGTGTGAGTGCATACTTCAAAGCTGTAGAAAAGCTATATGTGTTAGAACTGTGTTTGTGTATGGAGGAGAGTTGTGTGTGTATTTCGGAAAATTGCGTGTGTGATAGTAGTAGAGTTGTGTGTATGCAGGAGAGATGTGTGTATGTAGGAAAGAGGGTGGAAACTTATCAATGCTATAGGACCTATGCAAGAACCTAACATGATCAAATTTGACTCATGACAATACAGCTTTAAAAAATGCATTGGCAGCAATTGTACCGATCATCTACTTTCAATGAATTATCAGCAAATTGGTGAAAGTACACCTATTAAAAAAAAAATAACAGCCTCCTCCATATCCCCTCTAGCTGTCCTGTCCATCACCAAGATAGGTGCGTTTTCTGCCATTTTAGGTAGAAGTAATGTTCAACCAATTTGCTTCTAATTTAGACAAAGTAGTAGGAAAGTTTATCAAACAAACTCTACATATGAGCCCTATCTATATCTATTTTACAATACGTGTAATATGTATTCACAAAATGTCCATTTTCTATATGTGTGAACTTCACATCTTTTTTTTTTTTAGTAAGTTTTAGTGCATGATGAGGTGGTGTTTACCTATAGGATCCACCATCTCTTGGACTGGGCACCATTGATGGTATTTATTGGGCCCCACGTTCTTAAGTAAATCTCAATATTGCTTCAAAAAGGTAGCTATGCATATACAGTTTACAGACAGAATGTTAACATATTAAGCAAGAGTGTGACAACTTATCAGTGCTAAATGTGCCATAAAAAAACCCAGCATGTAAAATTCTTAGCTTTGACAAGTGACAACATATCTGGCAAAATGCATTGTAAACCAAATGTAATTTTTAGCTGCAGTAAATTTTAGACAATCAAAATGATGTTAAAATGTGTGTGTTTCTTACAGTCTAGAGGCTGCTTATTCTGATGGAGGAAAACACTGACAGCATCCTTCATGATCACTGAAAGAACTGTTCTCCTTTCTCCTGCCCCACACTGATCTATCTGATCGGTGCAGTGCAGGGGAGAAAGTCACCAGGACTTGCACGGATGTTGCGCATCCTGTGTAGCTGAAAAAACTTCTGCAAGACTAGCCCTTGGACCTCTTTATGAAAAGAAGAACGACACTCCTGATATGTGAGGTGGCATGGATAGGGTCCCAATCAAACAAAGTTGTTGATTAGCCATTGAACCTTTCAGGTCATGTGATCAGTCACATTCCTGGAAGGAATTTCAAGATGTGGTAATGTATACGATGGATGAGTGTACATATATATATATATATATATAAGTGTTTGTGTGTGTGGAGCTGCATGAGTATATAAGAGAGCTGTTGGTGTATGTAAGAAAGCTGTGTACAAGTATGTAGCAAAACAGTGCGTGTATGTAACAGAGGTGTGAGTGCATACTTCAAAGCTGTAGAAAAGCTATATGTGTTAGAACTGTGTTTGTGTATGGAGGAGAGTTGTGTGTGTATTTCGGAAAATTGCGTGTGTGATAGTAGTAGAGTTGTGTGTATGCAGGAGAGATGTGTGTATGTAGGAAAGAGGGTGGAAACTTATCAATGCTATAGGACCTATGCAAGAATCTAACATGATCAAATTTGACTCATGACAATACAGCTTTAAAAAATGCATTGGCAGCAATTGTACCGATCATCTACTTTCAATGAATTATCAGCAAATTGGTGAAAGTACACCTATTAAAAAAAAAATAACAGCCTCCTCCATATCCCCTCTAGCTGTCCTGTCCATCACCAAGATAGGTGCGTTTTCTGCCATTTTAGGTAGAAGTAATGTTCAACCAATTTGCTTCTAATTTAGACAAAGTAGTAGGAAAGTTTATCAAACAAACTCTACATATGAGCTCTATCTATTTTACAATACGTGTAATATGTATTCACAAAATGTCCATTTTCTATATGTGTGAACTTCACATCTTTTTTTTTTTTAGTAAGTTTTAGTGCATGATGAGGTGGTGTTTACCTATAGGATCCACCATCTCTTGGACTGGGCACCATTGATGGTATTTATTGGGCCCCACGTTCTTAAGTAAATCTCAATATTGCTTCAAAAAGGTAGCTATGCATATACAGTTTACAGACAGAATGTTAACATATTAAGCAAGAGTGTGACAACTTATCAGTGCTAAATGTGCCATAAAAAAACCCAGCATGTAAAATTCTTAGCTTTGACAAGTGACAACATATCTGGCAAAATGCATTGTAAACCAAATGTAATTTTTAGCTGCAGTAAATTTTAGACAATCAAAATGATGTTAAAATGTGTGTGTTTCTTACAGTCTAGAGGCTGCTTATTCTGATGGAGGAAAACACTGACAGCATCCTTCATGATCACTGAAAGAACTGTTCTCCTTTCTCCTGCCCCACACTGATCTATCTGATCGGTGCAGTGCAGGGGAGAAAGTCACCAGGACTTGCACGGATGTTGCGCATCCTGTGTAGCTGAAAAAACTTCTGCAAGACTAGCCCTTGGACCTCTTTATGAAAAGAAGAACGACACTCCTGATATGTGAGGTGGCATGGATAGGGTCCCAATCAAACAAAGTTGTTGATTAGCCATTGAACCTTTCAGGTCATGTGATCAGTCACATTCCTGGAAGGAATTTCAAGATGTGGTAATGTATACGATGGATGAGTGTACATATATATATATATATATATATATATAAGTGTTTGTGTGTGTGGAGCTGCATGAGTATATAAGAGAGCTGTTGGTGTATGTAAGAAAGCTGTGTACAAGTATGTAGCAAAACAGTGCGTGTATGTAACAGAGGTGTGAGTGCATACTTCAAAGCTGTAGAAAAGCTATTTGTGTTAGAACTGTGTTTGTGTATGGAGGAGAGTTGTGTGTGTATTTCGGAAAATTGCGTGTGTGATAGTAGTAGAGTTGTGTGTATGCAGGAGAGATGTGTGTATGTAGGAAAGAGGGTGGAAACTTATCAATGCTATAGGACCTATGCAAGAACCTAACATGATCAAATTTGACTCATGACAATACAGCTTTAAAAAATGCATTGGCAGCAATTGTACCGATCATCTACTTTCAATGAATTATCAGCAAATTGGTGAAAGTACACCTATTAAAAAAAAAATAACAGCCTCCTCCATATCCCCTCTAGCTGTCCTGTCCATCACCAAGATAGGTGCGTTTTCTGCCATTTTAGGTAGAAGTAATGTTCAACCAATTTGCTTCTAATTTAGACAAAGTAGTAGGAAAGTTTATCAAACAAACTCTACATATGAGCTCTATCTATTTTACAATACGTGTAATATGTATTCACAAAATGTCCATTTTCTATATGTGTGAACTTCACATCTTTTTTTTTTTTAGTAAGTTTTAGTGCATGATGAGGTGGTGTTTACCTATAGGATCCACCATCTCTTGGACTGGGCACCATTGATGGTATTTATTGGGCCCCACGTTCTTAAGTAAATCTCAATATTGCTTCAAAAAGGTAGCTATGCATATACAGTTTACAGACAGAATGTTAACATATTAAGCAAGAGTGTGACAACTTATCAGTGCTAAATGTGCCATAAAAAAACCCAGCATGTAAAATTCTTAGCTTTGACAAGTGACAACATATCTGGCAAAATGCATTGTAAACCAAATGTAATTTTTAGCTGCAGTAAATTTTAGACAATCAAAATGATGTTAAAATGTGTGTGTTTCTTACAGTCTAGAGGCTGCTTATTCTGATGGAGGAAAACACTGACAGCATCCTTCATGATCACTGAAAGAACTGTTCTCCTTTCTCCTGCCCCACACTGATCTATCTGATCGGTGCAGTGCAGGGGAGAAAGTCACCAGGACTTGCACGGATGTTGCGCATCCTGTGTAGCTGAAAAAACTTCTGCAAGACTAGCCCTTGGACCTCTTTATGAAAAGAAGAACGACACTCCTGATATGTGAGGTGGCATGGATAGGGTCCCAATCAAACAAAGTTGTTGATTAGCCATTGAACCTTTCAGGTCATGTGATCAGTCACATTCCTGGAAGGAATTTCAAGATGTGGTAATGTATACGATGGATGAGTGTACATATATATATATATATATATATATAAGTGTTTGTGTGTGTGGAGCTGCATGAGTATATAAGAGAGCTGTTGGTGTATGTAAGAAAGCTGTGTACAAGTATGTAGCAAAACAGTGCGTGTATGTAACAGAGGTGTGAGTGCATACTTCAAAGCTGTAGAAAAGCTATATGTGTTAGAACTGTGTTTGTGTATGGAGGAGAGTTGTGTGTGTATTTCGGAAAATTGCGTGTGTGATAGTAGTAGAGTTGTGTGTATGCAGGAGAGATGTGTGTATGTAGGAAAGAGGGTGGAAACTTATCAATGCTATAGGACCTATGCAAGAACCTAACATGATCAAATTTGACTCATGACAATACAGCTTTAAAAAATGCATTGGCAGCAATTGTACCGATCATCTACTTTCAATGAATTATCAGCAAATTGGTGAAAGTACACCTATTAAAAAAAAAATAACAGCCTCCTCCATATCCCCTCTAGCTGTCCTGTCCATCACCAAGATAGGTGCGTTTTCTGCCATTTTAGGTAGAAGTAATGTTCAACCAATTTGCTTCTAATTTAGACAAAGTAGTAGGAAAGTTTATCAAACAAACTCTACATATGAGCTCTATCTATATCTATTTTACAATACGTGTAATATGTATTCACAAAATGTCCATTTTCTATATGTGTGAACTTCACATCTTTTTTTTTTTTAGTAAGTTTTAGTGCATGATGAGGTGGTGTTTACCTATAGGATCCACCATCTCTTGGACTGGGCACCATTGATGGTATTTATTGGGCCCCACGTTCTTAAGTAAATCTCAATATTGCTTCAAAAAGGTAGCTATGCATATACAGTTTACAGACAGAATGTTAACATATTAAGCAAGAGTGTGACAACTTATCAGTGCTAAATGTGCCATAAAAAAACCCAGCATGTAAAATTCTTAGCTTTGACAAGTGACAACATATCTGGCAAAATGCATTGTAAACCAAATGTAATTTTTAGCTGCAGTAAATTTTAGACAATCAAAATGATGTTAAAATGTGTGTGTTTCTTACAGTCTAGAGGCTGCTTATTCTGATGGAGGAAAACACTGACAGCATCCTTCATGATCACTGAAAGAACTGTTCTCCTTTCTCCTGCCCCACACTGATCTATCTGATCGGTGCAGTGCAGGGGAGAAAGTCACCAGGACTTGCACGGATGTTGCGCATCCTGTGTAGCTGAAAAAACTTCTGCAAGACTAGCCCTTGGACCTCTTTATGAAAAGAAGAACGACACTCCTGATATGTGAGGTGGCATGGATAGGGTCCCAATCAAACAAAGTTGTTGATTAGCCATTGAACCTTTCAGGTCATGTGATCAGTCACATTCCTGGAAGGAATTTCAAGATGTGGTAATGTATACGATGGATGAGTGTACATATATATATATATATATATATATATATATATATATAAGTGTTTGTGTGTGTGGAGCTGCATGAGTATATAAGAGAGCTGTTGGTGTATGTAAGAAAGCTGTGTACAAGTATGTAGCAAAACAGTGCGTGTATGTAACAGAGGTGTGAGTGCATACTTCAAAGCTGTAGAAAAGCTATATGTGTTAGAACTGTGTTTGTGTATGGAGGAGAGTTGTGTGTGTATTTCGGAAAATTGCGTGTGTGATAGTAGTAGAGTTGTGTGTATGCAGGAGAGATGTGTGTATGTAGGAAAGAGGGTGGAAACTTATCAATGCTATAGGACCTATGCAAGAACCTAACATGATCAAATTTGACTCATGACAATACAGCTTTAAAAAATGCATTGGCAGCAATTGTACCGATCATCTACTTTCAATGAATTATCAGCAAATTGGTGAAAGTACACCTATTAAAAAAAAAATAACAGCCTCCTCCATATCCCCTCTAGCTGTCCTGTCCATCACCAAGATAGGTGCGTTTTCTGCCATTTTAGGTAGAAGTAATGTTCAACCAATTTGCTTCTAATTTAGACAAAGTAGTAGGAAAGTTTATCAAACAAACTCTACATATGAGCTCTATCTATTTTACAATACGTGTAATATGTATTCACAAAATGTCCATTTTCTATATGTGTGAACTTCACATCTTTTTTTTTTTTAGTAAGTTTTAGTGCATGATGAGGTGGTGTTTACCTATAGGATCCACCATCTCTTGGACTGGGCACCATTGATGGTATTTATTGGGCCCCACGTTCTTAAGTAAATCTCAATATTGCTTCAAAAAGGTAGCTATGCATATTGTCACGGGTGTGTTGCCACGAAGATCGTCACGAGTACACAGGCTCACTTCTCGCAGCTGACTTGTTGGTGCTTTGTGTTTTCTCGGCAGTGTAGGAGTTAATTCTCTCTCTCTCTGGGCTAGCTGAGGTCCAGCCTCGCCCAGCTGCAATCAATGCTTCTTTAGTGAGACTCCTTTATATTCCTGCAGGTCTGTTTGGGAGGTGTCGGTGAAAGCTTTTCATTCAGACTTACAGAGCGGATCGTGGTGTTTGGAGTTGCTGAGATAAGTGTATTTGGAAGTGTGTTTTCCCTTTCCTCGCTTTATCATTTATCTCCTTTCCCGTTGGTGTTCCCTCTGTTGTAGTTGTTTAGAAGTTGTATGCAAGGTGGTTTTGGTTTTTCCCTTGTACTGTCTCGTTCGTCTAAATACTGTGTGTGGGCATATTATTTCTGGTTCCCTATTGTTGTGATCGGGGTCCTTCTCAGGACTAGATTACTGAGGTGCAGGGATCTTCAGGAGGTAGGGGTTACGCTGGCGGCCTGGACCTCTGTACCTTTAACAGTACCTCCAGGATGAGGGATTAGTCAGGGCCCCAGCTTAGGGTCAGCTTAGGCCCCCTACCTCCAGTATTCTGTGACAGTGTGACATTTTCACCGACCATCTTAGTTTTTCTCCAGCTACCATGGATCCAGTAGCCGGTCTAGCTCGGCAGTTGCAGAGTTTGTCCATGGGGCTGGCGGACGTTAGGTCCAAGGTTTTGCATCCTCTGGAGCAAGCCGGACCAGAACCTAAAGTAGCTCTCCCTGACAGGTTCACTGGGGGGCGGGACAAGTTTTTTGTTTTCCGGGAGGCATGCAAATTGTACTTTCGGCTGCGGCCTCGGTCATCGGGCAGTGAAGAACAAAGGGTGGGAATTGTCATCTCGCTCCTACAAGGGGACCCACAATCTTGGGCGTTCTCTCTTCCCCCAAGCTCCCCGGTTCTCCAGTCAGTGGATAGGTTTTTCGCTGCTCTGGGACTCGTATATGATGACCCAGATCGGATCTCCCTTGCTGAGTCTAAGTTACGTAGGATTCAGCAGGGAGATCGTCCGGCGGAGGAATTCTGTTCGGAGTTCCGTAGGTGGGCCACGGACACCCAGTGGAATGACCCGGCTCTTAGGAGCCAGTTTTGTCATGGTTTATCCGACAAATTACAGGATGTGTTGGCACAGTATGACTCTCCCGCGTCACTGGAAGCCGCTATGGCCCTTGCTATTCGCGTTGACAGACGGCTTCGGGAGAGGTGCGGGATAACTCTACCCCCTGTAATGTCTCCACCTCCTACAAGGTCCCCTCATATGGTGGTTCCCCTGGTCAGTCCGGAGGAGCCTATGCAATTAGGAGGGACATCATTTCGGGGAAGGGGACCGGTGGTGCGCCATAAGACAGGAAGGTGTTTTCTCTGCGGGAAAAAGGGACATTTTATTGGGGGGTGTCCATCCCGTCCCTTGCAGAGTAAAGAGTCGTCGAAAAAACTGTTGATCCCAGGTTGTGTGGTGGACGGCAATCTGGGAGTAGGTATTTCGTCCCTAGGTTCGTCTCAGTTTCTCGTACCGGCGGAGGTGGTGGTGGGTACGAGAACTGAGAGGATATCTGTTCTTCTGGATAGTGGGGCCGGGGCTAATCTGGTTGATGCTCGGTTTGCCCGGGTTCAAGGTATGCGATTGAGTGAGTTGGCTAAACCCATCCCCATATTCTCGATCGATGCCAGACCTCTCGGTCAGGGAAGTTTTTTGCAAGCTGTGCATGGCGTAAAACTTCAAGTGGGGGCAATACATAAAGAACTGTTGTCTTGCTACGTGTTGGAGGGTCTTCCCACTCCTATAGTGTTGGGCCTTCCTTGGTTAGCTAAGCATAACCCGGTTATTAATTGGCAAACCAGAGAGATAAGCCAATGGAGTAAATTCTGTAATAAAAACTGCATGAACACGGTCATCGGTGCGGTTACTCCTTGGGTCTTACCTCCATTTCTGGCGGACTTTGAGGATGTATTCTCGGAGAATGGGTGTCAGGAACTACCTCCTCATCGCGTGTATGACTGTTCTGTAAAACTGCTCCCTGAGGCCAAGTTACCTAAAGCTAGGTTGTATAACCTTTCTGGTCCTGAGAGGCAGGCCATGAAGGATTATATTTCTGAAAGTCTGGCTAAGGGGCATATTAGACCTTCATCTTCTCCGGTGGCCGCGGGGTTCTTCTTTGTTAAGAAGAAAGATGGAGGCCTACGCCCTTGCCTGGATTTCCGTGAACTTAATCGGATTACGGTCCGAGATCCGTATCCGCTCCCACTTATTCCCGATCTCTTTAATCAGATCGTGGGCGCCAAATGGTTCTCTAAGTTGGATCTCAGGGGGGCGTACAATCTGATTAGGATGAAGGAGGGGGATGAGTGGAAGACGGCTTTTAACACTCCGGAGGGGCATTATGAGAACCTTGTCATGCCATTCGGTCTGACTAATGCCCCGGCGGTGTTTCAACACTTTGTTAATGATATTTTTCGCCACCTGGTGGGACAGTTTGTTGTCATATATCTGGATGATATCTTAATTTACTCGCCGGATCTGGTGTCTCATCAGGAGCACGTTAGACAGGTGTTACAGATCTTGCGGGATAATAAACTGTATGCCAAGTGGGAAAAGTGTGTGTTCGCCGTACAGGAACTCCAGTTTTTAGGCTTCCTGGTTTCAGCGTCCGGTTTTCGTATGGACCCTGGGAAAGTGCGGGCAGTTCTTGAGTGGGATCGGCCGGAGAATCTTAAGGCACTACAACGTTTCCTGGGGTTTGCTAACTATTACCGGAAGTTCATTCGTAATTTCTCGTCCATGGTTAAGCCTCTCACAGACATGACTAAAAAGGGGACGGATTTTTCTAGGTGGTCTGACAAGGCTTGTCAAGCATTCTCCTCCTTGAAAAAATGTTTTGCCTCGGCACCCATACTCATTCAACCTGATGCGTCTCAGCCATTCTTTGTAGAGGTAGACGCTTCCGAGGTAGGGGTGGGAGCAGTATTGTCACAGGGTTCGTCCCCTGGTAAGTGGCATCCGTGCGCCTTTTTCTCTAAAAAATTGTCGTCCGCTGAGAGGAATTACGATGTCGGCAATAGGGAACTCTTGGCCATTAAGTTAGCTTTTGAGGAGTGGCGCCATTTTTTGGAGGGGGCAGTTCATCCGGTCACCGTCATCACCGATCACAAGAACCTGCTATATCTGGAGTCCGCTAAACGTCTGAATCCCAGACAAGCTAGGTGGTCATTGTTTTTTACCAGGTTTAATTTCGTCGTTACATATCGTCCTGGGTCTAAAAATGTAAAGGCGGATGCCTTATCTCGTAGTTTCCCTGGGGCCGGGAATACGGACGACCCGATTCCTATTCTTCAGGAGGGGGTGGTGGTTTCGGCAGTATGCTCTGAGCTGGAGGAGGAGATATTGGAGGCTCAGGGAGACGCCCCTGTTGGACCTCCGGGGAGACTGTTCGTTCCAGATCAGTTGCGACAAAAGGTGATCGAGGCACACCATAACTCAGTTTTTGCAGGACACCCGGGGAGTAAAGCAACTGTGGATCTCCTCTCGCGTCGGTTTTGGTGGCCTAACTTACATAAAGAGGTGGTAACTTTTGTCGCGTCCTGTGGGGTTTGTGCGCGCTCTAAGACCTCACATACCCGTCCGTCTGGGGCCCTCTTACCTTTGAAGATCCCGGAGCGTCCTTGGACTCATCTGTCTATGGACTTTATTACTGACCTCCCTCCGTCTTCGGGTAAAACGGTCATACTCGTTGTAGTGGACAGGTTCAGCAAGATGGCACATTTTATCGCTCTTCCGGCTCTCCCTAATGCTAAAACTCTTGCGCAGGTGTTCATTGGGGAGATTGTGAGGCTTCACGGGGTACCCTCCGAGGTGGTGTCTGATCGGGGGTCTCAGTTTGTGTCCAAGTTCTGGAAGGCGTTTTGTGCACGGCGGGGGATGCATTTGTCATTCTCGTCGGCTTTTCATCCTCAGACCAATGGTCAGACGGAACGTATGAACCAGAGCTTGGAGACATATCTTCGGTGTTTTGTGTCAGAGAACCAGGAGGACTGGGCTTCTTTCCTACCTCTGGCAGAGTTTGCTCTCAATAATAGGCGGAGCGAGTCCACTGGTAAGTCCCCGTTTTTTGGGGCATATGGTTTTCACCCCCAGTTTTGTACTTTCAGTAGGGGGGGCTCTTCGGGGGTTCCGGAGGAGGAACGATTTTCCTCATCTCTCGCTTCAGTATGGAGAGGGGTGCTGAAGAATCTGAATACTATGGGGAACCGATACAAACGTATGGCTGATAGGAGGAGAGTGTCTGGTCCGGACCTAAGTGTGAACGATCAGGTATGGTTGTCTACCAGGAATATTAAACTTAAGGTTCCCTCCTGGAAACTGGGTCCCAGGTTCATCGGGCCGTACAGAATCAGTTCTGTTATTAATCCGGTGGCATTCCGTCTTGACCTCCCCCCTACGTTTAAAATTCACAACGTGTTTCATAGATCATTGCTTAAGAGGTATGTGGCGCCGGTGGTACCGTCACCTTTACCTCCCCCTCCTGTGGTTGTCAATGGTAACTTGGAGTTCCAGGTATCGAGGGTCATTGATTCACGCTTTAATCGCCGGTCCCTTCAGTACTTGGTTCATTGGAAGGGGTATGGTCCTGAGGAGAGGATGTGGGTTCCTGCGTCGGATATTAACGCAGACCGATTAGTTCGGGCCTTCCACACGACTCACCCGGATAAACCTGGCCCTGAGGGTCCAGAGGCCCCTCGTAGAAGGGGGGGTACTGTCACGGGTGTGTTGCCACGAAGATCGTCACGAGTACACAGCCTGACTTCTCGCAGCTGACTTGTTGGTGCTTTGTGTTTTCTCGGCAGTGTAGGAGTTAATTCTCTGGGCTAGCTGAGGTCCAGCCTCGCCCAGCTGCAATCAATGCTTCTTTAGTGAGACTCCTTTATATTCCTGCAGGTCTGTTTGGGAGGTGTCGGTGAAAGCTTTTCATTCAGACTTACAGAGCGGATCGTGGTGTTTGGAGTTGCTGAGATAAGTGTATTTGGAAGTGTGTTTTCCCTTTCCTCGCTTTATCATTTATCTCCTTTCCCGTTGGTGTTCCCTCTGTTGTAGTTGTTTAGAAGTTGTATGCAAGGTGGTTTTGGTTTTTCCCTTGTACTGTCTCGTTCGTCTAAATACTGTGTGTGGGCATATTATTTCTGGTTCCCTATTGTTGTGATCGGGGTCCTTCTCAGGACTAGATTACTGAGGTGCAGGGATCTTCAGGAGGTAGGGGTTACGCTGGCGGCCTGGACCTCTGTACCTTTAACAGTACCTCCAGGATGAGGGATTAGTCAGGGCCCCAGCTTAGGGTCAGCTTAGGCCCCCTACCTCCAGTATTCTGTGACAGTGTGACACATATACAGTTTACAGACAGAATGTTAACATATTAAGCAAGAGTGTGACAACTTATCAGTGCTAAATGTGCCATAAAAAAACCCAGCATGTAAAATTCTTAGCTTTGACAAGTGACAACATATCTGGCAAAATGCATTGTAAACCAAATGTAATTTTTAGCTGCAGTAAATTTTAGACAATCAAAATGATGTTAAAATGTGTGTGTTTCTTACAGTCTAGAGGCTGCTTATTCTGATGGAGGAAAACACTGACAGCATCCTTCATGATCACTGAAAGAACTGTTCTCCTTTCTCCTGCCCCACACTGATCTATCTGATCGGTGCAGTGCAGGGGAGAAAGTCACCAGGACTTGCACGGATGTTGCGCATCCTGTGTAGCTGAAAAAACTTCTGCAAGACTAGCCCTTGGACCTCTTTATGAAAAGAAGAACGACACTCCTGATATGTGAGGTGGCATGGATAGGGTCCCAATCAAACAAAGTTGTTGATTAGCCATTGAACCTTTCAGGTCATGTGATCAGTCACATTCCTGGAAGGAATTTCAAGATGTGGTAATGTATACGATGGATGAGTGTACATATATATATATATATATAAGTGTTTGTGTGTGTGGAGCTGCATGAGTATATAAGAGAGCTGTTGGTGTATGTAAGAAAGCTGTGTACAAGTATGTAGCAAAACAGTGCGTGTATGTAACAGAGGTGTGAGTGCATACTTCAAAGCTGTAGAAAAGCTATATGTGTTAGAACTGTGTTTGTGTATGGAGGAGAGTTGTGTATGTATTTCGGAAAATTGCGTGTGTGATAGTAGTAGAGTTGTGTGTATGCAGGAGAGATGTGTGTATGTAGGAAAGAGGGTGGAAACTTATCAATGCTATAGGACCTATGCAAGAACCTAACATGATCAAATTTGACTCATGACAATACAGCTTTAAAAAATGCATTGGCAGCAATTGTACCGATCATCTACTTTCAATGAATTATCAGCAAATTGGTGAAAGTACACCTATTAAAAAAAAAATAACAGCCTCTTCCATATCCCCTCTAGCTGTCCTGTCCATCACCAAGATAGGTGCGTTTTCTGCCATTTTAGGTAGAAGTAATGTTCAACCAATTTGCTTCTAATTTAGACAAAGTAGTAGGAAAGTTTATCAAACAAACTCTACATATGAGCTCTATCTATTTTACAATACGTGTAATATGTATTCACAAAATGTCCATTTTCTATATGTGTGAACTTCACATCTTTTTTTTTTTTAGTAAGTTTTAGTGCATGATGAGGTGGTGTTTACCTATAGGATCCACCATCTCTTGGACTGGGCACCATTGATGGTATTTATTGGGCCCCACGTTCTTAAGTAAATCTCAATATTGCTTCAAAAAGGTAGCTATGCATATACAGTTTACAGACAGAATGTTAACATATTAAGCAAGAGTGTGACAACTTATCAGTGCTAAATGTGCCATAAAAAAACCCAGCATGTAAAATTCTTAGCTTTGACAAGTGACAACATATCTGGCAAAATGCATTGTAAACTAAATGTAATTTTTAGCTGCAGTAAATTTTAGACAATCAAAATGATGTTAAAATGTGTGTGTTTCTTACAGCCTAGAGGCTGCTTATTCTGATGGAGGAAAACACTGACAGCATCCTTCATGATCACTGAAAGAACTGTTCTCCTTTCTCCTGCCCCACACTGATCTATCTGATCGGTGCAGTGCAGGGGAGAAAGTCACCAGGACTTGCACGGATGTTGCGCATCCTGTGTAGCTGAAAAAACTTCTGCAAGACTAGCCCTTGGACCTCTTTATGAAAAGAAGAACGACACTCCTGATATGTGAGGTGGCATGGATAGGGTCCCAATCAAACAAAGTTGTTGATTAGCCATTGAACCTTTCAGGTCATGTGATCAGTCACATTCCTGGAAGGAATTTCAAGATGTGGTAATGTATACGATGGATGAGTGTACATATATATATATATATATATAAGTGTTTGTGTGTGTGGAGCTGCATGAGTATATAAGAGAGCTGTTGGTGTATGTAAGAAAGCTGTGTACAAGTATGTAGCAAAACAGTGCGTGTATGTAACATAGGTGTGAGTGCATACTTCAAAGCTGTAGAAAAGCTATATGTGTTAGAACTGTGTTTGTGTATGGAGGAGAGTTGTGTGTGTATTTCGGAAAATTGCGTGTGTGATAGTAGTAGAGTTGTGTGTATGCAGGAGAGATGTGTGTATGTAGGAAAGAGGGTGGAAACTTATCAATGCTATAGGACCTATGCAAGAACCTAACATGATCAAATTTGACTCATGACAATACAGCTTTAAAAAATGCATTGGCAGCAATTGTACCGATCATCTACTTTCAATGAATTATCAGCAAATTGGTGAAAGTACACCTATTAAAAAAAAAATAACAGCCTCTTCCATATCCCCTCTAGCTGTCCTGTCCATCACCAAGATAGGTGCGTTTTCTGCCATTTTAGGTAGAAGTAATGTTCAACCAATTTGCTTCTAATTTAGACAAAGTAGTAGGAAAGTTTATCAAACAAACTCTACATATGAGCTCTATCTATTTTACAATACGTGTAATATGTATTCACAAAATGTCCATTTTCTATATGTGTGAACTTCACATCTTTTTTTTTTTTAGTAAGTTTTAGTGCATGATGAGGTGGTGTTTACCTATAGGATCCACCATCTCTTGGACTGGGCACCATTGATGGTATTTATTGGGCCCCACGTTCTTAAGTAAATCTCAATATTGCTTCAAAAAGGTAGCTATGCATATACAGTTTACAGACAGAATGTTAACATATTAAGCAAGAGTGTGACAACTTATCAGTGCTAAATGTGCCATAAAAAAACCCAGCATGTAAAATTCTTAGCTTTGACAAGTGACAACATATCTGGCAAAATGCATTGTAAACCAAATGTAATTTTTAGCTGCAGTAAATTTTAGACAATCAAAATGATGTTAAAATGTGTGTGTTTCTTACAGTCTAGAGGCTGCTTATTCTGATGGAGGAAAACACTGACAGCATCCTTCATGATCACTGAAAGAACTGTTCTCCTTTCTCCTGCCCCACACTGATCTATCTGATCGGTGCAGTGCAGGGGAGAAAGTCACCAGGACTTGCACGGATGTTGCGCATCCTGTGTAGCTGAAAAAACTTCTGCAAGACTAGCCCTTGGACCTCTTTATGAAAAGAAGAACGACACTCCTGATATGTGAGGTGGCATGGATAGGGTCCCAATCAAACAAAGTTGTTGATTAGCCATTGAACCTTTCAGGTCATGTGATCAGTCACATTCCTGGAAGGAATTTCAAGATGTGGTAATGTATACGATGGATGAGTGTACATATATATATATATATATATAAGTGTTTGTGTGTGTGGAGCTGCATGAGTATATAAGAGAGCTGTTGGTGTATGTAAGAAAGCTGTGTACAAGTATGTAGCAAAACAGTGCGTGTATGTAACATAGGTGTGAGTGCATACTTCAAAGCTGTAGAAAAGCTATATGTGTTAGAACTGTGTTTGTGTATGGAGGAGAGTTGTGTGTGTATTTCGGAAAATTGCGTGTGTGATAGTAGTAGAGTTGTGTGTATGCAGGAGAGATGTGTGTATGTAGGAAAGAGGGTGGAAACTTATCAATGCTATAGGACCTATGCAAGAACCTAACATGATCAAATTTGACTCATGACAATACAGCTTTAAAAAATGCATTGGCAGCAATTGTACCGATCATCTACTTTCAATGAATTATCAGCAAATTGGTGAAAGTACACCTATTAAAAAAAAAATAACAGCCTCCTCCATATCCCCTCTAGCTGTCCTGTCCATCACCAAGATAGGTGCGTTTTCTGCCATTTTAGGTAGAAGTAATGTTCAACCAATTTGCTTCTAATTTAGACAAAGTAGTAGGAAAGTTTATCAAACAAACTCTACATATGAGCTCTATCTATTTTACAATACGTGTAATATGTATTCACAAAATGTCCATTTTCTATATGTGTGAACTTCACATCTTTTTTTTTTTTAGTAAGTTTTAGTGCATGATGAGGTGGTGTTTACCTATAGGATCCACCATCTCTTGGACTGGGCACCATTGATGGTATTTATTGGGCCCCACGTTCTTAAGTAAATCTCAATATTGCTTCAAAAAGGTAGCTATGCATATACAGTTTACAGACAGAATGTTAACATATTAAGCAAGAGTGTGACAACTTATCAGTGCTAAATGTGCCATAAAAAAACCCAGCATGTAAAATTCTTAGCTTTGACAAGTGACAACATATCTGGCAAAATGCATTGTAAACCAAATGTAATTTTTAGCTGCAGTAAATTTTAGACAATCAAAATGATGTTAAAATGTGTGTGTTTCTTACAGTCTAGAGGCTGCTTATTCTGATGGAGGAAAACACTGACAGCATCCTTCATGATCACTGAAAGAACTGTTCTCCTTTCTCCTGCCCCACACTGATCTATCTGATCGGTGCAGTGCAGGGGAGAAAGTCACCAGGACTTGCACGGATGTTGCGCATCCTGTGTAGCTGAAAAAACTTCTGCAAGACTAGCCCTTGGACCTCTTTATGAAAAGAAGAACGACACTCCTGATATGTGAGGTGGCATGGATAGGGTCCCAATCAAACAAAGTTGTTGATTAGCCATTGAACCTTTCAGGTCATGTGATCAGTCACATTCCTGGAAGGAATTTCAAGATGTGGTAATGTATACGATGGATGAGTGTACATATATATATATATATATATATATATTAGTGTTTGTGTGTGTGGAGCTGCATGAGTATATAAGAGAGCTGTTGGTGTATGTAAGAAAGCTGTGTACAAGTATGTAGCAAAACAGTGCGTGTATGTAACAGAGGTGTGAGTGCATACTTCAAAGCTGTAGAAAAGCTATATGTGTTAGAACTGTGTTTGTGTATGGAGGAGAGTTGTGTGTGTATTTCGGAAAATTGCGTGTGTGATAGTAGTAGAGTTGTGTGTATGCAGGAGAGATGTGTGTATGTAGGAAAGAGGGTGGAAACTTATCAATGCTATAGGACCTATGCAAGAACCTAACATGATCAAATTTGACTCATGACAATACAGCTTTAAAAAATGCATTGGCAGCAATTGTACCGATCATCTACTTTCAATTAATTATCAGTAAATTGGTGAAAGTACACCTATTAAAAAAAAAATAACAGCCTCCTCCATATCCCCTCTAGCTGTCCTGTCCATCACCAAGATAGGTGCGTTTTCTGCCATTTTAGGTAGAAGTAATGTTCAACCAATTTGCTTCTAATTTAGACAAAGTAGTAGGAAAGTTTATCAAACAAACTCTACATATGAGCTCTATCTATTTTACAATACGTGTAATATGTATTCACAAAATGTCCATTTTCTATATGTGTGAACTTCACATCTTTTTTTTTTTTAGTAAGTTTTAGTGCATGATGAGGTGGTGTTTACCTATAGGATCCACCATCTCTTGGACTGGGCACCATTGATGGTATTTATTGGGCCCCACGTTCTTAAGTAAATCTCAATATTGCTTCAAAAAGGTAGCTATGCATATACAGTTTACAGACAGAATGTTAACATATTAAGCAAGAGTGTGACAACTTATCAGTGCTAAATGTGCCATAAAAAAACCCAGCATGTAAAATTCTTAGCTTTGACAAGTGACAACATATCTGGCAAAATGCATTGTAAACCAAATGTAATTTTTAGCTGCAGTAAATTTTAGGCAATCAAAATGATGTTAAAATGTGTGTGTTTCTTACAGTCTAGAGGCTGCTTATTCTGATGGAGGAAAACACTGACAGCATCCTTCATGATCACTGAAAGAACTGTTCTCCTTTCTCCTGCCCCACACTGATCTATCTGATCGGTGCAGTGCAGGGGAGAA